>NC_091020.1:18056125-18357250 GCF_041296385.1 Aphelocoma coerulescens
CCGCCGCTTCGGTTGGAGGGAGCCGCGGGCCTCGGGCAGCCTCCGCGTGCGAGCCGGCAGACGGTGCCGACGGGGGAAAGAGCGGCCTGTCGGGTTGGGGAAGAGGTGCCGTCTGCTCCGGGGAAGGCCGAACGAGGGCAGGTTGTGATAGAAGCGGGTTTGGAGAAGAAAGCGGCGAGTGCCGCTTTCCGCAGGTGGGGATCTGTTGAAGCGGACTGGGGCAGCTGTGCTTCCGTTCCGAGTCAGTGACTGGAAATAAACAGCAGCACCGTGCACAGCCACTCAGAAGTTCTCCCCAAATTCCTTTCCTGTCTAAGCACAGGAGGGGGCTAATACTTGTCAGTGCGGTCAGGCCGGGTGCCTGTCTCTTGAATGCTGCCTAAAGTATTATTTTGAAATAATGTTGGTGCTACTTCAAGGACCTCCCCTGGTTTGTTACACCTTAGTAAAGTAGACAACTTACATGGAAAGTAGCTGTAGGCAGTTTGAAAGGGAAAAAATTGGACCATTTAATCTTTCTGGTGTGTTTCCGTACTTGCTATAGTTTTTCTTTAAACCTGTAATGTCTTTACCCTGACTAGAGGATCCTGCTGTTGAAACCGCAGAGGAAGCTAAGGAGCCAGCGGAGGCAGACATCAATGAACTCTGCAAAGACATGTTCAGCAAAATGGCCACGTACTTGACAGGTGAACTGACAGGTAAGGCACTGCAATACTGACCTGCAAGTTCTTCTTTCTTTTCACTTTCTTTCAAAGAAATCTGTTGTGTAGTTTGTCTCAACTGTAACTATTTCAATCACATCTGGTAAGACTTGCAGTCCAAATTTGGCACGTTACTAGGCTGCTAAAATCACTAAGATTAGTTAGATTAATTTAATGAAGTCCCAGAATAGCACAAGTATTTTTCAGAATAATTCAGTAGGATATCAGCAGCTTAAAAAAAATAATTCTTTTTCGGCTTGAAGAAGTTTGTACATGGAAAATCAATAAAACAAAAATGGTCTAGGTTAAGACAGACTACGAGGGAAGCACTGCAGAGAGTGGTTATTTTTTTCCTGAGGGCAAGGATCATACATGTTTTCCAACATTTATGCTTTAGAATAAACTGCTGTGCAGAATTAACTGGAGGAAAGTAAACTGCTCACCAAGTTAGTGCATTCCATAGGCTCTTAATTTTGAAAACACTTCATAGCACTACTGATTTGCACAGACTTGAAGGGTATATGGTACAGATGACCAATCTGGATTTGTGCTATCAGTTTCGTAAATATAAGCATCTAACTGACAGAATTAAGAGTAGAAATATGAAGACTTAGTAAATTTTTCTCAAAAAAATTTAGAAGTGAATTCATCAGTGCAGTTGATTTTTGCAATTCACAAAATGTCATTTTTTTGTAGAGTGTATACTAATAACCTGTATTGCCATCTAAACTGTTGTGCTTCTTTTGGCTGTTTGAAATCTCTTGTCCTCTTGAAGAGTCTGCACACAATTCAAACTGTATCACCTTTAATTAAAATAAACTTTACTATTTTTTAAGCCACCAGTGAAGACTACAAGCTCTTGGAAAACATGAACAAGCTGACTAGTTTGAAGTACTTAGAAATGAAAGATATTGCTATAAACATCAGCAGAAATCTGAAGGATTTAAATCAAAAATGTAAGTACACCAAATAAGGTAGAGGTGTAATGAATGGTGCACTTGTTTGGGAAATGAAGCATCTTAGAGTCAGAAGGTTCACACTCCATTCTGCTGAAGGAAAGAAAACTCACTGGAATAGATGTGCTGCTATACAATCCCAGTCATACAGCTTTAGAGTCTGTAGATTACTGGAAGAGAAAATACATCTGAATTTGTGTCCTGGTTTACTCCAGATTCTGGATCTGATAGGAATAACACTTCTTTTAATTCACGTTCTCTTGTTACTTGTTACTTGTCTCTTGTTAGAGACTAGACAGTACTCTTAAACATTTCATATTTTTCTGGAATGTGGTTGTCAGTGTCACCACTTAATTTTGGGGCAGGGGAGGGAAGGACCTTTTGAATTGTCCAGTCTGAAGAATGTAGTAAGAAATTGTTGTGTTTAAGGTGTGAACTGCTTCTTGGAAGTGCATTACTGAGAACTGACAGATAACATTTTTATGCTTTTTTAAGATGCTGATCTTCAGCCATATCTGGAACAGATAAACCTAATTGAGGAACAGGTTGCAGCTCTGGAGCAGGCAGCTTATAAACTGGATGCATATTCCAAAAAACTTGGTAACTATCATCCCCCACTGTTAAGGCCTAGCAGCATAGTGCCTTGCCAAGGGAATTTAAAAAGAAAGCAAGCAAACTCTGTTTTGTTTAACAAATCTGAGCTGCAGAGTTGCCTGTGCTGCTTTTGAGCACAAACACTGTGCATGAAGTGATAAGCATTGGGAAAAAATAGTGTAACAAGTTATATTATGGTGGATTAGTACAGGTGTTGGTAAACTACAGCTTGTTAGTGAGGCTTGATTTCTTTTTTATGGTATGCACTGACTCATATTTTAAAGACTGATGTTTAGCCTTGCAAATTGCCGGATTCATTAAGTTCCACCAGGCACCCAAGTCCCCTTGGCTTAAATTAATATTATTGTCTGACTTAAGCACTGGGTTCTTAAAAAAAATTACTGTACAATTATATTTGCCTAAATGCATTAGTAAAAAAGCGTCCTGAATGGTACAGTAAATTAGCTTACAGGATGAAAAGCTTTTACCTACCAAGTACTAAAATACTATTTTTCCTTCTGCAGAAGCCAAGTACAAAAAACTGGAGAAACGATGAAATTACAACAGTCTATAAACTGGAGTTGGGCAGTGAATCAGACTGATCTCGTTTTGCGCAACATTCTGTATGTTGACAAGGATTTGGTTACAGCTAACATGAAGACTGGGAACTTTTTTCAGCTATTGAATACAGTAGGCTGTATTCAGGCTTAAGGCTGAATAATATTTTCCTCTTCTCAAGGGGTACTGTTGCCTCCGTTCTGCAGTGAAAAGTAGAAGCTTGTCCTTAACTCATGTTGATATTGGGTATACGTGTGTTAGTCCTGTTTTCCACATGAAATACTTGGTTTAGGGAAGGTCTTCTGTAATCTGTAAAGACATTTTCCCGTAGTAGCAGCAGGACCTAAACTTCAATTTTTCCTTCATTGAGCTCTGTATTGGGAAGATACCTGGACCTTTGGACTTAATGGGTGGGGTATTGAAAACACTTCATTTTGGTATCTCCTTTTATCTGTTTGAAATAGAGAGACTAATTACTATAAATTTACAATAAACTTGCTGCATTTATTTCTCTGGAATCTCATGGTCTGTTGGAAAGATTACGCAAGCTGCTTTTTTTATTTTTTCAAAGGGGTCTGTTAATAAAGACAAACTCCTTCAATCTGCTGGAGATGGTAGAAGAAAACGTATTTTAAACTCTGCATCAAGTGTTCCTGCAATTACATTCTTTGACTGTCTGGACCTCAGGTGAAATTTCAAGACATACTACTTCATCACATGCTCAGTTAACTTAGCAGATCCTTTCTCTACCAGTGAATTTTGATCCTAGTAGTTTTTGAAGTGGCATGCCTAGCACAAAAAACTGCTTCTCTACTAGGTTAACAGTGTTCCAAATTGCTGATTTGGCAGAGTCCTTTGTACTGAACAGGTATTCCTCCTTCTCCAAGGATTTTTTTTCTGTAGCTATTGACCTTAAGTAATTCAAGCTGTCTTTTGAGTGAGTTGCAGTTGAAGACCAGTACAAGTGCTGATATGTAGGAAAGAAGTGGTTCAAACTTCTTAGAGTGTTTAAAAGAATGTCTGGTCAGGTGCCAGTGTGCCATCATGCTGTCAGGCTATGTACAGCCTAATTAGTCAGGATGGACACTTTTTCTTAGTGCTGTTTAAAAGGAGTGAAGCAGATGACTTGCGAGAGCCTTCACCATCACTTTGAAAATGCAGGGTTTGAAATAGAAATAGCATTTCTGTGTTCAAGGTGTTACCTGGCAGGACTGCAGGGGGACACAAGGAGGCACTGTGCCAGCAGCAAAAACCACAGATCTTGCAGGAAAGGCACACTACGGACCAAGTCCTGTTGAAAAGGTTGGTTTTCTGTGTATACAAAATGCAGTACCATTTCAAAACAATAAGGATGAAAACCTCCAGGGGCTCTGAAGATGGAAATCCTCCTAGCCATGCACTGCTACCAAGTGTTTAGTGTTTTCAGGTAAGAAAGGTAAGAAATAGTGAGTTCCTTCACAAATCCTTGAGTATCCCACCTCCAGGAAGCACAACTTAGAAGAGGGACTTGTACCACAAGTGACTTTTTTTTTGAGAGGAAATTTTAGAGATTGACTTTCTGGTTGCTGGAGAATTGTGTGACAGTGGCACCCCAGTTGGGCCAAGAGCTGACAGCTATGTTCCCAGTTGTGTCTCTGAGAAACTGTTACCCTCCCTGCCTGAGGGATCTCTGTGTCATGGGTAGAATCCAAATCATGTCAAGCATGGCAGGTCCTTGGAGAGTAGCACCATAGGAGAGACATAGTTAGGTGTGTGTAAGCAACATTGTACTGGGGAAATGTATAGTCCAAAAGCAAAGCCACAACTTGGTTACTGCTCGGATGTTTCACCTGGAGAGTCCCTGAGAAATTCCAGAGGAGGTACAGAAGGAGGTTAAATCTCACTGTTCTCTTGCAGTATTTTCTGGTGGAAAAGAGAGTAAGAAAGTAGTGGGTTCTTGAAGGGAGGAACAGGAGGAAAACAGAAAAGGGAGGGCTGATGGATGAGAGTCCAGGGACAAAGAGTGTCATCAAAATGGTCTATACAACCACTTTGGAGCTGAAGCAGTTCTTGATGGCTTGGACTGCAACTGCAAACCAGGGGATGAAAATCAGCCTAGCAAATACAGCTTTTAGCAGAAGCAGAAGAGTTCCAGAGGAGAGTTTGTTTTTTTCCAGCATCTTAAGACAGTTCTGCCCGGCTTCTCTAACATGTTTTTCTAAAGTCATCCAACTTTCAGAGCAGTACTTTGTGGAGATATCCACAGTCTTCAGAATCAGGGCACATGGCTTTAGCCCTCCTCTAATCCCAAAGCCCACTTCATACCATGGTGGAGTCTCTGGGTGCTAAAGCTGTTTTCTTGCTGATCTGCATTGGCTGCCTCCTTCACTTTTCAGCATGGAGGAAGATACCTGGAACAAGGAAGCTGCTCCCTCATTTGTTTTGGCTATTTTGGTTGTGGCACAGCTAAAGAGGAAGTACAGTGCTTTCTTCTTTTTATCTTGTGAGAGGACTTGTATCTGTGATTCTGTGACATTTGTGGCTTTTTGCCTTTGCAATGCCATGTTACTAACTCGTGGTATCTAGGTTATTAATCTTCAAAAGGAAACAAGTTCTGTCTGTTTCACATAAACAGTTAATGCCATTGTGGTAATATTACAGTTTTGTCTTTTCCCACATAGTACAGATTCAGCTCTCTACATTGATGGGAACATGATCAAGACAGGAAATGCCACTCGTGGATCTGTACATGTATGCTTGGCAAGTCATGTAAACTATTTACGATTTTTTTCCTGATTGTAACATTGCTGCAGTGATCTTTATGTACTTCATAAAATAACAGGAAGATGCAAGCTGGCATTCATCTAGGAAAAGGCACTGGCAAGGATCCTGATATTATTTAATTTGTCCTTTTTTTCCACAATGAACAGCTCTGTAACCACAGTCGGGGTTCTGATAGGTCCCGTAGAGTCAGTGCAGCTTTATCCCACATTAGGAATGGAAGTTTATAGGTCATTAGCCAGCTCATTCTTCAAGCCATAGTACATACAATTCTTATAAGTGAGTGAAATTAAACAGTCAGAGGTGTACAAGACTTGAAAGAGATTTTGGAGTATAAGCTTTGTGGACACAGGTTTTTCACTAAAAGATGTTCTGGGATGTCAGAAAAACAATTCAGTATACTACTTCTTTATTTTGTAATTTACTTTATAAATTGTAATTTCACAAACCTTTATTATAATCACACTGAAGATGACCCATCTGCCCAGTCACTGACAAACTCCATCCCCACCACAGTAGACAGTATGTATTGGGGGAAGAATATACAATAGATGATCATCATCTAACACAAAAAATCCTCAGTGTTTTTTGCTTGCCTTTACAAATAGATGACAAACAAACTGAAAGTACAGAGGAGAGAGTACTTCAGGAAGAGTCTGTAAAATCCCTGGAGTACAAGTATCTGTTCCTGCTGGAACCCCTCAGGTGATAGGGGCAGGAGCAGCAGGGCTCTCAGAGAATTGTTGCAGACAGCCTGGCATGTCAGGAGCCAGACAGGAACCAGAGCTGGGTGAGGTAGGTGCATAGGAGAATCTATAATTTTTCACAGGGAGTTGTGTGATTGCCTACTCTGTTAAGAGCTGGCTGTGGTGATTATAAAAGCACCACACAATTTTCTAAGCACTCTTCTCTCCATTAAGTATGTATCAAATGATCTGAGTGTTTTCAGTCTCAACAGACTGGGGAATGTCTGTCATTCAACCAGAGTACTCATGAGTTTGGGAGCTGGCAACTGTCTTCACTTGGCTAACGTGGCACAAAAGAGACCTCATAGTGTTGGGGCACATTTGCCAGACTGGTGATTACTGGGGTAATGTCAATGTCTTTGTGATCAATAGTAGGCTTCAAAGTAAAGTTCTGCAGGATGGATATTAAAAATATGAATATCTCCATCCGGGCCAGACCTTCTCCTGCACAGACGCGTCTTCCTACAAGAAAAAAAAATTGAGTTTGAGGGACAAGTTGCATGGCTGAGTCCCACTTCATACACATCTTGTAGAAGGCATTGGAGGAGCTTTTGTGTTTACTTAAAAAGGAAGGCAACTGAAACTCTAGTGAAGGGGTTAGAGCTGCCCAGAAGTGACTGTAGCAGATGTCACCTGACATCACTGTACAGACCATGGCGATGGAGCCATGAAATCTTCAGAGAAATTCCAGGAGAGGATAGCCTAGGATCTGAAAGAGCAAGAGGTCTTACCTGTAGAAAATGGCATGAAGTAGTCACTCTTTTTAAAGGTACCATTTGCATTCAAGAAATGTCCTGGGTCAAATTTTTCTGGATTTGGAAATTCCTTGCTATCATGTAGGACAGAACTCAGCATAGGGAATATCATAGTGTCCTGAATTAACAAAAAAGAAAGGTACAATGGAAATAGGTTAAAGCAAGGAGGCACTAAGAAATTCCCAGAGCTAAATAGAACTGTAGTCAAAGTTTAACCAGGTTTAAGTGAACATTTAATGCATGAAAATATGGTATGGCAAAGATGGTTTTTTAATGAATTTTAATGGTGAGTCTGTTTGGAGTATTTAATATTGCTTCCAAATAAATTACAACTTGCTTTTCTGTGGAAAAAAAAAAATAGAAAGCTCTATCTCCCTCTTCGTACAGAGGATGTAAAAGTATTTTCTTCCTTTTCTCCTAACATAAGGGGTTGGACTCAATAACTTCTGGAATCCCCTTCCAAAAAAAAAAAAAATTAAATTCAGTATAATATTTCAGTGCTTTTGAAAATTAAATAAAATACAAAGAACAGAACGCAGCATTCTTTTCAAGAGATGACCTTTCTCAGACACAGTGGAACACACCTTGGGGATAAAATAGTCTCTGAACTTGGTGTCTCTGATAACAGCATGTGGGACATTAAGAGGAAGGAAATCGATGTATCTCTGGATTTCATGGATCACAGCATCTGTAAAGGGCATCTGGCTCCGATCTGACATGCGAGGGCTTCGGTCTCGGCCGATCACGGAGTCAATCTCCTTTTGCATTTTCTCTATTAAGAAATAAGTAAGTGTTGAATGAACAAGTCCCCCATCTGTTTGCCTAAACCTCTCCCCCCATTCACAACAAAGTTTGCTTTTAGCACACCAGGAATATATGAATATACTTAGTACTAACATCTCCTTCCTATGCACAAAACTAAGACTAATACACATTTCCACACTGCAGAGACATACTTCCTTCGTCAGGGGACTATTGCCACGTGGTAGTGACAGGAATTGTCCAAACTGATCCCACAACTTATTAAAGAGTTTTAAACTATTTCTTTCCATTACCTACTATCTCTGGGTATTTATGGAGAATCAGAATTGCAAATCTCAGTGTGAGGCTTGTTGTCCCTGTTCCCGCAAGGAACAAATCAAGCGTGGTTCTGCTCAAGGTCTCAACGGTGAATTCTGAGTGATCATTCCCTTTCTCCTGCAGGGAAGATTTGGCAGAAGGTTTTGAATGACAAAGCCAAGAAGTTTGTTTAAAAAGAAAAATCCTGTACCTGTAATGTAGGTTTATAAACACATCTAATGTCCTATTAAAAATGTGACAGTCACTCTCCAGAACACCTGCATTTATGGTAGGTTTACTGAATAATATTATGAACCTTTTTTTAATATGGAAGGAGCATCAAATTGCATTAACCAGATTGGTCTTCATTTTTTCCTCACTTTGGCTCATGCTGTTAATTCTGTGTTTAAAATCTTGAGAAGAAAATGGAGAGGATAAAATTAAGTCAATGGGACAAGAAGAGCAAGTTCCCCTCTGTATTTGCAAAAACCCAATGCCCCATCACAAGTAAAAGGAAAAGATGTGATTCAAGCAGTGATTTCCCTATAATCCAATAAATGTCTACTCTTACAGTACCTGTTCCATTTTGTTAAGAAAAGCATCAATAAAATCTCGAGGACAAGTGGGATCCAGGGTTTTCTGGTGTTCCTTTATGATATCTGTTGTGAATTTATCAATTTTTTCAAAATTTTTTATCAGTTGTCTATGAGGTCCAGGTAAATACTCCATGACATTTGGGAAGAAATTATATAGCTGTAAAAAAAAAAAGGATTGACAAACGTTCTGATTAATGTGTACACAATAAAATGTTCCCCTGATGTAACAATGAAAATGGGGCAATTAAACTGTTTTGGAACAGTACGTCTTTATTACTCAGGATTTTATTGCCATTTACTTTATGGTTTCACTACCTTAAGGATAGACGGCACTTGAGCAATTTTTGCAATGACAGCTTTTGGACATATAATGGCAGTTCCATAAGGTAAGAAAAAAACAGCAGGAATTTGTTTAACTGACTTTTTCACTTTTAAAATTTTTTTCAAATTTAGGAAAACCCACTGCAATTAAAAACTAATAACATGAATAAATATTCCTTAATAAAATATTATAATAGCTAACAAATGTATTAAATAAAACCACACACACCTGTGTTTGTATAGAGGTCTGGAGATTGTTGTTTTCCTCTATCCAATCAATTAAAGCAAGAAATTTCTTGTCCTCATAGTCAAACCGATCCCCAAAGACGATGGAGCAGATGATGTTGGAAACAGCATGGATTAGGAAATTCCCAGGGTTGAAGGGTCGTTCTGCAACAGCCACCAAAAAGTGGTTCTCAGCAGAACTCTGATCTGAGTGCCTGAGTTCCTCTTCAGCTAGCACATGCCTGTCTGCCTTATAGACTGTTTATTAGAAATAGCCTAAAGATTCCCACAAAATCCCAATGAAACCATGGGGACTTTGCCTGAACCATGTCTTTAGGTTATTGCACTCTCCTTATTAACTTTATTAGCATAACCTCAGTTATATAACCTTCTCCTTGGGGTTCAAATGCCTGTGATCAAAGTCTAGTTTTGATAGCACAGCTGCATTACTTCTATGAAGAGAATTATGGTGTCAGCAAAAAGCAAGATTAGACCCAAGAAAGAAAGGAAAGCTATAATTACAGTGATAGAGTGTGTCTCAAGGTTTCAAGATGAGAAACAATAACATGAAAAGGTGTGAAATCCCAAAAGAAAACCACAGAGTGAGAAAATGTCAAATTGGCAGCAGACTGTTCCAAGGAGCAATAGCAGCAATTCTTCTCTGCCTGACTGGTGACTCTGTGGCAATCGAAGACTCAGCAGATGTTTCAGAGGTCGTGAGAATATTAATGTTGAATGTAGAAGATGCTAGTTGTAGCTATTTATTAATTACATTAAGGGTAAATAATGGAATTATACTTTTCTGTTGTATATATCTTGCTTGCAAAACCTTTTAGTACACAAGTAAAAGATGCAGTAACAAGGTGAGCCAGAGCTAGAGGCTTGCATAAGGGCATATGAAATACAGTATTACTGTGCTAGTCAAAAGGTTAAAGCAATGCAGGTGAGAGTGTTTTCTCTGATTTATAAAATAAATGTTTATCTGAGAAGCCAGATTGAATTTTCCAGTGGCTCATGGAAAACAGTGATGCTTAATCATCCTTTTAGATCCATCTGCTTTCCCCCGCCTTGCAGAATAGGCACACATTGAGGACTGGCAATGAAAAGGAAGCCTGGGGTCCAGGCTAGTACTGTGTCACCCTCAGGGGTGACTTAGAAGTAACACTGATTTTTATACTACCAGAAAACACATTTACGGGTTGAAACCGAGTGGGTAACCTTATACCCTTCCCTCAGAAGCAGCTTATATCCCTGTTCCCATTGAAAAGCCCCACCAATACTGGGACGTGTTGTCTAGTGTTCAGATGGACTGGACCCAACCTCAAATATCTGCAAGTGAGTTCTCTGGTCACCCACTTTGTCAAGATCTGTTTACATAGAGCTGCAGGAGACAAGGTGAAGAGGAGCCTACTTGGTTTCCTGACAGTGTCCAGCACTGTCTCCATGGCTGAGTTCCATCAAACCCTTGGCTCTGTGGCAAAGCCATTCCTTTTGCCACTTCCTGTCTTGTTCCTCAAGCAGAATAGGTTAAAAGGCACTTTTCAAGCCTCTCTTACTTTTATCCTCCATACTGTCACCGTGTCTTTGATTGACCCACTTCCAGGACTGATAACTTTGCCTACAGAAGCAGGGAGCAGAAACAGCAGCCATATGTGCACTCCTTGGGCCATAGATTTTGTGAAGCAGCCCTACACCCCTCATTGCCTCATTGCAGATATGCAGAGTGTCTCAGCAGGCATGAAGTCCTTATCCTACCATGTGTGTTCTTGAGCCTCTCCACCAGAAAATGAGCTTCCTCCTGGATTCGCTCCTCAATGCTCTTTTTCCCCATCCCAAAATCCCGCAGGGTGGTGAGTGCAAATCGTCGCAGCTGCCTCCAGGTCTCCCCATTGCTGGTCACAATGCCTGACACAGGGAGGAAAAATAGACCTTCATGACGAAACAGATTTTTTTTCCCTCAATGGGAACTACACAGTAAGTACTCAGCATGCAAAGACACCTCTCTGTGGAGTTACAGCGCAATTGCTGTCTGCCCAAAACCGTAACTTCTCTGCAATTCTGAAGGTGACAAATTTGATCCATCTGTCACAGCACTTTGAGTAAAATGGACTTTATTCCCAGGATAATAAAAACTATGTAGGGAAGTAAGTAAGAAGTAATGCTGGATTGGTCTTGGGCATAAGGCCTTTACACTGAAATAACTACTCAAATGTTCTGCTGTGCACCTTCACAGAGCATATCATTAGTGACAATACCATTGGTACTGCACTACATATATAATACCATGGAATATGTACTATAAATGCCATACCAGGGACTGACCTGGTGAATAATCTCATGACCTAATCTGGAGTGTGGTCCTTACTAGGTCAGCCTATATTATTTTATCTTTGTTGTGCTGTGGCTTTCCTTTTGCTGGTTCCTTAGCTGTGTCTATATTCAGAATATTTTCAGAAATGAGAGAATGAATGTTAGATCTTAGAGGCACATTTAATGTACAAAATTTTAGCCAGCACTTGAAACATGCTGAAAATAAAAAGGCACTCAGTGAAGCCATCCTGGGACCTGAAACAGGGGACCAGTCTAGTCATGGGTCCAAGTAATGAGCTGGGTTTTTGGTCTTGAATTGCTAATTTGTCTGCATAAAAGTAGTAAATGAAATATCTGTCTGCAAAAAAGTAGCAAATTCCCTCCTGCACTGCCTTCTCAGCTGTGTCCCTGAAGCACTGAAAGCATCTGTTGCCACCTAACACTGGCATTACCAAGGATGTACCTGTGCCTTGGAAGAGTTTTTTAATCAGTGGTAGAGTGCCTCTTCCACTGAAGTCATCTCCTTGATCAACCAGAGCTTCTTTTACAACATCATAGCCATACAGCACCACAACCTTTTGTGGGCCTAAATGTACCGTGAAGACAGAACCATACTTCTCACTGAGCTGTAGGAAAGATGAGCACCAAGAATAACATGACAACATGAATGATAATCATATTAAGTTTGCAGCAAAGAGGTCTGACAGGTAATGTGCCATTGTCCCAGCACTGCTGAGACATGACATTGATTAACAACAGTGCAGAGATCTTCGAACTATGAGTTACAGACAAGGGAATAGGGAATCATACAAGAAATAGGGAATATGAATGGAAATGGTGAGTATCCAGTCTAAGTCTGAGAAAAGAAAATAGCCCTTTGCAGTGCTGGCAAAACATTTCAGAATGCCTTTCTACAAGGCATAGTGGATAAAAGTTTACATGAGCTCTAAAATCAATTATATACACGTATGGAAGCAAATGCCTAAAGGGTTTTTGAGCACAAACAGTGAAGCTGTCTCTCAAACAGGTATTTTTTCCTGATGGGTGACATCAGTCAGGGGAGGGAATGGACAGCACAATCACTTCCAAACGTTTTTGCTTCAATTTCTGTGCTTGCTACTTCCAGAAGATCCTACATATCTGTTAAGGAGAAGAGGCAGCAAACTGGAGCAGGGTTCTCCCCCCAAAAAGGGCCAGGCTGTGTTGCCAACATGGCGAGGAGTTGGGCACAGGAGGATTATCTTGCAACAGCATCAGTGCCTTGATTGCAAATCCACTGCAAATTGTAGTACTGTAGTACAAATTGTGAGGTCAGCACAGGGCTTACTGTTAGTATGATCACTGCAAATATATAGACTGACTTGTAATATATAGACTTAGAAATACAGGTTATTGCAATATATAGACTTCACAGGCATGTATATCTGGGAAACATTTTGTTTCTGTTTGAATCTAACATTCGGTCAATGCAAATTAAGCCTGTGAATTAAGCTGAGACTGGTGGGACTGGACTTTTTTTATATGCAATGAAGACATAGGAAAGAATGAGACAGTCCCTTACCTCCTTCAAGCTTTCAGGCAAATTCCATGGGTTAATCTGGAGCAGGTTTCCAACAATGGGGAATGCGATGGGACCAGGAGGCTCCTTCCCTTTTTGAGATCTACTTCTCCATGTGGCAAAGAGAAGACATGAGATGCAAACCAGCAAGAAAATAGTGGTCATTCCCAGGGGCTCCATAGCTGGCTGAGGAAGAGAAATCAACTGTCAGAAAATCCTGATGATGGACCTGTAAATCCATGCTTATTTATATGCTGTGGTGCCAAGGCACATGGTTGAAATGAGCCAATAGTGCCCGCCTATTCCTGTTGAGATATGAGTTTACTTATTAATCTGCTCATGATAAGAATGAATGTTACTAAAGTTGACTTTGTGAGTTATGTAATAGTCCTAAACCAATGGTAACTAAGACCTGGCAAAGCCCTGGTAGGGAAACAAATAAACAAGGGATGAGAGCATGTGTAGAGAGCAGAAGGTGATAACAACTGTAGCTTAAGAAGGGGAATGGAAGTATTAGTGGAATAAAACATAAATTGGTTTCATTAACTTAGGAAGTCTCTGTGTAATAAGAAAGACATGACATTACTCTTAAAGTCATCCTGAATGAGAATCTGCAGAAGAAGATTGGTTATCTCTGTTTATCTCTGATCTATGAAACTGGTGCTCAAAGACAATGCAGTGGATAATGCTGGTAAGAAAAATGAAGTGTGTCAAACACTTACAGAATATTTTGAGTTGGAAGGGATCCTCTAGTCCAACTCTTAAATGAATGGCCCCCACAGGGATCAAATCCACAACCTTGGCATTATTAGCACCATGCTCTAATCAGCTGAGGTAATCTCAGTACAAGTTCTGCGTAGCAAAATCTCTCTGGACAGTTCTGTTTGAAACAGCTTGCTCTTTTTTATTCTCCCTCCTCCCCTTCCCACCTTCCACTCTGTTTTTGAGAAGCTGTATGTTTTACAGCCCCAGAGCCCTAGCAGAGGAGAGAAGTCCTCATTGCAATGCTTCCTGGGTAGGTCTCACCCATCACCCCATAGGTTCTGGTCACACCCTGACCACTCTCCTGCTCTTTGCTTCAGACACCCTGGTCTCTGTAAATCACCTACTGATAATGGATGAGCATTAAATTGGTGCCAGTGCCCTTTGGCAGTGCCTGTTTACACACTAGAGAAGGAGCTCATCCAGATTTTCAGACAACTAATGTAAAATTATGGGTATCCCACCCAAACAACCACGTCAGGGATCATTTCAGTCAGAGAAACAGGCTCTACCACCTGCCAAGACTCTGCCCATGCCGTCCCATTCAATCATTTGAGACACACAGCCAAAATGATATTGACCCCTTAGAAGCTGTGATGCTGGAAGGATGTGTTAAAATGCATATAATCTTATATATCTTTATATATCCCATATATAACAATATATATCCTATATAAAAGAATAGATATGTATCTAAATCTCTTCTTTGTCTCCCTGGTAATGGCAACAGAAAGTAATTTGACTTCCTGCATGAACTTGTTGGCTTAGAATTTGAGTCCACATTTGTTCAATCAGTTTTTGAATGTTCATGTGTACAAAAATAGCCAGACATACTGTAAACACCACACTTTGTTTTCTACTGAGTTGTCAAAGTGGGGTTTTAAGGATGGGTAGATTTTATCTTTAGCACAATTAGATGAGTACTAGCAGGTTCTACAACAGTGAGGAAAGAAACATGTCCTGCTTAAATTTAGGTATTAAAAAGGTGGGTGTACAAATGAGCTGATGGTCTCCCCTGCTAGTGGGGAAATACTGATACTTACAGAGAACAGGTCATCTCACTTTTCTTATGAGTTTATTTTAGTAAAATGAGTCAGTCAGTCACTGAAGAAGTTTGTTTCCCCTGACTGCAAAGGAAGGCTCTGGAGACATATACAGATTTACATGTCTGACTGCTAGGGATATGTTTTGAGGCAGATGACTCTAATTCCCTGCTCATTTGTCCTGGTCCTAATGGGGGTTTTCTCAGCAACAAATTGTGCAAATTCTAGTACAATAGGCACTACTCTGAATACTGCACACCAGGGCATTTAAAACCAGAAGTGGGCAGATGAGTGAAATTGAAAGGAACCTTCTGGGTTTTGGAGCAATGATTATTATGCTGAGAACAGTCAGTTTTATTGTCATCAAGGAAAAACTCTCATTGTTTGCATTCTCTTTTCCTTTACTTTTGCAGATAAAGTGCCTTTCATTCCTCTATTGGCAGCCCCGAGGGTGAACAACTGCTGTGAAGCCTAATGCACTGGAAAAGCAGGGCTTTGCTTGCAGCATCATCCCACACCCGGACATGGCTTTTTTATTATTTATGTAATTACTCACATAATCCCTGAAGGGTTTCAAAATGGTGTTGGGAATAAAGCCAGAGCTGCTTGGAGGGATCCATGAGTTTAACTGGGAAGAGATTTAACTGCCAAAGATCTTGGGTCACCTCTGATGACAGAAAGACAGGGATTATTTGAGTATGAAAGGCTGTTTGAGTACAAAAGGCTTACCTGCATCTGAAAGACCCATCCTGATATAGCTCACATTCACAGGAAGCACCTAAAAGACTCTGCTTTCTTCCCAGCTTACTTCCCCACGTAGTAGGAAAGAAGATGCCTTCTGGTCCTCTGGTCCTGTTACAAGTTGGCACGGTCCTCTGGCTCCACCTGTGAATTTAAGCTCAAATTGACAGGGTGGGATGCTGCTGTATGAACAAGTCTTTCAAATTCCAGACTTTCCTTTGAATGCCTTCTGGAGGCTGTTGCTTTGCTGGGCCTGCCTAGTGGCATGTAGGGGCCAGCTCCTGGGATTCCATCCTGTGTTTATGCGTAGCCTTTAATCTGGGACCTGCACTTAATTCACTTGCTTCTGTTGTCCTCCAGATTAGGTCTGTGAGAAAACCTTCTTCTCCCCAAAATAGCCCCTTCAAGTGTATTCACAGCCTACTAAGGCATAGTGGATCTGGCTCCCTCAGAGCAGCTGGCGTGGTGCCGCAGTTATATTTGTGACAGTGTTGAGGACACACCAGTGTTTTAGCCACTGCTGAACAATGCTTGCACAGCACTGAGGCTTTCTTGGGGGCTGTCCCCAGCCCAAGTAGCAGGCTGGGGGATAGCAAGGGATTGCGAGTGGACACAGCTAGGATAACCAACCCAAACTGACCAAAGAGATAATCCATGTCATCTAACATCATGCTTGGCAATGAAAACTGGAGAATTGTCTCTCCAATGCAGCCATTGTTCAGAGACTATCTGGTCATGAGTCTTCTGGTGGTGAGTCTTTGCATCACTTGTTTATTTTTTTCCTTCTTTTTGTTTAACTGTCTTTATCTTGACCAGGAAATTTTATCATTTTTGTTCTTCCAAGTTGCTCCCTCATCCTGTTATACAGTCTGCACCACGGAAAGCTGGGTACAGCCTATTAACTAGTGTCTGTTCCTTGGCATCCAGGCACAAATCCATGTAACAATTTTTGGTATTTCTTCCTTTCTATGTTTTTAAATAAGCAAAAGGAGGTGGCTTTTCACACACCATGCCCTTTGGCTGTGGAACACCATATTTCAAGACGTATGTGTTATAAACATATATTATAATATTGGCTTCTCACAAGTATTAAAGTAGATATTATATAATGTTAGAAATGCTTTTTGCTGTGTGGATGTAGTTTTCTTTCTTTTTAGCAAGGATGTTAGCAAGGGTGAGCAAGTAAGATAACCTCCAAGTGAACAGAGGATGAGGCCCAAGGAGCTGCTAATCAACACTTTGTCCAGGGAACAAAAGGGCCCAAAGGCTGCTCTGCCCAGAGAATTGCGGCCAGGAGAGTCCAGAGCTGCTATCACCGCTCTGCCCAGGGGGGCAAAGAGGCCCAAAGCTGCAATCAGCCCTGACTGTCTGGAGAATTAAGAGATCCACCCTACCATCGACTCTCACCTAGCAAGCCCAAACCCAAGAATCAAAAGAAATAAAACTGCAAGGCAGAAGACTACGTATGCTCTAAAAAGGCGGAACCAAGGAGTGGCCATGCAGAACAGCTCCTGGAAAAGTTTGAATATACATCAAGAACAGACAGTAAAAATGGTATAAAAAGGACTAACCTCAAGCATCAGGTGTGCTCTTGGCAGAGCACCAAGGCACCTGGCCGTTACCCCTTTGCTTTATTTTATGTGTCTCTTATTGTCTTTATATTAAACCCTTTAAATTCTCACAGGAGAGTGAACCTTGTTTTTCACATATGTGTCCAAAAAGTAACCAGACAAATTCATGGGAGCAAAATCCATTGAGGGTACTCAAACACAAAGATACCACTGATAGCTCAGGAATCACTGGAGACTGAAGCAGTCTGAAAGAATATTCCTCTGTGGTAGCCATGGTTTTGTTCTGTTCCTTGGGAGCTAATTCTTAAGCTAGTGTTGGAGTTGGAGAGAGTTCTGGGCTGCCTTGACTATTGTCATGATCCAGCACACCCATCCTCGGGTTCCTATGTCCTTACATTATAATGTGACATTTCACTAAACATTTTCATTGAGATGGTTTAACCCCAGCTGACAACTGAGCACCACACAGCCGCTCACTCACTCTCCCTCTCCAGCAGGATGGAGGGGAAGAGAACCAGAACAGTACAAGTGAAAAAACTCATGGGTTGACATAAGAATATTTTAATAGTTGAAATAAATAATGACGATGATGACGATGATGATGAAGAAAAGGAAATTTAAAAAATAAAACTCGAGAAAGACAAGTAATGGAAATTAAAAACAGTTGCTCACTACTGACAAATTGATGCCCAGCCACTGCTGAGCAGTGGCCCCCAGCCTATTTCTCCCTAGTTTATGTGTTGAGCATGTTGCCATGTGGTATGAAATATCCCTTTGAACAGTTGGGATCAGCTCCTCCCAGCTTGTGTCTCCTCACAACTTCTTGTGTTACCCCAGCCTATTTGCTGGCAGGGTGGTAGGAGAATTAGAAAAGACCTTGAGGCTGTGTAAGCACTGCTCAACAATCATTAAAACATGCCTGAATTATCAACACTCTTTCCAGCATAAATCCAAAACATGGCCCCATACCAGTTGCTAAGAAGAAAATTACCCATCCAAAGCCAGGACAGCAAGTTGGCAGAGTAGCCTGTGGAAATCAGCTTGCCTGTTCTGCTGTGAATAGCAACATCTTAGCTACTAAACTTCTACTACTTTCAGAGAGGACTTTCCTTAGTGCCACGTAGAAAATAACAATATCAACCTCTGCCTTATTTCTGGCAGCAACTTGACAAGGGATCTGCCATGGTCAGCAAGTATTAAGGTTCAGTAATAGCTTCAGTATTCAACAATTTGTGTAAAACCCGTATTTGTAAAATGCTATATGTTGTACTAGAGATAAGATACAAACCACATCATTAGTTTTCAGATCACAGAAATTACATTTGACCAGCTAGATCAAAAAACTTGGTTAAATATTTATGTATGAACCCACTAGATGCAAAACATAACTCAGCTGTAAAAGGATGAAGTCAATGAAGTTCATCAGTCATTTGCAATACTTGGAAAACTGCCTTTCAGTAATCAGAAGGGCATGGAAATGAAGTTGATAACAGACTTTCCTTGACCTGTACTGTGACTCCACCAACAGTAAATCACTGTGTTGCTGCTATACACCATCATCTCTCAGTAAAGGTGCTTAGTTCTAGACTATGGTCAGCATAAAGAAAGAACAAGCACTTCCCCAAGCCAGGCAAAAAAGAGTCAGGAAATGGGAAAAGTCAGTCAGGTGCTATACATGGCAAAAAGAGGCACAGAAGTGAGGGCTGCCAGTTTCAAAGAGGGTGTCTGAGCTTAGCAGAGTTCCTGATATTGCTGCTCTCAGCTCCTCCTGACCAGCTGCAGAACCACTGTGGTGTACCAGCAGGTTGTCAAAAAGGTCTGTGCTCTGGGAGATAAAGAAGCAAAGGGGCAACGTTATCAGCTGTCCGCAGCTGTAACACTGTCATCACGGGGCAGAGTGCCCACCGTGCCTTTCCAAAGGCTGAGCAGGGAATCTGCAGGACAAACAAGACCTGAACACACACCTGCTCAAACTCAGGCTAGGGCCTTAAATAGAAGCATCCTGCAACTTTAGAACATTACTTATCATCACAAAAAATCATGGAAACATGTAACTTGCTGGTAGTCTCTATGCTCTGAAAACAGTGCATATCATAAAGAAAAATGATAACAGAAAAACTCACCAAATAATTTAAAATTCAAGAAGAATTCAGCAATCATCAAGTAACAAAACCTTTGTTAACATGTCACGATAGCAAATAACTACAGTCATAAGGGAAACGGATGATAAATCATGCATTTAAAACACAAAAAAGCAGTAACTGATGCTGACACCAAGTGATAAAATGTATGCCTTCACCATGCCTTTCAGTCCTGCCAGAGACAGAAGCACAGAGACAGCAGAATGGCTTGAGAAGATAAAGGAGGAAATCAAAGAAACACAACAACCCCAAGAAGTGACCCCACCACAATGGCACAGCCAGCACTGGGCCGTTCTAGCAGGGGGATGGTGGTGGAGGAGGAGGAATCCTCACCTTGGAGACACCATCTCCCTGTTGGTTGTGTAGATAGTCAGGCTATAGCAATTTCCGCAGCACCACGTGAGGGGTCCCTAATGTAATACAATATAGATGTCTGCAGGAGAACACACCATTGGCTAATCTCATCAGCCTAATCTGCCAGACCAGATCCCATTGATGAATTTACATATTTTCTCTGTTTGGGAGGTTAATTTTTTAATGACGAAAAGAAACTAGCAACAGTTCAACTCCAAGTTTACAGGTATTGGTATCTGTCAGTTGGGCTTTTCTCCTAAAACATGCCAAATTACAGCAAGCAGTAAAAGTGAAAATCATGTTTCCATACTCTAATGGGTAAGCAAAGAAATGTAGAGTAACTTGAGAAAGAAGACCTGTGCCAGAAGATGCAGGAAAGCAAGAGAAGCATGTTTACTATACTACAAATCAAAGAGAAATGCAGAAAGCCCAGGACAGGGTGGAGGGCACTGCTTGGGAGGGACTTTTCTCTGTAGAAGTCAGTGCCAAACTGGTGAGTATGTAGTGGTGCTGTGGGGTACAAGGACAGAGGCAGGTGAGACAGGGAGGACTTGCCTTGGCCAAAGACCCTGTCAATCCCTGTGTGAGGGCCTACACCAGCTACACGGTGACAGAGGGAGAAGAAGAAATTGCAGGGTCAATGGGAAGTTTCTAGGATGTCATCCACTGTCTGCTCATCACAGTGGAAATCAGCCACAAAATGCTCTGGCAGTGCATGTTGAGCCATTGTATAATTTGTGGCCTGCATCCCAAAAGAAACAAGAACTTGCATGAACTCAGAAGCAGTATCAGAGTAGCAGAAGAACAGACTCTGTTCTCCTGGTGGGACACAAACAGTACTGTCCTGAACGTTAACATAAAAGATAAACTTGTCAATGAGCCAAAGGCAGAGTTCACTTGATTAAAACAAAGTATGTGACTACTTCATAGTGAAGTGAGATCTTCTAAGCTAATCACTGTATTTGAGTTTCATTTAATGTTTAACAGTGATTGGTTCAGAACTCACAGTGACCATTCTCTTCCATGGCAGCAGTCTGAATTCAGGGATTGATTCTGTTGCCCCATTC
Source organism: Aphelocoma coerulescens (assembly GCF_041296385.1). Taxonomy (NCBI): domain Eukaryota; kingdom Metazoa; phylum Chordata; class Aves; order Passeriformes; family Corvidae; genus Aphelocoma; species Aphelocoma coerulescens. Next base: position 18,076,944 of record NC_091020.1, read on the forward strand.
CAAAGCATGCAACAAGGTCTTCCAATCCTTCCTCACTACAGATTTCATGCATAGGATCACTGGGTAAAAAGGGCCCATGGGAAGACTCTTCTGCTTCAGGTGTCATCCCTGTCTCCCTCATGTGTGAAAATGGCTCTTCCCCCACCTCCCAAGCAGCACCTTCTCCTACACATAGCACCTCCTGTGGAAATGGTGATGCCTAATGCATTCTCCCTCATGAACATGAAAGATGTGCCCTATACTTTTTCATTTATTTGGAATAGTGAAAGGGGAGAACACTAACTCTGATTTATTTTCCCCACTTAAGAGGTGGATGCATATGATATTTCAATGAAAAATTGTCAGAAAAAAGAAAATAAAGTATCCGGGTAGGTACCTCTCCCTTCTTTCTCTGTGACTTTCAGATGAAGTTATTAATGGAAGTAAATCTCCCAGTAGTACTGTGGCAAAAGATGCAGAGTGATCCATAGATTGTACTGTACATTCTATTGGCACTCAACAGCTCAGATGACACAGCTGCTAGAAGCAAAACGAACATTGCACACCTTATCTAATATTTCACAAGGGCTTGGCAAGAAGGATATTTGATTTATCAGGGCAAATAGGTTGGTTAAATGTTTCTTAATGAACTCAGGTAATCCAGACATCACCTGAAAGGTTCTGACATCAGACTTTGTAACTAGGTGTCACTTAAAATGAAGAGTGAACTTCCATGACCTCTTTCAGTGTTCCATGACCATTTTCACTGCACCTTTCATGTAAGGTACGTTGATGCTTTAGACTAAGAGCTATTAAGGAAGGATTATTATTTATTATTTGATCCAGGCATACCTACCTACCTGGGGATACCTATAGATCATGTGATGGCAAAGGCCTGCCTAGAAATGTTTCAGCCTTAATAAAGGAAAAATTGAGAAAGAAAAAAAAAGAACATTGTCCCCATCTTTTTATGCAATAAAGGGATTTTTCTAAGCCTGAATTGAGTTTCCTCAAGCCCTACCCTCAAACTGGATTCATCCTTATGAGTGGTTTGTGTCTGTCCTGGAGGCAGAGTAATTCTGCTGTCCATGGGTCCATTTGAATATCCTTTGGAGATTGCTGCCTGGAGGAAAAAAGCTATTGAGGCAGAAAATCATCAGTCCAACCCCTAAGAGCAGGTCCTAAACTTTGAATGTCTCACAGACCGTGTACTTGGAGGGCAAGAAGACTCTAAGCAAAATATGAGCCCCAAAAACCAGCTCCAAGCACCATGGATCTGCTGCCATTCCCCACAGGAGACTGGTCAGATGCAGAGGTCTCCAAGTGCTGCTAGCAGGAAGCCTCAGCACAAAATCCTGGTCAGCAAACAAGAGCTATCTGGGGGTAACAGGTACACAGGGTTAAAAGAGAATAGGTGGCAGAGTAGAGGCAGGAGGAGGGCACAGCCCGTGAGCAGCAGCCTCTGGAAGAGGCGCTGTGACCCTGTCGGGGTCCCTCCCCCCGCCATGTAGCCCTGGGAGAGGGGCCCTGAGGGAGACACGGGGTTTCCCTGCCCCTGGTCAGCCTCGTTCCCCACTGGTTGTTTTGTGTTCCCCTGCCCGGCAAGGACCCTCGGGTCCCGGGATTGAGCAGTTCCTCAGCAGAGCCCCGGCCATGGGCTGGAGAAATAAACATCTCTGAAAATACCTATCAAGAATCTGTCCATATCTATTTCTTTACCACGGACCTCGTTGATTGATATGCGTGTTACAGCATCTGCACTGTAACATGACCCCACTTCTGAGACCCTGCAGGGGACTGTGGCCTGCAGAGGAGGAAGCAGGAGGAAGGGATACTGGCAGGTGCCCTGGCAAGGGGTCCCATTTAATTCCATGGAAAGACATACTGTGCTACTGGAAAGAAAGAGATGTACAAAGACCAAGGAGGCACTTCTGAGGTGCTTCCCCTTCTGCACCTAAGGGGAAATATATCTTGGCTAATATAAAGAGGAATTGAAAGTAACAAACAAATTTAGAGGAGATAAAGCATATACATATAAAAATAAATATGCTTGCTGGGTAATACATAGCCATGGTATACCAATTTAAAAAGGATTCTAAACTACTTGCTTCAGCCATTGTTTTTTCATTTAATTTTTTATTGATATAGAAGGAAATTTGAATCCACTGGAGTCATGTATATATAGCCTCACTCTATTGATGTGATAATTTGATAAGTTCCTTATGTCTGTGCTGGGTTAAGTAAATTTGGGGGGGGGGATCAAAAAGGTATTATTAATATGTTTCTTTATATGCTTTTTCTCTCACCTCTCTCCTTTTTCCTCTCCACCCTCCAAGGGAAACAAAATATGGACCTTTTTGTATAGCTCAAAAATTAAATAACAGGCTCCACAATCAATGGGACATTCCTCTGCTACTTTTCTACTGCTGGCTGGCTTATCCCAAGTCCAAGAAGCACCAGGGTTCACACTGTCATGGATAAACAAAGTGATTTCTCCAGATGGCTGCTCAGCAAGTTTTGTGCTGGAGAAGGTGAGGTGCTGCAAATGTGCTGCTTCCTCAGGTGCTCTGTGGATCCTCTTTCTTTCCAGGCCTCTGGCCAGGCACATTATTTGCCCCAGTGATGGCAATGTGTTGTACAACAAATGACCAGGTGCAATGTGATTGCATCAGTGGAGGGGGGACATATGGACCATATCCCACACACCTGAGCCTGCAGCACTGGGACATGCACAACCTGCAGATAGGCTACAGAAATTTGGACAAACGTGGGTGATGTTCATTTACAGCTTGTGCTGAAAGTCATATACTCCTTTACAGAGTGATTGTACAAGAGATTGATCGTTTTGTGCCCCAAGAAGCTGGATTTCTGCACAGATATTTTAACACCTGAGATCCAGACTTCTTTTCCATGTTACCGGCTGCTCCTAAAACGAGCATGTCAGACAGCAATTTCTCCTTCAGGCCGGTTCTCAGTGCTGCCACCTAATGCAAAACAACTCCGTCTCCAGTTCAACCTAAGAATTACACCCTCGATCTCATGAACTAACCAATTAATCCCATCAAGAGTTACACAACTGAAATTCTTGTTACAGCCCCTCACTCAGTCTTCTCCTTGTCCCTATCTAGGACTGTGCCTGGAAGGGTGAGGAAAGCCTTGTCCTCTCTCTCCAACAGCACCTTTTTGACTCTTTGGCTGCCAATACAGAGTATGTTGCAAGCAGCCAGAAATGTGTGCCATACACATTCACATCTCATGCGTTCCCAGCCACTGCCAGACAGTCTTTGGCACAGATGGAGCGTTGGTCTGGCCCAGGGTTGGTGGCTGGCTCTTCTTACACACGCATTTCCAGCTGTGTGTTGCTGTACAATTCATGATGTTCACATAATGACAGAGATGATGGACTGGGGGGGGACAGAATTTTATCTCTTCATCGGGAAGTGAATACTGGTTTTGTAGTCCAGTTTGCATCCAAATCCACCAAGAAATTGTGAAAAAACATCCCAAAACCAAAACAACACAGACACACACACATATGGAGACACACACACAACCCCCCCCAATGTTGTTTATAGGTAGTGGCTGGGTTCCTGCCCACCACTGGTGTGTCCTCCTTGCCAGAAGAGAAATAGTGTGGAACAGGGTCTGGAAACAGTGTCATTAGCAACAGACCATTGAAAGGCTGGTAGCTGGCCTATGGCAAAAAAATCCAATCCCAAAAAACAACAATCAACCCAAAACAAAACAAACAATAACCCCCACACACACTCAAAGCAAAGCAAAGCAAACCAAAACATGACTGGGTGAATACTCTGTGCTAACTGGTACTATCTTATTTTGAGAAATAAACAGTTTCTGCTGCTTGGCTGGTTTGTTAAGAATTTCTGATCAGAAAAGGAGAATGCAGGAGAGAGGATATCCTGTTGCTGTTCAGTCCCATCAGCGACTGTGTAAGGTGTTCAGGCTGCGTGTTTGGAGATCCCAGCGCCCTCTCCTGGCTGGTACCGGCCGTGCTGGAACTTCCATAGGCAATGAATTAGGGATTTGCAGAGGTCCAGCACCTTGGGGGTTTCCCATCTTTGTTTTATTGCAGACAGTAAATTGAAGCATTACTATACCATCCAGTCTTCCTGAAAGCTGCTGGGCTCCTATTTATGCGTCAAATTCATAAACCATCTCTTCCCACTTGTCTTGCTTGGAGGAATAAAGATCACTTCTTTCTGACAGCTGGACTTGGGGGGGGGGGATTGCCAGGGTCTGAAATGTTGCCAGAAGCTTGTGGAAGATCAGGGTCTAACTCTAAAACCATATGGTAAATATGGCTGAAGGAATCCTCCTCTCTCCGCTGCTGTTCAGTTCCTTGGAATGCACACAGCAGCCACTACCACAAAACACTTCCTGCAAAGAGTTATAGCTACACAGTGATTCCCTGCTCAAGGATGGACTTAGCAGCAGGAAGGCTACAAAGTTAAGTCTCATTCCTCTGTCTGCCTAGAAGGATCCTCTTGTACCTTGTCTGGGACCCCAGCTCAAGAAATGACAAATGCAGACAGCCTGTAATAAATCAAAGAAAATCTCTGTAGGAGAAGGGACTCTTTACTCCAACACACTTATATAAATATGCAGAAATTCAATTCAGAAGAAACACTTTGGATTAACATGGGAATTAATACGAGTGGAATTATCCAGTGATGCCTTCATGATCTTCAAAAAGGCTTCTCTACAATATGATAACTGATTTTCAACCTTGGCCTGGCAGGTTTCTGGGAAAGGAAAAGCTATGATCCAGTTCTGATATGATTATGAAAGTCAAGTAAGTACAGAGAAAGTCCATTAATAACATGCTGAAAATCATTCTGCTGTGGAGTTAGACAATGAATATTCCTTTTCTGAGGTCTCCATCTCTGCTTTCAGAGATAGTTGACCTTTCTCTCCCTGCTTTGCTCTGACCATTCTTTTTCCAAGGGGTCTGCACAAACACAGACTTTATAAAATGAGCAAATTTATACTTGATGCTTCTTAGAGTCTCTTGTTTCTGCCACCACACACACTAATGCTTGTGCACTTGTCGCTTTCAAAAGATGCACAAAGAGAGTGGCAAAGGACTTCAGCTGCAAAATTCTGGAGGTGTGGGTAGAGACAGAGCTTAGGGACTGACTGGTTGGTGACATGATGTGCCTGAGAGCACTCCTGCAGTCACAGAGCTTGTGACAGCCCCAAAGGCCCCACATTGATTCTTGTACCTCATGGCTGCATCACTGCTGCAGTGCGACTGCCTTTCCCATCACCCACGGGGATCTCCTTGTACCACCTCGCTCCAGAAACTGCTGCTCTTGTGTCTCTGCTGTGGCTGAGAAAGGAAGAGAGTCTTCTATGTGGTTGTAGCTGGATGAAGTGCTGGGACAACTTCAGCAAATGTCATCAACATATTTTATCTCAGATAATGGAACCTGTTGACTATTCATCAAGAAAAAATGCTGTACCTACACAAGGCATGGGAATGGTGTCTACACAAAATAACTCAGTGCTTTTATACTGATAACCACTGAGTGAGAGACAAAATCAATACCAGTCAGTCACATAAAGCCACATCTGTGTGATTAAAACTGGAAAAATCACTGTACCAGGGGAATGTCAGACATGTCCAGGTGAAAACATAAGCTCCTGGAATGTCTGAATCTGAGCTCAGTGCTGATTCCAAAGGAAGGCAGACCTGCAGGGACCACTGGGGACAACTGCTCAAATGGCTGAGTATTACAGCTGGTGGTGGGGTCAGCGGCTCTGACCCAGGAAGAGGTGACCGGTCCGGGGAGATGGTCCCAAAAGGAATCGCCTTCCCGAGGCCCAGTGTCTTCCTCTCAGCTGCTGGCAGAGGGGCCTTTGCAGAGGCTGTCAGCTCTTTAGTGATTGTCAGCTCGTGATTCCAGCTCAGCTCTGCAGGGCACCTCCAGGCCAAGCCAGACCAGAGAGAGACGAGAAGGCTCGTGTGGCTGGTTCCGCACAGAGGCAGCTTTATTGTTGGTCCCCTCCGGCGAAGGGGAAAGCCAGGGACGAGCTCTCCCCCCCACAGAGCCAGGGGGCTCCCTTTTATAGGGATACAGGGGATCAGCAGGGGACCAATGGGTTACAGAGGGTCTGGGACAGACCAATGGGTTACAGAAAGATCTGCATAGTGTCTCTCAAAGGATTGTGGGTCCACCTTTCCTCGCCATGATCCAAGAAGTGGTTGCCTTTCCAGGGAGTCCTGCTGGGCGATTGCAAAATCTCTTGTCTCAGCAGAGATCCCTCCAGGGCAAGGGTTGGGCATATGATGTAAAGAAGTGGGACCTTAGTGCTCTCAGAAGTAAAACTCTATCAAAGAGGAAAATCCTATCTCCATGCTTACACATACTCTCTTAGAAATCCTGTAGTGAGATGCCAGAGCACTCCCTTTACCAGGTGGTAAATATTTAGTGTTGGCAAAGGACAAGAGACATTTCTAATTGAGCAGCAGCAGAGGGCACCAGTGACAAGAACATCGGACTACTTCAGAGTCCAGTGCCAGGGCAGTCCCCACAACCCTGCAAGGCCCCTTGGAGGCTCCAGCAGTTCTCCAGAACTCTCCTTTGCATCTCTGGGGCTGCTTCACTTCTCTCTCTGCTCAGCTTGGGCCCTGCTTCACTTTCACTCATGTCTCATGATACTTGTCCCAGCTCCTTCCTGTGTGATCCTCGCCTATGCCATGACCATTCCCACTCGCAAAGCTTGTGCTCTGAGCCCCCTTGGCATCCTTCCCTCTCTGCTTCAGGTGCCCTGCCCAAGATGGAAGGAGTCCCCATAGGTACTTCTTCCTGCCTGCCCCACACCCTGAGTACTTCTCCCAGGGGTACGCCTGCCCCATGACTGCCCCTCCAAGACTTCCAGCACTCCTTTCCATCCTCCACAAGGACCCACACCTGGAATTTGAGAGGTCATGGCCTCTATGAATCTCATTTCACAAATCATAAAACACTCTAAATTCTGATCTCATCATTTTGCTATGAAGAAAGAGTTTCTTTATTTCAGCCTTCCTGATGACCTCCCAGAGCACAGCAGACTAGCTAAACACAGTCACAAAGCTGCTTCCAAACCAAATCAGCTTCCACCTGAAACAAGCTGGGCTCCAGGACTGCAAGAGCACGATGGTGACAATGCATGGAAGAACCCACAATATTAAAGGCATGAGATTTGTATCAGGATTCACGTTATACTTGTGTCAGGTATTTCTCTCTGGTTTTCTTCACTGGCTCACATCCAGACCCTTGAAAGCCAAAACTCTCCCACAGCTGCATCACATCTGCCCTCTCTTACCTCCCCTCCAGACCCAAATGCACAGTTGTCTCCCACCAGTGCTCCATGCACAGGAAGTCAGGCCACAGACAGTGCATGCTTGGGGACACAGAGCGCTGGCAAAACTCTCACAAATACTCCTGCTGCACTCACCAGCACGGTGGGCATGGAGAAGCAGCACATGATTTCTTTCACTGCCAGTATGTTCTCATGCTGTAGTGTGTGAAGGGCCATCTTGGTCATATGGCTCAATCCGAGTGACACCAACTCACACAAACAGTTATAAGCCATTTTCAGAGTCTGAAAATCAACACCACTAGCAGCAAGATACCGTCATATTTATGAAGAAAAGGACAGAATTTGAATCTTACCTGTTATGGCAATAAAGAGCCAAGCTCCTCATTCAGTAACCTTGGTGAAAGCCAGCTGACTTTAAAGGAAGGACTGGAGAATTACATTCTTTGCAATAAAAAAAAGAGCTGAATTTACTGGTCCTATGAATCTAATTAGCCTTGTGAATGACTGAAGAGTAAAAAGAGTAAAAGAACAGTTTGATGATTTAACTTTGCAGTAGGAACAAACAAGTGATATTTTCCAGCTTTAAGTGGCCCAAGATTTGGAAAACAAAAAAATACATCCAAAATATATTCTGAAATGTTACTGGCCCAAGAAAATTTGGTGTGAAAATACCATTCATTATTTGTACCACGCATGTTACTAACAGGAAATCTGGTTTTACATGCACTTTTTACCAGTGAATTTACTCATAGTGAAAACATTCATCTTGGAAGGCCTAGAGACAGATGAACTTTGGCAGGTCAAATGATACCAAAAGCAATAAAAAAAACCATAAAGAGGTATCACAAAAAACCTGCAGATCTATAACAGCACCCATTACATTTTTTCCAGTTGTTCAAGGATTTTTCCTTATTCCCCTGACACCTCTGGGTTCTCCTGTTAAAATGTGCATTTATAAATGATGAAACCATAACCTAATGCAGTTTGACTTGACCATCTCTATAGCACAAACGATTTTTGCTTGTTAGACTGCCAGCATAATCTTTCAAGATTCAGCCAGACCGAGCTCAAAAATTGTCAGCGAGGATAAATCAATCATCAGTCCTACGTCTTATTTGAATTTTTCTCTCTTTAGCTACTGGCTCTTGACATGATTTTGACCGCAGAATTTAAGTGATTCTATTGATAAAGCAGATAAAGTGTTAAAAGAGATAAAGTGGCAACAATGAAACCGAAGCACTGTTTCACTCAACAGTGCTTTCATGCTTCACTGGAAGTATGTCCTGTGAATCACTTTTCTTGAAGTTGCCTGAAGAAACAGCCAGGCAAACATACAAGGAAGCCTATTTTTCTTCGTACGTATAAGAGCTGTATATTGACATATGGGCATAGATGTCCTAACAATTGCTCCTAATTTATCCCTCATTGATCTTTATCAGTCTTCAGATTTTTAAATAAAGTGTGTTTAATTCTCTACCAGTGCTGAGTCATACATGATTCTTGCAAAAGTCTCCCCAGTAACTTGTTCAGAGCAATATCTCACCCAAAGGACAAGCTCCCTCCTCCTCTCTGTGGTGCTCCCATTTCCAGCACAGCAAGTTCTGCCAAAGGTGAAGGAAATGTGAACAGGGAAATTTAGCCCGTGCAGTGAGGTTACACTGCATGTTTCTGAAAGCAGCTGAAGCCTTCAGACAACAACCCGCTTGTGACACCTTTTATTCTTGTTTTTATATTTTCTTATTATTTTTGTATTTATATATTATTGAAGAAGCAACCGGACAAAGTTCTCAGGCATGTGGTGTGATTCTTGGGGTTGTCCTGTGCAGGGCCATGACTTGGACTCGATGAGCCTTGTGGGTCCCTTACAACTCAGGATATTCTATGATACTATGATTCACATAATTTCTGAGGTCTTTCAGGAACTGATTTCACAGGATTTCAGTGTTTTTAAGGTCTTAAATTCTTAGTGTTGACCCATCACATGTGGTCAGTCCCACTGACTTTGGCAGTTTTCCACACACTGGGTCAAATGCTGAAGCACAGATTCCCTTTTCATGATTGGTAACACCTGTTCTGGGAGATTTTCACACAAACAGAGCCAAGAACCTTCATCCAGTACTCATTCAGATTGTGAGTGAGCTGCTAGCTTATTCCCAAACTTATTTTCTGGATCTCCACCTGTATAACTCCCAAAAAGCTTATGGAAAAACATTTTGTCACTATCTGCTTGGATCAATTTGTACATCTGAACATGATCCAGTACTTCAGCAAAGCCCCAGACCTTTCTGTGGGTCACCCAAATGCAGTTCAAACCTGCTCTGTTACTGCTCTCGTCAGACCCTCTGCTTCCAGTACATCCATTTTGCAAAGCCTCCAGCACCCTTCTACTGTTACATCTGTTGATTTCCTTTTGAGACAGAAGTACTGTTAAGAAAGTTTTCTTTCCAGAAACATTTCTCATGCATGCTTTAAGAGAACTATTAATATCTTTGCTGTCAAGTTAGCCCTGTAAAACAGAAGGGAGAAGAAACACAACTAAATCTTGGCCATGCTTATTGATTATTTCTACTTACCTCCATCTATGCAGACAGAAGTACCAGTACCTCCACTTTTAAATCACATAGCACTCATTAGCCTTTGAGATCTAATGATGGCAGAAAAAAAATGTTTCACCAGTACAGTTCCTGGGAAGGAGAAGGCTTCCAGACGGCCTTTTATTCCCCAGATAAGAAAAACCTGCTGTGAAATGCTGCTGCTGAAACAGTTTGAATATACTGATACAACCCAGGCTTAAGTAGGATTCCAGTGGTGTAAATCCATTGCTTTCAGGTTAAAATGTAAAAAAACCATTTTTCTTCATGCCAAAATCACATTTGATTTTCTGCAGTCCACTATGAAGCCTGTTAATGGGTATGTTTATGTTGGGTCAAATGCAGTGGCCAAGTGAAAATCAGGCAACACTTAGCTACTTCCCACAAACACAGGAGAGTAACAAGTCTGCTTCTGACCTGTTGTTCCCACAGGGCCAGACAAACCAGATCTGCTTGTTCTAGGCCTGACCAAACACAGCTTTTCTACCATGTGAAGCTCAGCTGTGATCAGGCAAGCACCAGACAAAGCCAGACTGTTCAAAGCTTTGCCCAAACACTTTGTGACACCTGATCATCAGCCTATCAGGTTGGCTTTGTCACCATGCAGGTCTGCTTTTCAGTAAACAGGTCCTCAGACAGATTATCCTACAATTATTAGGATAGTGATTAATGCTGATTATTGATTCCTGTTTAAGATTGATGGCTGCTAACCATTAGTAGGTATGTGAGTGGCAGCAGGCAGTACCATAGACACTGCTCTCTAGAACATGCAAAAAAGATATTTATATAGTTGGCAGATCTGAAAAGTTACCAACCAGCTTTGACAATTACCCCTATAATATTTTCCTCACAGATGAGAGAGAACTGGCTCATTATGTCATGTAGCTTGTCTAGATCTGACCCTAGAACCATAAAGAATAAAGGTTGGAGTTTGTATTTGATACTGCCCAAGCCCTGAGGGCAGAAATAGAGCTCCCTTTGCTGTCATGGCTGCAGTATCTTTGAGACAAATGGCATGGCTCAGCTTCTTGGTGAAATGAAACAAAACATCTGTCTAAGAGCTGCAGGCTGTAACCAAAGAACGCTGTATTGCAGAGAAGGTATCTACAGCCATTTAAATGAGAATCATCCAGTGCTTCAGCTCCCCCAGAGACCGTGGCTCTTACATTGCTGTACTTCCAGCCGAGACAAAAGGACTCAGAGCCTTTGCTGCCAAGACTTCAGGAAGACCAATGCACCACTTGCCTATGGGGATTTCTCCTGAAACAGATCCTGAAGAGGCAGCAAGTGGAGAGGGAGGATTGACATGTGACAGCTGTTAGTTTGCACATGACGTTGGTCACTTCATGCATGTGAGGGAGGTGCTCAGACAAGGTACTGAAGAGTGAAGGAAGAGCTCTACAAACAAGCACCAAGTTGGGAAAGAAATGGTTCTTCAATGTCCTGTACTAAAGGATGTTATCAGTCTAATTCCTATGCTGACATAGACTGTGGTAACTGCACTGAGTTTAACACATTCCTCTGCAGCATCTTGCACAGCTCCACTGAACTGGCTGGGCAGGCTTCCCAGAAACCTCTGCCGTATTCTGCTATATGCAGGCAGCCAAAATCCTGGATTAACTTTAGAGCAAACCCTGATTAAGTTAAATACAAGTTAAAAATGTCTAGCATTGGATGATAGAACCCTCCATGGCAAGGGGTTAGAACTAGATGATCTTCAAGGTCTCTTCCAACCCAAACTACTCTATGATTCTACAGTAACTCAGCTATGTAACTAGAGATTGAGCCTAATCATCAAGTACACGATTTCAAACACTGCAAATCTAAAGTTAAAAGGCTGCTGGGCATAGAATATGCTGAATTTGAAGCTTGATAGAGACCTACTGAAGTCAGATCCCAACTCAAATCTTAGAAGGAAATATTTGAACAACTCACTTAATATTTCTTTTACTTCCTGAAGGCAATTGTCCACCACTTGCATATGTACGAACAGGAAATTTGTTCAGTAACACAGATAATTTGCTGTGTGGTTTGTGACAAAAATCTATGGACAAACTGCAGATACACAGTTGCAAGCAGGAGGAAATGCAGAGTATGAAGTAATGACTGAAATAGCCATTTAATCATCATGGTCATCTGCCCACAGGCTGTGCACACAGTGGTAGCAGATAAGAGGTTTAAAGAAAGTCTTACAGCAAAAGACTCCAGGAAATTAATCTACTCCGTTTACCAAAAGAAAGGGGAAGCATGTAGTAGGGAACATGGCCAGAGAAGGATCTTCAGTCACACAAGGCTGCTGCAAGAAGCCATCTGTTGCAAGATGTGAAGCCTGAATACACACAGAACTAGAAACACAGCATTTATCTTTCACAGCATGAGGGATTCACCAGTGAGACAAGTGACTCAAGCACCAGGGTGAATCGTGGTTTGGTACATCATGAGTGGATATGTTCCCGGATGATTCCTAGATCAAGCACCCCTGCATTGAATTTGAAGAGGGAAAGGGAAATCCAGATGCCTGTGTTATGCTGAGATCAGTCTAAGCAATCAAACCCACGTCTGCTGGCCATAAAAACCCATGACTCAGTTAACCTCTAAATGTACCAGCCACATCTGATTGTGCAATATCTATGCCTTTTTCCAGTACAAATAAAGCAAACCATGGACTTGTGATACTACCTCAGTGTGTGCAATTCCTTCCTAGATACCACGTCGCTATTAATGTAGCAGGAAAGGGCAGTTGCTGGTTGAAACTTGCTAGTTAGAAACACATCTTTTGGGGTTTATTTTATGTTCTGCTCAACATGCAACAGAGCAAGTAAGTCTGAGCAGCCAAGCCTGAACCTGTTGTCTGCTCTCTAGAAGGCTAAAATTAGCATACTTAAGGTAAACAACTTTCTCATGTTCTTTCTATAAAGGAAGCACCTCAAATCAGAGCTAATCTGCTGAATTTCATTGCTCTTATTCCATTTCCCCACGTGTAAAATGGGGGTTGATGGGAAAAGGGTAGCTTACTTCATATGGGATGACTAAGAAGTATGTGGGCTTTGTTTTCAGAGGCAGTGAGAATCATATTATTGTAAGGGATGTTTGGGGGTTAGGAAAGGGACAATCCCAAAAGTAGTTTATAGAGTTAAAATTCACCCTGCTAGAAGAGGAAAGGAGGTTCAGATATCCTGGCAGGACTTCCTGAACCAGGGATCCCCTAGTTCCATCTTCCAGCCAGTTGAGAATCACTGCAATTGGAAAAGACAGCAAGGAAGCTTGAGTTGAAGAGTCAGGCTACATTCCCTCGGACTGGCCAGTAGCAACAGCCATCCAGCCAAGACACGAGCTACTGGCTGTCAAACCCTGGTAGAGCTGGGCTGGTGCACATCAAGCTCGAACATCTATCACAGGCTGAGTGCATGACACACTTCAGGGAAAGCTGATGCTTCCACCTAGGAGGGATCCTGCAAGAGGGAACTGCACCTTAGTACCATGACTTAGGAGACAAGCTGAAAAGGGAGCTGAGAGTGGGACAGCAACATGTATACTCAGACCCCCTGGAAGAGTAAGCACTTTACTATTTGCAAGTATCTGCTTCTCTTCTGGTGATAGTATTAATTTTAACCTCTTTACCTCTTTCCACAGCCTCTCCTGCAGTTGAATCAAATGCTGATACCAGTTTTCAAAGCTGCACATTCAATTCCCCAAACCTCCCATCAACTGTCCTTGTACCCCAGGTCCACAGGCTACATCAGAGTGCACAGATGGAAGAGAATGTCCACCAGTCTCCTTCCACATTTTGTTTTCTAAACAGATACTTGACTATGCAAATCATTATCACATGAAATCTGAAGCAAGAGGATATTCTCTGTACGCAGTGGAAAGACAAAAGTTAGAGCTAGCATGCTGGATATATTGCATCAGCTTGTTGCATTTAAGTTGCACTTTTCTGTTTTCAAGGGGGTGGGCTCACAGGTTGTTGTCTCTGGCTCCTTGGTCCTATTCCATGTTGCTTTACAAGCTTGACTCTGCTCCTAACACTCATCACTTCTCACGGGCTGCAGTAAGATGATGATGCATAAATCATAAAAGTACTACCTCAATAACAGGAAACGGTCTTAGCTTCCACATTTTTCTCCAAGTCATTGGTTGGGGGAAAAAAAACAGGAATCAGTCTGCTTGCTGTAAAGGGTCTAAAATCAGTTTTCACACCCGTTTCATATGAAAGGATATATATTTTAGCAGTACTGTTTTCCAAATCACACATGAACAATAGAAATAACTCTATTTCTCAATGATATAAGCTTCATTTCTCTACACAGCATGTTGTGTTTATACCTACAAGGTTTTTGAGACATACAGCACCAGACGCTGAATTAGGAAATAACAGCTAGATGTTTGGTTTTGTTTTATTAGCACAAGAAACTTACTTATCTATTGAGAAAACAAACTGCATGCCAGCAGATCAAGTATCAGGAACAAATTCTCAGAAAAATAAACCTAAATTCTAATCAGCAAAACCACAACTCTTTAATTTCACAAACCTCAATTTTGCTTTTCTCAGTGACTTTCTCAACTTATACCAGAGCCCAAGTTTTTGAACCTAAACACCTCTGAACAAAACAGACAAAACTCAGTGGTTTATAAATAAGAGGGAACATGCCAGTTATGCTTAATTGGCCAAATCTAAAGATTCCTCTTAGAAGCTGTCAATTAAGCCTTCTCTGCAAACTTTTCCATTATACAAAGTAGCTTCTTAATTCCCCACAAAACAGAAGAGGTTGTCCAGAAAACCCAGCAGCCTCAGCAATGAAACAGAAACTGAGCATAAGCAGTGCTAGGTCTGTACTTGCTGCCATTGTCTGAAGTAGAACATTTGTCCCTACATGTGAAAGACATCAAACTGCTGGCAGAGGCTAAAACAAACCTTCCTAGTTTTATGCAGAAAATACTCACGTTTATGTAGGTACAAAATTTTCATCTCCTATGAGATGTCATTTCACATGAACTTGGTAAGAAAGTGATAAAACCTCATCAGCTATATTAAGAAAATTTCCTGCTTCTACGTTCATCCTGATTAAGATATTCACAATGGTAGTGAAAATATTTAACATTAATCAGATTCAAAACAATGCATAAACTTTAAAGATTCTATTTTTTTATGTCACCAGTGTCACCTATTAAAAACAGGAAGGATTTTAAAATGTGACTTGCTTATTGCTCATAACACTATTTCCATTGACTAAGTTAATCTGTGGTTACATTGTCTTGACAAGGAGATGGAAAGATAACAGAAACATGTATATTGATTCTAAGATTAGTTTAAAAGTCCTGAAAAAATAAATTTGTAACAAATCTGACCTAGAGGGTTGTCTGTTAGACTTTGTTTGCAAGATTGGTCATAACCAAATTTATTTTGAAAGTTCAAAGCGACTTAAGGCGGCTCTGATGGAGAGGGTGGGTTTCTTATCCATTTCTGAAACGCTAATTGAAGAAGCATATATAACAGAAAAACATCATTAGCTTTACAGGCCTCCAAATTCTTCTGGCTATGTGTTCAAACAGCAACACTGTTGGGAATGCGATCTGGGGAAAGGTAGTAGTAAGGGAGCTTTTTGTTCTTGTTGCGCTCGGTGATGGTGCTGACAATCTCATCCAAATTCTTGCGGAATTTTGCCATAGCCTCTTTCACCGGCTTCTCCACGAAGTGTTCATCTGGGTACATGCCCAGAAATAGCTAATTGAAAAACACCAAGAAATCATGCTTTGAGAAAGCAAAGGCAATTCTGTTTCAACATTATGCTATTTGGCACAACGCCAACCAGAGCCTCACCTCACCTTCTATTAAAATAGTATTATCAATACTTAAGCTAGCCTACACCTTCCCTCTATTGCTGGCTGCTTCTTTCCATCCCTGCATCTTTCTGTGGTGCTGGTTCAGGTGTCTACATGGCACCTCCCTGACCAAAAGAGAGGTCATCCACTGAAAACTGAGCACTTTTACTCTGGCCAGTGGTCAGTCAGATGAGCTTCGTATGCCAGATCTCTGTACAGACACACAAACATCTGTGCTGACAGAGAAAAGGATAGCATGAGAGGGGAATTCACAGCCACAGATTTAAAAGGAAGATGACTACTTCATTCAGTGACAGTGGAAGATTCTGTTGACCTAAAACTGTCCTTCAGAGTTCATTAGGACAGTTGGTGTAGTCAGCATGGACTCTAAGGGTGCTCTGAAAAGTGCACTGCCAATATGCACACTAGCATTGCTTTGGGAAGTTTGGGAACTATTTCCCCAGAGTAGAGCTTCTCTGCTAGTACTGCTTTCTTCTTGTAGAAAAACAGAATTTAAAGCACCCTCTGTCCGTCATCTTCTATTTGAGGATGTCAAAACACATTCTCCAGACAGAGCCCTTGTGTGAAACAGCCAAGCACCTACAACCTCATTTTACGTGAGGCAAATGGCCACAGACCATGCCTGCAAAGCCTCCCATAGGCTTGTTCTGTTTTCACTCCTCGCCCACCAGGCACAAACCACAGCTGTAGTGCATGACACTCTGAGTAAAATACAGCTTCTTGCTCAGAGCTGGTTTGCATCTGGCAGAACATGGGCAAACCCACAGCACTGACACAGCTCCACAGAAAAGTGAAAATGGCCAAGTCAAGCACAGAGCAGCACTACAGTCTCGTGAGTCTGTGCAGTCTTGCCATGGCCCTCGTGGTCTCACATCTCCAGCACTTAGAGAGCAGGGAGATTGACTTACTTCTTTGTCCTGGAACTGGCTCAAGGCCCAGACAGCTCCAAGATGCCAACAAGAACGTCCCCTGTCTGGCAGACTCTCCACAATTTGCTCGATGGTGACTGTCCCCTTTTCTGTTGGAGGAGGGCAGCGCATTGTTGGTGGGGCGTTGGGAATCCAGGAACACCAGTCATACTGCACAGCAGAGCAAGAGAGCACAGTGAAAACCTGCAGCAGCTGGTGTTTAGGAACACAGCAAAGAAAATCAGGAGTTTGCCAACAGGGAGTTTGCTTCTGTAGTATGAGCCCCTCAGAAAGAGAAGATACTAAGGACAAGGAGATGCTCTAGAGAAGGAAGTCCCTACTGTTTTGCTCAGGAACTCACAAGAGAGAGAGCTGGATAATCTAAATGGGAGTATTTATTCTGCTAACCACAGGCATGTGCCACACAGCTCAAATTCACCAGACTGGCTAAGGCCTCAAATATTTTATTAAACAAACATCAGTTCTGATAACCTGAGGCAATCCCCATTACTCCAGCTTCTCTTTTCTGCAAAATTTCCTCCATGAACATGCCCACAGAGCATGTCCATGTGGTCAGATGCTAAGAGAGATAAAGCATGCTGGTTCACTGAGAAATATGGAATATGGCATGCTGATATGGCCACGGTGAGCAGCAAACTGGGAACTCATACTCACTTCTGGCCTGCTTCAGTGCTGTGAGATGCTGATGTCTCATCTGCCTCAGATATGACCCCAAGCTTTGCCACCATCTGAGATGGTGCACTTACCAGAACTCTTTCTTTCCCAAGCACTTTTTCATTACCTCATACATATCCCCCTGCCCTGCCTGAGGGGAAGTGCCATGCTCACACTGCCAGCGACCTGCCATGCTCACACTGTGCTCAGTGTGTTCTCTCCAGTGTACAGCCACCTCCTCCTCCTCCCCTCAGCTCTCTCTGCCTTTTTGTCCCATGGCTGATGCCCATGATGGGCTGCATATCCTCTGTATGCCAGATCAAGAGATGGTTTCTTGGTATTACTTGAACAGACAGGATTTTCTGAGGGGGGCACTGGGAGCTGTCGCAATCAGTTGTCAAGACAAGTTAGATGGGAATAGTTGCAGAGGTCCCTGGTCATGGACATGTCACAGCAGTAGTGTGGGTCCATTAAACACCAGGATCCAGACCTTCTCCAGGGCTCCTGAGCTGCAGAGGTGGACAGAAGGGTCAGCATGGAAAGTGATGTAGGGTATCTGGGAATAACCATCATAAATAAAATAGTCTCTCTGCTTATCTCTGAGATCATATCTCAGAGATCACCTATGCCTGAAGTGAGAACATGCAAAAAAAAAAAAAAAATCCTCATGAAATCATAGAATATCTCAAGTTGGAAGGGACCTATAAGGATCACCTAGTTCAGCTCTCTGCTTCTTGCAGAACTACCTAAAACTAAACCATCAGATTAAGAGCATCATCCAAATGCTCCTTGAAGTCTGACAGGCTTGGAACTGTGACCACTTCCCTAGGGAGCCTGCTCCAGTAACTGACCACAGAGTGAAAAAGCTCTGTGACTGACAGAGTGATTTGCTTCTGGCTGTTAAATCTGCTTTCCAAAATGCCTTGATGTTGAAAGAAACAGCATTTGAAAGGCAGGTTGTTACTACAGTTTCAGAGCAGATATCTATCAGTCAAGGCAAGTAGGGATAACAGAGGTTATCAGAATGTGACACATCAAACATCACAGAGGAAGCTCAAAGTTGCCACTTGGCTCGTAAACTCAAGAAATGAGCAGCAATGCCATTTAAATGCTCAAAAAAATTATTCCCATAATAAAATCAGCAAAACTGAAATACACAAGTTAGAACCCCTCATCTGATCTTTGGTACCTATGTAGGACTTGAAATGCCTTTCTCAGCTTCCAAATCACTTCAGTTTCCACAGACTTCATAGGGATTTGTAGACGGCTCTGCAGTTATTTTGACCAGAAACAGTAATGTAAATCTGTACATCTACTAAAAAATGGTTCTCAGACCCTGCCCTCATAGATGTACCTCCCAGCCCAGAAAGAAGAACAGTCTTCCCACAAATTCCTACCTGACCAAAGTTCACAGCTGCATGTTGAGCCGATGTGGTGAATATTATCACTGTGAGATATTCTGCTAGTGTCTCTCGTGTCCTGATCATCTTAGGGAACCCTAGATGAGGGAGAACAAAAGCTTAACCCAGTGATGAAGTGACCCTGCTACCCAGCAGTAATCAAAACACATGGGTTAGAGGGCTGTGCAGCAGTCGCTGAAGAGCAGGGCTTTCAATGAATCTTGATGTGTGGTCTAACAGGAGCTCCTCAGCCTTTCTGTGCCTTGGCTGTGCAGCTGTAAAAACAGCCTTACTTCATACAAGTTTGTGAGGCATGGCCTCTGTTTGCAAAGTATGTGGTGTTCCATAAGGGAAAGACGAAGCATAATTACACCTTTAAAAAACAGTGTTCCTGACCTACCTACCCTGCAGCAAGGAACTCCCAGAGTCCCCAGGGCAGGGACCTCAGATGCTCCATTCTTCTTCAGTCTGCAGTGCAAGCAGGGAAGGTTCATGCCAAGGAGGAAGCAACCATGTGCTTGTATTTATAAAGGTTTGAGGTTCAGCAATCAAGTGTATTGCAAGAAAGAGTGCAGGGAGAGCTTATTCGCTGAAACGGGAAGTGAGGAAATGAGAACTTCTGAAAGACAAACAACAGAATGAGGAACAGAAATAGTTGCATTAAGCTGTCTTTGAAAGAGAATAATCAAACGGAGTTATATAAAGAAAAAACTGAATAGTCAGGGACTAGGGAAATATTTTGCAACCAAAGAAACTCCAGGCCTGTATCTCTCCTATCCTCACTAAATCACAGTCCTGTGCTGTACTCCCTGTCCCAGCCCAATGTGACCACAGGTCCCAGTATACCTACAGACCTGTTAGCACCCTGGAGCAAGCTGCCCCTGCCCAGGCTGCCTGTGCCAGCTGCTTCGTATCTCCACCACCAACCTGACACAGATGTGAACTCAGCCTGAGAGAGGGAAGAGGTACCTTGGCCAGATGCCAAGCCCGAAAAGGAGAGGATGCACCATCCCCCCCTGTGTCCTGCTATTCCAAGTACACTGTGCTCATCTTTAAAGGAGTTTGGCATTCTCCCAAACACAGCAGCCTTCCCAAGGAAGAAACAGGTGCCATAGCCTCCCTCATTTAGCCTCCTCCCATTCTTTACAGACACCGCCAAGTTGCCCTGCTCTATGACACAGCCCTTGGAGCAGCAGCAGTGCAGAGAGAGATGCTGCAAGCCTGGCAGGTTTGGCATCTGTAGTGGCAGTCCTCCCACCAGTCATGCTTGTAGCATCCCACCCCAGCTGGAGCCCTGGAAAGGTTCAGTACTTGTCCCATATCCAGATGCTTAGGTCAAGTTTGGAATTCCTACCAGGAGGAACATTTCTAAGCTTTTGCTAAGAGACAACTAGACAAACAAAAATGAACCTTTGCTTGCCCAGGCAGATAGAGCCCAGAAGCCTTTTATCCACCAGAACACACCAGTAATGACTGGAAACATCACAGTTTTGCCTGGACATCTGGCACTCAAATGTGTGCAGGCAACACCAGAGCCATCTCCCCTAGATCACTGGCCAAGAGGTGTTGCCAGATGTAAATCAGCCAGGACAGTAGGAAAAATCCCCAGCCTCCTCTATAAATTCCAGAAAATCTGCTTGGAAAAAAGTTGAGTGGAAGAGAAAAGCAACATGTTTAGGGAAAGAGAGGGGAGCATTAACTCAGGTGGGCAAATTGAGCCTTGTTATAGATGAGAGCTCCCATGGCCAAGTAATGGTTTGCAAGAAAAGAGAGGCAGTGAGAAAAGACAGAAAAAAGAAAAGTATTTCTTGGAAATAATTATGAGTATCTTTCCCTGAAGAGAGCAGAATAGTTCAATGATGACACAAGTGCTGAACAAATGGGAAATGCAGCAACACTCCTGGGGAGGTTCTTACATGTTCCTATTTGGCGTGAGGTTTGGAGGAGAGGATTCAAGGGGTCTCCCACTCCTTGGTTTCTATCAGCCTGCCTGGTGGTTCCAACACACACAGACACTCCCCCTAATGCTTGAAGTTTGAGCAGACAAAATCAAAGACCTGTCCCCAGTGTAGAGAGATTACACAAGTTGCCCAAGATGATTATGAGAATCTGTGTCAAAGGAAGGAGCTGTGTCCTGAGAGGCTGCCTGATTCAGGGTCTAACACATAAAACTGAGCATCTTCAGGCCAAGGAGAGGGTCTCTAACATGTTCTGTGCACTCAGCACTGCTGTCAGCAGGCACTGGACAAGCTGCAGATCTGGCTGGGCCATCATACCTTACCTGAGGCTTTCACACCCCTCATCCCATAGACATAAATGTCTTTGACAAAGGCCTGGAGCTCCACGTCCTCACACACCACCTCGTCGCTCCCATAGTAGATGTGAATTACATCCTCCGCAAAACTGCAGACAGGGACGAATGGACAAAACAAAATGAAAAGGAGAAAGCAAGTCTGCCATTCCAGAAAATGATCTTCTGACCTTGCAGATGTTACACCGGGAAAGAGAGAAGGGCAAGAGAAGGTCTCAAAACCCTCCTATCTCCTTCCGACAAGCAGTGGGAATGAACAGAGGCAACTTTGATTTATTTGGGACTGCAGCATCGCTTCTTCCCCCAACAAAAAGATCCTGGACCACACTGCAACCCCTGAACAATCCTGTGCACTTTATTCTCTTATTTGAAGCTTTGTCCTGCACAGAGCTCTGTCATCACATCTACATCCTTTCCTCACTCCATACAGCCTCCATCTTGCATATCCACGTGGCTCCCACACTGGGCAGTCGGGTTCCCAGACTTTGATACCAGTACCATTCTCCATATGTGGGACACTCCAACGCTGCTCCTGAATGCCAACAGTTGACCCCTCCCACCAGACATCCTTTTTGTGAAATACTAAAGTGGTCCAGGAAACTTCCCCTGGGAAAAAGAGGTCTAGAGCTATTTCCTATGCCCACTGTTTACAGCAGACATCTCCTTCCTGTTCAGTTCCTCTTCCCAGGATCCTTCTTCCTATAAAAGCTTCCCAGGCTAGCTCACCTCTGAAAGAAAGGCTCTTAAAACACTAAGATAACAGAAGTAGTTTCGAAAGGAGTGAAAATAGGTAATCCTGATTTCCTGAAATTTGCAGTTCATGACTGAATGACTGGTTAATGGAGCTGTGCTGAGACATTCTGTTAGCTCTGCAGGTACCTATAATCTCTTTGCTAAACATTTTGACAACAACCCATAGGTTGTTGACTGCAGAAGCTGACTGATGGGATCAAGAATTGTTATCCAATAGAGATTTATCCCTTAATAAAATATAAATTTATAAATTTTATCAATTTACTGCAATTTGGAGGCTTTTACAAATCCGTAAATTTGGTTCCTATTATCCAGTCAACAGTTGTCATTGAGGCAGACAAACAACTGCATGAACAGCAAAAGTTTAAGTAATTTTGGCTTCCAGAGGACGATAAAGGAAAACAAAAATTTTGCAACATGCAGAGAGAAAGCCGCTCTGCATGAGCTCTGTCTCCATGCATTTGGCATGGGTGCCAGGTGATACAGGAAGGGAATCCTCCTCTTAGAAAATGGCAGTATTTTAGACCCCCTTCCATAAAAATAGAAATGAGTATATGAAGTGTGGGTGAGACCTTTTGGGCTGAAGTATCTTTGCGTTGGTGTATCTATCTGCAGTTAGATCAGAAATAGGAAGCTGTGTACTAGAGCAGTTTACAAATTTGCCATGGGAGAGTCACTGTTTCTATAGAAACAACCGTATCAGCTTCCTCAGGTCTAGACCATGTACCACATGTGAAGTTATGCTGGGGATAGAAATTATTCCATCAAAAAAGTGAAGACTGATACCCCTGCACAGCATAGGAGATTTCTGGTGAGCAGACACATGCATGACCATGGGTTGATGGGTCAGGATCTCACACACCCAAAAGGGTACTGCCCACATCATTTATAAACCAAATGATTCACAGCTCTCAGCCAAGTTTGGGGCGGTGTAACATCATCCTCCAGCAAGGTTAACACCCACAAACAGTCAAACTGAATGGAGTTGACTAAGTACTACCTGGTATTCGAAAGGCATATCTCAACCCGCAAAGAAAACACAGGAAAAAGAAGGAGGACAAAAATAAATGGACTTTATGAAGAAAACAACCACAGCAAAGTTACAACTTCCTCTTCTCTCAAATGGGCACTAACAATTGCAGGAAATATTGCAAGATAAGCCCTTGTCAAAACACAGAGAAAACACAGGAGACGAAGATGTCCCCAGAACTTTCAACATTATGCTTGCATCATAAAACTCCTACTTTGTGTACACAAAAGATCTGATTTTTAATGAACGTGCTTTTCAAAAGTCATGAAACAGCTGCATATTTGGTAAGCGACTTATGCCATGCAAAAATACGTTGTTTGTTAAATTAAATGCCACTGCAGAATAAAAACCATGTAAATCATGCAAGGCAGCGTTTCAGATCTGAAAAGGAACCATGTTTGTGTGGTCGAGCAGGCTTGCAGTGCCTCTCCTTACTCAGAATTGCTGCCCTTCCTGATTAAATTCAGACTTCGCAATTTTAAGGCATTTTAATAAAGGTTTTGTTCTAAACAGTTTATACCTGATTTATTGAGTTTCAAAAGAGAACTGTCATGGAAGCCAAGCTTACATTTTCACTCCACAAGAACCTTGATGAGGTCACATGGCTGGCTCAGAGAACTGAGTCCTCTCTTGGCTTGTGCATAGCTAAAAAAAATCATAACTAAATTCCTTTTGCAGGCTAAATTCCAACTCACTAAATTTCTGTGAAATCCTATAGAAGAGTACATACTTGTAAAGGGTCTTCTGAAATACAGAATGCAAGAAAACAGCACTGAGAAAAGCAGGAATTAACAGTCTTTCAAGAGTGTGTGCTTGACTAAGCATTTTTCCTCTGATGAGATATACTGGATGGAAAAGGCACTACATGACTAAACAGCCCAGATATTGCTTACAAGATGTGATAAAGAGCAACGAGCAGGAAAAAAATGAAGTCTGTGTCTCTGCGACCTTATTAGCCGGTATCTAGAACTATGGTCTTTTACCTCTTTATGGCCTCCCAGACCTTAATGCCATCATCCCGGTAATAGTAGTAGGGGATATCCTCTTTGCTGTCCATCCCTTTAGCTTTCATCTCCTCAGGGAAGCAGAGAGAACTGTAAGTCAGATCCTTCATTGCTTTCTGCACCATTTGTACATGTCCTCCTCCACCTGTGGCATTTGCCTGCAGGAAGAACAGCAAGATGGGAACAGTAGGAGATTATGTTCCCTTTGTGCCAAGACTGGCTTTACAAATGTGCAGAAGATGGGATACAGAATGCTGGTGAATCTGTTTTTGAAGGAGAAAACCACATCTCCACACAAAGTACCAAACTGAAGAGGCCTACTGGAACTGTGCATTTTGACTTCAGAGATTTCACACCTCTCCTATGAATGACTGTTAATATCCACGTTTGCACCATAGGTACTGCTTATACTGGAATTCACTAATAAAGTACAGCAACATCAAAGCATGGCACTCCCTGCAGTCCTATGCTCCAGAACCAGTGCATGTGTGAAAGAAGGCAGCCCTGACTGTGTTAGAAGAGGGTTTAAGTTAAACTCCCAGTGCTGTTACGGAATAGTTTAGGAGAAAGTTTTTAGGGATGCAGGCTACCATTAGTCACCCTGGAAATTATGCCAGGAGATGAATCCTGCTGGGTGGCTACTGATGAGGACTGGCCAGTGTTTCAGTATATGTTACATTTGAAAAGCACAGCATGTCCACAACAGACAGCACTGCAAAACTCTTTAGATAATCACCGTGCAAAAGTTCCCAAAAGTTGCTTTCACAGCATGTGATAGAAGTGTTGTAGCAGCAGTGACCTTACAGTTACCAGCCTCTGGCTGGTTGTTCATTTACATTGGAACCAACAAATTCTGGAACTCCACGATCCTTGCTGGCAGGTCTTACCCACACACTCTGCATGGGGTATGGACATGATGCTTCTGTTTAAAGGGATGGGAAGTCTCCACAGTCAGCAGTGGAGTATAGATGACAAGGGAAGAAGTCTGGATTTAACCTCTCTATTCTGCTTGGGTGAAAAACTCTGAGGCAAGGAAGCTATTTTTGGCCTGGTGCCAGTGGTGTAACAAGGACAGAGGTGTCCTGAAACACAGGCTCCCTCTTTGAAAGGACTTCTGAAACCTCCCCAAACATAGCTCCCAGCATGTTGTCACAGAGACTGCTGTGTGCCAAGCTGTTGCAGATCCTAGATGAAGCATTCCATTTCTCCCACCCAGCTTGGTGGCATCTGTGAACTTACTGAGGATGCACTCCAGCCTTCACCCAAATCATCCATAAAGGTATGACATACAGCTGTGTTTCACTGACTCAGATGAAGCTGAGATTTAATCCTAGCAGGTCTGCTGCTTATGGCAACTCAAGAAGACAAGCTGGAATCCAAACACACTTTGTGGTCTTAAAAATCTGTCTTCCCTACATGTCTTTCTGTGATGAAAACTTCCTTTCGCAATCACAAACCCTTTTGCTCACAGATGAAAAACTGGGTACTTAAAAGAAATTGGGGACTTAACTATGTGGAAATACATGCAGGAATTTATGTGCACTTCTATACTATAACTCAAAGACACATCAGCAATGAGTGAGATACTGACTGACGTTGTCCAGTTCTGATTTGACTACTTAGAGGTAAAAGAGAACATCTTTAGCACAATGAGGCATCACTTCTGTGTGCCAGTTTCTTGGGTGGTATTGCTTATGTTTGCCTTTTAATAGAAAGGTCAGGGAACAAGGCAATATGTGATTAAAGGATATGTACGTATGGAACCATGAAGAACAACAAAGAACCAGGAATAACCATGAACTGATATGAACAGTGAAGATTCACAGAGAGGATTACCTACCTTGTCAAAAAGGCCACATTCACAGATAAGCTGTTCTCGGGCTTTGGTATTGATGGCTATTGTGAACCGCATATGTGGCACCAAGAGCTGAGAAATGAAACAAACAATGAAAAAAGGAAAATTCTCAGATTGAATTCAACAGCAGCCAGATGTAAAGTTTGAAGTCCTGGTGGCTTAGCTGTATCTTATCTTGCAGGGCAGCCAGTTAAACTATTTCAGCTGAACATTCACCAGAACTTCCTTTTGGTTTGTCCAACTGATGTGATAACCAACTTGGCCCACAGACATCCTCCCTTCATGCAAGAACTAACCTTGAAGAGGGGATGTACAGCAGGCAGCTGCCGGAACATAGCTATGCTGAACACCTCTGAGACTAAGTGTGTCCGTAAGAGGTGGGTCACTGTCTGGTGCACGTGGAAATCAGAGGAGCGGACCCAAATTTTAGCTAGCAGCCAGTCATATGCGGCATCTGAAGGAAGGAAGATGGGATTGTCTGGTCCAGGCTTTTGACCAAGCTGAAAGATATAAAAAACACATGAAACTCCAAGTTCTTCCATGTTTAAAATGAGACAACAAACAGTGTGGTCCTCTAAAGACCCTGACAGCAAGCCCACCTGGATTGCAATGGGTACAATTTTTTTCTCCAGATTCTTATACAGCAGACAGATGGGTGCAGCCAAGTACTGTATCGTGCACGGGTCTGTTTTATTGGCATCCACACCATCAAGCAGCTCGTAGTCCACAATGAAAATGTTTCCTTGCTGTAGGGGGAAAAAAAAAAAGCAGCATGATGTGTTTTAATGGCATGCAAGCAGCTTGGAACAAAAGAATGGAAAGTCTTAGGCAGAGACTGACTTGAGCCTGGTGGTTACAAGTGATCCCTGGCGTGCCCTTGCTCATGGTGGCTCAGGAATGATGCCACTGAGATGGCAAGTACCATTGCACAAACACCTGACTGGTGTCTGCAGAGTCTGGCAGTGAGCCTTTCAGCAAAGAGCATCTTTGTATTTGGTACTCACGCAGTGACACTCAGATGCAAGCAAGCTTCACACTGCTAGCTGAAGAGAACCCTGTGTTAATTGTACAAACAAAAGCAAGGCACCACCCTTGTCAATCCTTCTTCAGCATGTCTGTGGTAAGACCCTACCAGAAAAGGAAGAGGCACCTTTCCCCTCTGAGGCATTCAGTCAATCCCTGATCTTTCAGAGAAAACCAGTGGAAAGGGACTGTTCGCCTCCTGGTTACAGCTCTTCCACCGGACCTGGAGACGGGCATGGCCTGCAGCTCCAGGACAGCAGGAGAAAAGCCAACAGAAGCACTGCCAGTCTGCAGAGACTGCTTTGCCATGACCTATCACACATCCTGAAGAAAGGAGATGTGGCCGAAGGCAGTAAGAACAGACTTTGGAGGTTAGAGGATGTGAGAAGGAACAGGTGGAGCCCAGCCTGACCCAGAGCTGTACCTTCACTTCCTCCTCCAGCGTCAGGTTCCTCTCCAGACTGCATTCTACCATATCCATGGTCACAGGCAGCTTCTTGGGTATCTCTGTGCATCTCCGGATCAGCACTGGATTGCATCCATTCAGGAACTGGTAGCCAAACATAAAATCTTCCTTCCAGTGTTGCATCACATATTCTAAAGGAAAAGCAAGCCTGCAGCATCAATAGCTGCACAGCATCAATATCCCACTGCATTGTAGCATTCCTCCTTTCCCCCTCACCTTCTTGTTAGACTGCACTGCAACTCTGAATACAGAAAGCAGCAAGAAAAGGATTTAAAAGGTGACAGAATTTTAAGAAAAATCACTGAAGATAAACGGAAAATTTAATCCTTGCTTTTCACATTGAGAAGAATTAAATAGATGATAACTTTTTTCTCCATGTACAGAAGCAATGAGAAATAAAATATTCCACTTCTATGAAGAATACTCTCTTTACCTGTAAAACCACCTTCTCAGGTCTTCCATGATATTTTTAAATCCCCCTCTTCAAATTCACAAGGCATGCAGTACAGAGGGATAAGTTCAAAAACAGATGGCACAAGCAAGAGAAAGGAAATACACAGCAATGTGTGGAGGGAAAGAACAGCAGCGGCTGGAGCAGTTCCTTTAGCTAGAGCTGGGTGAGGGACATTTGGGGAAGTGTTTGGACTTTGAATCAATGAAACTCCTCATTCATTGTTTTGCTTGACTTGTTTTCTCTCTAAATATATTTCAGTTGCTAACATCAACCCAGATTAACATCTCAATAAAATTCTAGTTTTGGATACTCCATCTCTTTACTGTTACATATGTAATGCTACTGGATATTTCCCGTAATTGCAGTGCTCTGATTTGTAATGTCATGTCGCCACTTCAGTTAATGTGAAAAATGCTATTGGTGTCTTCAGGGGAAAAAGGAAGGTAGTGAAGTTTTCCACAACTGTCTAGTTTTAAACAAGGCAGGACTTCTTGTGAAAGCAATTAATTTTTCTAAAAAGGGTAAAAGGATTAAAAATATAGGCCCCAAAGGAATGCAGTGATAATTAAAAAAAAGGTCTTGAAACCCACAATTCTTTCTCATAAAGCAGAAAAAAGTAAAGTTTATATAAAATGACATTTACATTATCTCCATCAACTGCATTATGAGTCTGGAGCTGTATCTGAAGTCTGCATCAAGAAAAAAATGACTCAGCACCTTGGACAGAAACTGCATGACTGAAAAATGCCTTGAACCACCTTCTCCATTATCCCTGTTTCTGCCAAGGCTTGCAGAAAAGCAAATTGAGATTCACGTTAACATAACTGAGGCTGATGCTTAATGTTTAAATGTCACAGAATTGGAGCTTTCCTCATGAGTATGGAAATGTTATCAATGAAATTAATTGTAGATCGTATCTAATTCTTGTGTTAAAAGTACTTTAGGAAGCAATCTTATTAAATGTAACAAATTGCTGTAATTAGTTTTTAATACTTCTGCCACCTTGTGTGCTTGGGTTTATACCCAAGAAATGCATAATTGCTCTTTTTTCTGTGAACTGATCCCTAGACAGCCTGAAGAAGAGTCGAGCTTCAGAGAAGGGGGGAAAAGCATTTTCCTTTGCAGAGTCAAAACAGCCTATTCATGCACATTTGAGGAGTCACACACTAACCAACTTGAAGCAGGCTTTGCATCTGTTATATCCAATAACACACTAAGATAAAGTAACCATGGGTGATAGCAGAAGGTTGGGCCTGGCTCACACATTGAAAGCTCCCCAGCCCAGCTCTACAGAAATGGCACCACAAACTTCAAAACCCCTGACTATCTGCAATTCTTTTTACTGGGTTTTTAGGTAGCTTCTAAGATTTTTGTATTAAAAAGGGTTAAAGAAAAGCAGCATTTTGTCTTTTATATGTCAATACTACATTAATTGATTTTTTTAACAGAACATCCTTGAAAGCAACAGTGAAATTCACTCTCTTAGATGGGGATTTTTGTCTTCTTGGAAGAAGATGGGAGTATGAAATGGCAAGCACAGGAGGATATTTAATTCAATATGCATAAATAATGCTGACACATTTTTGATAAGTGTCATTTTGTCCAATGCCACAAGCTTTCTTCAGGTCTAGCTCACACAAATTTTGAGTAAGAAGCACAGTTCCTCGGATTATGGTTTGAGGACCAGGTGACCAGGTGGAGAAGTTACATTTTCCAGGTCATTCCCAGCTCTTTGCAACCCATCCCCAGATCTGTTGGCCCATCAGCATAGGTTTTCGTATCTGAAATGAGTTCTATCAAAATAACCCCTGTGGGGATAAATTTACTCCTGAAAAACATTTGATCTCACCCATGCAACTGACACAAATGGTCCAAGAGAACCAACTGAGAGGAGCTATGGGTCTGTGATGGGAACAGGTCTTATGACAGCAGAACAAGGCACTGGTACCCTCCCCATGCTGCAACAGGGTTGAGAAGCCAGGACTTTTAGCAGCAAAGTGCAACTGAGCACTGGGATATCAGGCAACAGCCTTTGATCTGGTCTGTGTCAGAGGCAAGAGGGGTCACCCTTATATTCGCCCTTAGTGGAGAACATTACATGGACAATCAAACTTTCAAAAACACCTCAACAGCTAGTATGGTCTGAAAAGCACTCCCACTAAGTTATCTCTAGGTTTAGACACAAAATACTTATGAAAACCTGTCCTATGGGACTTGAAGATACTTGAAAATACATTTCTAAAAGCCAAAAGGGACCATGATGCCCAGCTTCCCTGACCTCCAGCACAGCTCAGGACAGAGAAGGTCACTAAGCAATTACCAGTAATTCCAGTTCCTTGTGAGATCACAGCTTTGTTTTTTAGTCCTGTGGGTTGATGGTGTGATCACCAGTCTGAGATTACAATTTATTTATTGACACAGAAGAGCCAGTCAGCTACCTCCATCCTAATCAAATATGTACAAGACAACTAATTAGTCACTCTATGATGCAAACATGAGGAAATGCTGATAAACTCACCAGAGATTGTGTTGCTGATTCTGACAAAGATCCTCTCAAAATCTGCAAAATCACTCCAGGAGGACTGGAACATGTGCATGAAACGGTTGACATAAAGGTTCTCCATCCTAAAAATAAACCAAAACAAAACATATCTGAAAAAAATAATCTCCAGCTTTCTCAATACCCATTCCTATTATTTTCCACGCTTTTATATATTTAAACATATTAAACTTTGAGTGATGGCATGTGGGATTAGTCCCTACAGAATTAAATTTGCAGGCTGTACCTTTACACACAAGGCAGAAAGGCACACCAAGGGCGCAGCTCTGGCTATTGTGTTTACAGAACTCCATTCTAGAGTTGTTCTTGGCAGCCTACAATGGCAGTGCTTTAGGACCTATAAAAACTGTAGTCAGAAAAGCTAGTGCTTCACACATTGTCAGTGGTTAGCATCAGCTGGGAGTGCTGAGAGCACTGCTAACACCAGTTCAGAAAGTGGTACGGTGACACAAAGAGACTGAGAGAGGTGCACAAAATCAGAACGTAACCCAGGATCACTCAGCCACTCTTCCTAAAAAAAAGGTACAGATACTTTAAGTATCTACATGACCACGGCCAGACTGGATCCCTAAAGTGTGAGGCCTGAGTTTTTGAGGGCTTTCTATTTACTTGAGCTGCTGGATAAACTTGACGCTCACATTTAACCTCAGAAACCAAGTCTCTTGGTTGCAGACATCACGTGAACAGCAGGCTGGGAGCCAGAAATGTCTGACTTCATCTGCTAATTCAGCAAATACAGCACAGCCAAGCAAGTTCCTGTCATCTGAGATGATGGGTCCTAAATTAGTACATAAATGCTAAACTGCTGTTATTAGATAGAAATCATTTACTTGACTAGAAAGCAAATAATGAATTTGAAAAACAAAGCTGGCTTCCCACTAACACTTCAAATGCACAAATAAAAGTGCACACAGCACACAAAGATATGCAGGGCAGACAACAAAGTAAAGAAAAGTCACAGTGTTGCAGGAAATCCTCCCAAGAAGAATTTGAGGAGAATCCCAGGAGGCTGGGTTTACAATCAGCAAACTATAGAAAAGACTGGATCAGAACTGGCTGGAGAGGACCAAAAGCCTAGAGAAACAGCCAGTGGTAATCTGGAAGGAGGGCTCCAGACCAACATGACCATAATGCAGACAAAGGAGCTGCTTCTGCACTAAGCCCTTTAGGGGTGCATGCAGAATGGACTGCTTCTGCTGCTGCAGATGGCAGTCAAGGGTAAGAGGTGCCTGGAGGCATGCTAGGAAGTAAAACTCACACAACTGCCTAGGCTAGAACAGGAGACACCTGACAGGGACACAGAATCCTTGTACAAGGATCAAAGCAAGGGTAACTGCTGGGCAGGACTTTCTGATAGGGACCAGGTATCCTAATCACACATGAACTTCAAGAGGCAGCATGACCATCACCAGAAGGTTAAATTATTTGAAAAAACATGACTCGATAGCTTGAGAAGAGTTACTCAAGACTGACTCATTTGAGAGTTTCCACTAAAGGTCCTGTAGAGCCTCTGCCCTTCTTCAGAACTGCTCTAAGATTAGAGAACATTTGACATATGAGCTGATATGTACTGCTCCTCTCCTGCCCAAGTCTTCCTACCTGGGGCTACTGATCAAACCAAGCAGTAGGCACAGCACCTGGGATGTAGTCACAAACCTGCTGTGGTTTGACCTGCTGAATGCCAGACACACATCCATTCCCAAAGGTTTTGAAAATTACTTCCAAAAGGAGGAGGTTCTTCACATTTCCTATCTTGGAACAAACTTCCACAGGACTTATAAATAAAAATCTGTTTTCCCCAAGAAATCAAGTACTTCCGGAAAGTCTCTGGCACATACTAGAAACCAGAGCAAGGAAAAAAAGTCAGACTTGCTTGTAGAACCTTATCTGCCCAAATGCAACATTGGTCCAAAATAGCTACACAAGCCTGCATTTCTGGCACAGATTCCAGTCTGAGAGTTTCCATTTGCTAGATAGTGTAGGTCACATCAGCACCAGACATCTTCAGGATTATCTCCACCTACACACAATTAATCCTTTAAACTTGCAGAGTTATCCACTGTCAACAGCATCTGAAGATCCAACCTTGCAACAGCATAAAGAATATCCAAGACGTATCTCCCTCTAAGTTCATTTTTGCATGCCCCATGAAAAAGGGCTTTCCCCTCCCCTCTTCCATGACTTCCTGTGTCTCATACAACACTCCCAGCTCTCACATATTCCCTTAAAAGTGCTCCTTGCCCACTGCTGCACTTTGCAGCTCCACACCTGCCTTTGGATTTCCAGATACACCTGACTGTCTTCCTTCCTACTGCACTCAAACCAAAGGCAGGCCCCATGCCTTCACCCATGTTTCTCCACTCCATTCCTGCAAACAGTTGTCCCAAGATCCCAAAGCACATCAGGGTGGCTACATAAGGGCTATCAAACTCTTCTGCAAAGATTTTCACAATTCACTCAACCGAAAACATAGGTCTAGATTTTTCAGCCAAATGTGCCAGACAAGAAGCATTGCTATTGCTTGGAAAAATCTCTTTTGTGTCATACCAGTTATCCAGAATGTCTGGCTTTGTGCAATACAGTTTCAGGTTCCTATTTCATGGGGAGGGCCCCTTACAGCTAATGACAAAGATAGATGTCCCTGCACTCTGTTGAATTGCTTTCAAGTTTCACTTGGCAGTGACTCAGCACCTCTGACAACATGCCACAGCCTGGCAGGATGGGATTGCTGGAAGGGGAGTGCAGCCTCTAAACTGCTTTATGTCTCCTAATGGCAAACCTCTCATCTCTGGTATTCAGGTGCTGTTGCTCCTGCATCACTCAGATCTTCTCTATGAGCCTTGGAACAGCTGTTTTGCACTGGCTAACACCATGCTGATTTGACTCTGTGCCGGTAGTGGAATTCAGCTGCATAAATGAATAAATAAAAAAAATACCCAGAAAGCTCTGACATGTAATGACCAGTCTTGTCTCATGTCAGACTACTCCATCAGCTGATAGTATGGTGGGATATCTGAGACAGTGTGATATGACCTGGGCATTTGAGACAGCACAGAAGGAGACTCAGAGGTCAGAGAGGTCCCATCTACCTCACTGACCCTGTACTATTCCAGAGCCCTGCAGAATTGATTATTCAGGCTCATCCATAGGCCATCCAATGTCTTCCTCAATGACATGACGTGTGCAAGTGGGCGGACAGTGACTTGGCTGCGCCCCCCAAGCAGATTACACTCAAGTGTGGATAACTGATGAGCTTCTTGGAACAGATTTTCTCCATCAGGATGACAAGGGTGCACTGCTAACCATCTTCTTTGTGTATGCCATCAGAAGGTTTAATTATCGCCAAGAGTCAGAGAAGAAAAGTATCTCCAGGGGGCAGTGCTGAGAACTGAGTCAAAAGCTCAAGGTCTCAGGTGCCTCTAGTCCTTCTGCTGATGTTTTTCATCAGTGTCTCCTCCATCCACCTACAGCCAAAACCATGACTAACAAGAATGCAGAGGCTCAGTCAGTTCCCAGTGTGAAAAGCTTAAATATCGATAACTAAAAAATAAAGTAACGAATCCATTAAATTCCTACTTTTCTACTTTGTTTGGCTGCTGATCCAGTGCTTGGAGAAAGTAATCCATTTCTGAGACTCAATGAAACCTAACAGGTGATCAGATCCTTACCCTGCCCCAAAAGAGATTCTGCAAAACTCCTCAAGTTCCACAAACACTTACGCTTTTGTGTAGTTCAGAATGAAGTCAATGCCCTTCTCATTGTCAAACTGGATGTCACGAGGCAGCTCACTGTGAGAATGGGCATCGATGCTCAGGGGAAAGCCCGGATGCCACTCCTTCCACCTGAGAAAATAAGAGAGATTTGATTAACCATATAACCTTATCAGCATAGGAGCTGTGTCTTTCCTTTACCTCCACTGCTTTGGTAACTCACAGCTCTAAAGGAAGTTTGTGCCAGACTCACTTGGGCCAAAATAAGTGATTTATACCACATCAATACCTACCAGTACCCCACAGAGTCCTGAAGAACAGTAGAAGGCATCTACTTGGCCACCTACCTTCACAAAGCTTGAAGTAACTTAATGTCTGTGATAGTCCTACACTTGCCACATTTGGTTGAAACTGGCAGTAGCTTCAAGTGTATTGTGGAAGGAGGGGACAGAGAGACAGCTGCCCAATGCATGCTCATTTCTGGGACTACACTTTTGCAGAACTGAGATACAGCAGCTAGCACTACTCAGGCATTTATTTAGATTCCTTCAAAAGGCACTCTCCAGGAGTCTTGATTCAACTGTTTAACCTCCTAATGGTCATGGCACAAATTCTTTGCCCCATTTTTATTTCAAAACAAAAGAAAGTGAATTGTAAAGAATACTGTTTCCATGGTATTTCCAAACTACCTGCCACACACAGACTGCATTGTGTATTATCAGCTATGCATCATAATTGTAAGTAGCTATTTCCCTGAAATTACAAATGGTTTTGCCTTCCTTCTTGCATATGTAAATAAAATTGTGTCACACCTCTTTTTGAACCATATTTTCCTCTGCTCTATTTCCCATAATTTTTAAGGAACAGCCTTTCTCGTTCAAATGAAATGAACAACACATACACCAAGGCTCAATCCATCAATTCTGAACAGACCCTTTGCCTTAACCCTTACTCTCCCAATAAGGAGGTACAAGTGCAAGAAACTTTCATTATTTTAACAGAGTACATCTCTAGCAAAAGGCAATGTCTAGTGCCTTTTGGCGTCACCCTCTGAGAAAAGACAGAATTTTCTCATTTTGACACAGACTAGGAGAAAATGTCTACGTCAGTATAATATATACATATGAAATACGTACATATAATATACAACTGTGTCCTGTTAGCACATTCCAGTTCACTCAAACAGGGACAGATCTTCACTGCACCCTGGTGCAGGCAACAACTAAAGCTAGCTTGGTTCAGCAGCCAAAAAGCTCCAGTAAAAGCTGACATGTTCAGATCATGTTCCAAAACTGTAGCACTGCTTGTAACAGGCAAATGAAATATGCCTTCAAATCTTCTTTGAAAGCACAATGGTGTGCCAGAGGGCCCACACAGAGGCTGTATCACTGAATTCCCACTTAAGTCTTCCTGATAGGCTTATCTGAGGTACAAGTATCTCATAATGCCACTTGCACCAGGATGATCATAACTTACAATGAATTCCATCTAAGTAAAAACCACATACGGCCAACATGGTAACTTAGGCTTTCTCTTATCCAGCAGTTGAGTCATTAGAGCCATATGATAATGTGAACATACCCCCCCAAACTCTGAGCTGATGAGGACAGACCCTGGAGCAGTGGGAAACTCACCGGTACATTTTCTGACGGGACTCGAGCTCTTTGCGTCTATGCTGCTTGAGAATCTGAGTCTTGTCATCTCGGGGGAGCTTTGCTGTTAACAGGGAAAAGAGACAGGGCTATGAGGCTCCTCTACCTATCACTGCCCAGGTATTGAGAAGGACAACAAAGTTTTCAAGCCTTCAAACTTCTGATCGATACCTTTTCGAAGTTTCTGTGGGAAATGTTTAAATGATCCAATTTAGTACTTTTGAGTAGACACACAGGTCCTTAGAGAATCTGTGAAAGAAGATAAGCTCCTGACTTGGTGCTTCCAAGGGGCAGTTAGCTCAAGCTAGGAACATCTGTCTCAACTGTATATGAACCCTGGATTTCTAATACAGACACTTGCTGTATACATCTAGTGTTAAATGGTCTAAAGAGGGTCATGGGAACCAGTTTTACAGCTCAGTACCTAGGGGAATTTCCATCAATAAGAGAAACCACAACATTATTCCAGTTCTCTGCTAAAAGACATCTCCAGGAAACATCTCCAAGCTTCTCTCCTTGAGCAATGCTCTCCCCTGTCAGCTTGGGGCAATAATCACATCTTCCAGTCATGAGAACAGAAAGAAAAAACAGTGAGGCTTCAGTTCCAGACATTTTGCTCTTCTGACTATGAACTCAATATAACATTAAATAACACAGAGACTTCCTTAGTGATCAGAGAAAGGGCAAGGCACACGACTCACTTTACATACACAAATGTGGAGGCAGATAAAACCAGCAAGAGTTTCATGAGAAAAGCTGTTTGGGGTTGGAGTTGGAAATATCAGAGGTAATACAGCTGATAACATAGATGGCTAATGGTTTCCAGGTGGTTGTGTTCAAGTTATCAACAGAGTTTCACTTGCTCTTGTCGTTTACCTCACCATACTCTGAAAGCCACGCAAAGCTGCCTTCCATGGAAGTGTTACAGTTGTTATAAAGCAAATTACAAAAAA
This sequence comes from Aphelocoma coerulescens, assembly GCF_041296385.1. Lineage (NCBI taxonomy): Eukaryota > Metazoa > Chordata > Aves > Passeriformes > Corvidae > Aphelocoma > Aphelocoma coerulescens. Next base: position 18,113,438 of record NC_091020.1, read on the forward strand.
TGGAAAGACCAAAAATAAACTGACACATAATTGTTATTATAGAACAAAAGACTTCAAACACAAAATGCCCCAGCCAGGAGTAGCCAAAAATTTAAGGGGAATAAAAGCATTTATTTCGTACCACCTCACACTTGTTTCAGCTGTTTTCAGGCACTCATGCTGAAGAACACTACAGTGGCCAACCTACCCCAGGGAGCAGAGAGGGGAACAAGCAAACATCAGTGACAAACGTCTGCCCAAACCCTGGTCATGGCAAGTAGGTGTCAGAGACACTTAAAACACTTTTCTCAGTTGGTCCCCATTACTTGCAGCCATCATAACCATCACCCTGCCTTGTCCTGGACTTGACAGCATGCAAAGAGAATGAATGAAAAGCTGCTGTTTCAGTTTGCACCTGCTGAGCAGCCTACTTTGGGATTTTATTTCACTCTCATAAAAACAAGACAATTTGCAGGCAATTAATCATGGGCCACTTAGGAGCTTAGTATGAAACAAACAGGAACACTCATTCTAATTAGATCAAAAGGGCTTCCAGCAATGGGAAAACAGTAACAAATTTGGCATTAGAGTCAGCCTTCAAACTCAAGACCAGTGTAACAAGGCAGCATTACGACTCCTCCCTGTGCATGCTTCCCAAAACATCCAACCCAACAGCCAGTGCCTAGCCCAACAAGCTGCTCAGAAAGTATTCCTAGTCTGTAGGGAAAGCCCATTCTCTAGGATGCAGCAGGGTCTTAATTTGAGAGAGAAGACTGGGACATACATGGAGAAATGGGAAGGAGAGATGAAAAAATTCCAGGTGTTCTGCAGGAAATATGGTTTCTTATGGCTCTCACCTCTTCCATCTCGAAGGACAATCTCCTTTTCATCCGTAATCCAGCGGTAACATGGGAACTCCAAATAGTCACCCACTGGTGTCTTAACAGTGATATACTTAAGGTACCAGTCATCCTGGTACCAGTATTTTCGTTTCTCAATTTTTATTAGCTGAATTTCTCCAAGGTCTTCTTCCACAGTCACATCATAGGAGTCAACCTGCAGAGCAGAATACAGCCAGTGATCCACTGCACATGCAGAAAGCATCACCAGCCCTACACAGACATACCTGGTCTTTCCTCACACAGCTTTCCAGCTTCTTGTGGGTGAAAAAAGGAAGTCCTATTATTGGACTGCAGTGCAACAGAAAGATGACTAAAAGAACAAACAATAACATGCAAAACACTCCAGAAATGGAGAAATATTTTTGTATGCAACCTAAAAACAGTATTACTCCTTGAAACATTTGCAAGTCTTAGAAAAACATGCAGGCCATGAAACCATTCACTACTCTCCTAGCAATAGCTGAAGGAGGTACTGCTAGGGCACATCTACTCATGCAACTGGAGTGGAAAGATGGTAATGAGATTAAAACATGGCACTAGGAATTTAAAGACCTTTGTGTGTTAGTTATGTGTGCTTCAGACTAAGGGCAGTATCCAGATTACCTAAACCGACTCACTGCCTTTTGCCTCCTGGTCTACTTCAGTTCTCCCTTTTTAAAATGAGGACAATGGTACATTTTATGTCTGTACAGCTAAGATTTTTGACAATTATACATTTCATGTTTGTAAGGCTCAGATGTACAGAAAAATTTAAGTACAATGTCACACCTAGATATACATAGATGTAAGATTTAAATTAAAGAGCAATATGAATCAGATCTAAGGAGTTGATAGAAATGTCACATTGACAGCCAACCTTCAGAAGAAACTCATTCCTCTGGTAACAATCTACTTGCCTATATTACAAGAGCCCTAAAATAGTTACTTTTGATGTAATACAAAAAGGACCTGCAATTAACCTAAATGTTCCTGAAGCTTTTTAATCTTTTTATGACCGTCACAACTCCAATTTTAATGGCAGTTCTGAAAGGGAGGGCTCCCTCCTGGTACCTCACAGCTTCTGCTGCCTCCAAGCCAGCACTGCGATGGGCTCACCTCAGATGACAATTCTGCTAATACAGTAAAGGTTACAGAGAATGTACAAGGTTCAGGTAAGAACTGACACTTGGTTGCTCAAGGTTTCTATGACATTTGTTGTATGAGGTCCCTTGGTAAACACTGGGGTGGCTGCCAGAGATGCTAGGAGCTTTTATACAGTTTGAGTGCAGAGTGAGAGAACAGAAATAAGGAAGAGTATTGTACTGGACTGTCTAAACTCCTGTACCATCCTGTCCACGCAATTTAATCTCGTGCAAAACCTAAGTCTTCTCTTTTTGAGAAGAGATTCCTACTGACTACTCTTATATTGGAAAAAGGATGGCACAGACAACTCCTCTTTCTATAAGCACAAAGCTCTAAGTGGAAAGAGCTTTATTTCCTTTCTGGAAATACATGTGAGTGCATTTCTTTCAACAAAAGCAAAAAGTAGATGAAAGGGGAACAGGAAGGAAAGAGAGAACTGGGGGACACCATAAAACTTTGAAATCACTCAGCACCAGAGGAATTTACTCAAAAGACACTACGCAAAGAAAAGAAATTATGACTTCCAACATTCCCTGTGTCCAGAGCTTGAAGTAAGTCAGAAAAACTACAACTGAGCTACCATTGTGCAAATCCCTTCCACATACTCTTCCCTTAGTCAACATTTGCCATGCAAATCCCCTACTCAGATCTGGCCCATGCCCTCTTTCATCACATCTAGTAATATGCACAATTTGCAATAATGCAAATGAAGACATTATGAGGATAATGGAACCACAGAGCCTGGCCCAACATTCAGGAAAAAACCCCCAAACCTGGAAAGTAGACAAAGGCAAAATAATACTGCAAAATTATGTTCATCCACTAAAAAGTGACATTTGTTTTGCAAATGGATTAACAATTGAATTGCTTTGCAGGAAAAAAAAAAATATAAAGATGGTACTGAAAGAAACACTAAAGGCAGAACTGTGAAAACCACTGCTACATTTTGCAAACCAACCAAACTCAAAGTTTTCTGGCCTGCTTCAGTTTAATTTTTTTTGGTTCTGTACTGGTATTTTTCTTTCCTTTTTTTCCTTGCACAACATTTTATTAAGACTCACGGTGTTTTGGGCACAATGTAATCTGAACAGGTGCCTGGAGAAACAGGCTGCATTCCCCAAGAAAACATCCTCAAAACCAAAACTTAGCACATTGTACTGCAAGTGTCCAATGAGCCGGACATGTCATGGAACACAGAGTTATTGTCTGCAATAAATACATGCTGAAAAACAGACTGTGTATTTGTTGCTACTAACATCCACGCCCTCTGTTTGCTGCTCCCTCACCCAGTGGATGTATCTCTGCTCCTGCTGGAGCTGGTCCCACAGCAGCTCACCAGTTATTGCTGGGCAGATACTGAAAGCTCCCATCGTGGCATTTTCTCCCTGTGACAGGATCCAGTGCAACTGAATGCTCAGAGTACAGCCAGGCTCTCCATCAGAGCCACCTGAAACCCTCTTTTGCAGCCCAGGAATAAGAGCAAACTGCCTGGTCACTAAGACCCTGGTGGTGATCTCCTCAGCAGGGCAGGGCTCAGCCCTCCTCGGAGAGCACCCTAACCATAACCAACAGTCTGAGGTTTCTTTCAACCTCTCTTGCTAATGTTGTTCAGTTTTGCCGAAAGTATGTGACTACTCAGCACATAAGAGATAAACAATGACTGGATGTCCATTTGGGAAATTCAGGTACCAAGGTTCTAAGCTAATGAATGCTTAATCATGAAAGAAAATAAACTTCAATAGCAGTGGCTGGTAAATGGGTGACCACAGCTACACATACCATCAACACCTACTCAAAATGCTGACTTCTGTTAAGGATGTCCATGCTGTTTAACACAGAAGAGACCATGGATCTAATTCAGGCTGTGAACCACATCATTGAAAAAACACACCTCAAGGCAAAGCAGCACCATGACAGTGAAGACTCACTTGTATGTGTGGTGGTAGGTTTAACTTTCAAACTTCTGAATACCTTTTTAAAACTTTCAAAGTTGTTTGTATCTCATCAGACCTTCTGGAAATGGTGAATTTGGTTTCCAAGTAAAATACATATTTTGGAAAAGGGACAAAAAGAAAGCTCTCTTATTTCCCGAGTGGACAATAAGCAAATAAATAAATGCCATTCAAAACCAGTGCTCAGAGTATAAGCAATTACATTCGGATAGTCCAAATACTGTGATAGGACCACAGAGAGGACAGAGCACAGCACACATCAGAAATCTAGGCTGGGAAGAAGGGCACAGCTGACAGCCCAGCCACAACTCCATTCCCACACATTCATGCTGTTTTTCAGCTTTCACTGAAGTTGCCCTATACATTTCTCTTGGAAGGCAATTTAATTCTCATTGGATGTTCTCACCTCTTTGTTTAATTCTTTGGAGATAACAGGGCTCTGACTATTAGTAAAGACTGACCCTAAACATCGACTATCAACAGGAAACCCACAATTTTTTTTTTAGTATTTGTAAAGAAAGTACGAGGAGATCTGAAAGCCCATTGTAAGCCAGAACCATCTTTCCCAACGCCTGACTAACCACAGCCAGGGCTAAATCCTAGGACAGGGATGCGAATGACGGGCGGCGGGGGAGGGCAGCGGGTGCCTCAGTCTCAGTGTCCCTGTCCGGAGCACCGGCACACGGACACGAATTTAAAGAAAGCCCAGCCCCTCGAGATGCCGGACAGCGAGCGGCCGAGATGCCGCTGGTGCTCCACCGTCCGCGGCACCGCGGGTCGGGCCGGGGCAGCGCGGGGAGAAAGGCGGCGGATGGTGCGCGGGTCGGGCCGGGGCAGCGCCCGGGGGACTCACCGCGCCGCGCTCGAAGTCGTTGTAGAAGGGCTTGTCCAGGAGGTGCCTCTCGCTGCAGCCCGCCGTGCCCTGCAGGGTCAGGTACACGTAGTCGTCGGTGCCCGCGAACCACTGGCTGCCCGTGGCCACCGTGACGGTGTAGGACGGCATGCTCCCCCCGGCTCGGCTCGGCTCGGCTCGGCTCGGCTCGGCTCGGCTCGGCTCGGCTCGGCTCGGCTCGGCTCGGCTCGGCCCCACCGGCGCTGCTAAGCCGCGCTCCTGCCTTCGCCCGGACCCTGCCCCGCGCCGCCGCCTCCTCCGGCACCGCACGGGCGGCTCGGCGCTGCCCGCCCCTTCCCCAGCCCGGCACACCTACCCCGGCCCGCCTCTGCCGCACCGCCCCGTGCCCCTGTCCTGGCACAGCAGCCCCTCACCCTGAATTCTAACCCTGCCCCGTGCCCCTGTCCTGGCACAGCAGCCCCTCACCCTGAATTCTAACCCTGCCCCGTGCCCCTGTCCTGGCACAGCAGCCCCTCACCCTGAATTCCAGCCCTGCCCCGTGCCCCTGTCCTGGCACAGCAGCCCCTCACCCTGAATTCTAACCCTGCCCCGTGCCCCTGTCCTGGCACAGCAGCCCCTCACCCTGAATTCTAACCCTGCCCCGTGCCCCTGTCCTGGCACAGCAGCCCCTCACCCTGAATTCTAACCCTGCCCCGTGCCCCTGTCCTGGCACAGCAGCCCCTCACCCTGAATTCCAGCCCTGCCCCGTGCCGCTGTCCTGGCACAGCAGCCCCTCACCCTGAATTCCAGCCCTGCCCCGTGCCCCTGTCCTGGCACAGCAGCCCCTCACCCTGAATTCCAGCCCTGCCCCGTGCCCCTGTCCTGGCACAGCAGCCCCTCACCCTGAATTCCAGCCCTGCCCCGTGCCCCTGTCCTGGCACAGCAGCCCCTCACCCTGAATTCCAGCCCTGCCCCGTGCCCCTGTCCTGGCACAGCAGCCCCTCACCCTGAATTCCAGCCCTGCCCCGTGCCCCTGTCCTGGCACAGCAGCCCCTCACCCTGAATTCTAACCCTGCCCCGTGCCCCTGTCTGGCAAAGCTGCCCCACACCCTGCACTCAGCCCTCTCCGTGCACCTGCCCTCCCGCTGTGCACCAGCTCTACACCAGCACGCTTTACACACAGGCCTCCACACTGTACTTTCCTCTTGACTACATTCCACAGGTTCACAACTCAACACAGCTTCCAGAGCTCTTGGCTTTGCAGCACACTGCTCCGCACAGTATTCCTGATCCTGCCAGGCACAGCTCACCTCGGCACAGCCCCGTGTGCCTCACCATCTCTGCACTTGCAGGATTTCACCTTAAACTGCTCTGCACTCTGTAACCTCACCCCCAACCACCCCAGTGTGCAGGCATACGTGTTCTTCTGTGTGCTCCTTACACTCACACTACACTGACACAACACACTACACACTGCAAATATCCCACTCGCTTCATCATCCAAAGTTAATCATTCTATCAAAGCACCACAGAATCATTAAGGTTGGAAAAGACCTTTAAGATCAAGTTCCCTCAAATTCATCACCAGACCATGTCCTTAAGTGCCATATCCACATGTTTTTTGAACATTTCTAGGGATGGTGACTCACACCATACTGCACCCTCATTATATACACCAGTGCAAATGTGTGTACATGTGCAAATCTGTGTACAGCTCATGCTTTCCTCAGGGCTTGACCCCTATACCTGCCCATGCTTTATTCCCTGTATTCTGCTAAGCTTTTGAAACACCCTGCTGTCTTTGCATTACCGTGCGCAACACCAAATGCCAGCATATCTGCACGTCAACTGCACATACACAACCAACTCCCCATTTGCAGAAAGCCCTCTAAACATCCCATTTCACACTTCCCACGCTGTATACACCAAGCACCTGCTATCATTAAGATGCTGACATTATGAACAGAAGAGCTGTCTGTGCTTCCTCCAGACTCCAACTTACCCCATAGCAGTGATACTGCACACTTGGCACTTCGACACCAAGACCACTAATACTGTTCTCTAGTATTTCATCAAGCAAACAAATACTACATGCTGCCACCCTTGTTATCTCACTGATAATCTTCCTCCATGCTGCTGCCAGCGGCAACTGCAGGATACTGTGCTGAGAGGAGCCAGGCTGGGCTTTTGCACATCTCAGTGTCCTTTCATCAGTGTTCTGTGATCAAATCCAGCTCCTCATTTCCTTGCTGTCAGGCACTTGGCCTAGCTGGTCTCTAGCTCTTGTGAATCTCTAGTGATACGTAACAAGTGAAATTAAAACCACCTCAGGAGTGCTTTACTCGTGATACAGTTAGAGCTGAGGTACTGTGCTGGTTTAATTAGTGCATGATGGTAAGTAATCAAATCATACTTTGGTAGCACTTTCAGTAAGAGGCACTCTGCCCACAAGTGAGGCAGCAACTTTTAAATACAGAGGAAGTGAGCAACTACAGCCAACAGCTGGAACTTGTTGCTGGCTGTGCCTGTTTCTGTTCTGCCAAGTCCAGTTGCAAAGTGCCTTGTGCCTCTTGGACTACTGAGCAACACCACAAGATATGCTTATGGATTCTCTGCTTCAGCTTCCCAAGACATGCTGTAGCCTGTCTTATGTTCCAAGTTATTTATGTTGTGGCCACACAACAATGGGGACAACAGGGACAGCCTGTGCTGCCCTTGAAAGGATCCTGTTCTTCTTTTGCAGAGGCATGAAGATACTTGGCTATGCTCACCCAGAAGAGTTAGGGAAGATCTCCTACGTCTCTTCAGGTCAAGTAGAAACTCAACCATTTTCTGTATTGTGACTTAAGATTTCAAGGCTCTCCCACATTCAGGACATGCTTTTATATATAGACATAGAAAAGATTCAGAAGTACTCAGCATTAATTTCTAGTCTGCTGCTACTTTTTAAATAACGCCCAGAAGTGTAAAATGGCCAGCTGCTGCCCTGCACACCTGAGGTAGCTGCAGAATCCCAGTCTGGAGATCTGACTTCTCTTCCTGACATTTAAGCAGCAAGGGATCCTTGCTACTGCACTGTGATCACTTCTATGGACAATGTTACCACATAGAAGTGCTCCATAAACTCAGTAAGCTCTTCCTTGCTTTCCTCTTCCCTTTAAGTAAGATTTCAAAGAACTCACACTTCTGTTTCATTTTTGCCAAGAGCTGGCAGTCCTAAAATTTCTAAATTTAGGTTCACAGCCTTCATTTAAAGATATCTGAAACTCTTTTAATATATCAAGTGTTTCAGAAACAGATTTGTCATACCTAAGGTCACTTTCTAGGCACCTCCACTTTCACTGCAAATATGGAACAAAGCGGTGTTCAAATCTGGATCAGTGGGTTTCCATGTTTCTTTGCATTTCAGCTCCAATGCAGCATTTGAACCCAATTCCATTCCCGAGTGATGAGTTCTGTTTTCACATGGTTTGAGTCTCTTCTTTACAAAGATGTGACTGGGAGTCTCCCTGTAGTGCTACAACTCCTCTTACAAACTCATCAAAAAATACTAGATATAGTCCTGTACAGGAAATTTGTAGGAATGCATTTGTTACATCTCACCAGCCTTTTCACAGCTATTTCTCTTTTTAAGTCTGTTCTTTTGTCACTTCTAGCCTTTATCATGAGGTCCACATTCAAAAGTTTATTGATATTTATTTCTGGCATCATTTCAAATCCTTTGTCAAAATCCTGCCAGACAAAATGCAGGATACACAAAAACCAAACCCAACCACTTTATCCAGAGACTACATTACTTCACTCATGAGGAGACCCATACTGTACTGTCAGCACCAGCCTGGGCTTACCTGCCCCAAACCCCTTCCCTGGGGAGGCAGGAACAGTTCCCTGCCCCAGCTGTGCACAAACACCTCGCTCCTCTCTTGGAGAAGGTTTCACTAGGCAGCGGGATCTGTTCAGCCACATGGAGGCAGCTGGGAAACCGGGCCCTTAAAACATGAGCAGCTGCTGCTCCTGGTCTGGCCGAGTGTTAGTGCAGGGCAGGATAGCTGCTTGCAAGGGGCACATCTACTCTGCCAGAGATTTTGCTGCTTCTGACTCACAGCTCCCCTTTGCCCAAACATACCTCAGATTTACTCCATGGAAACTCACAGCAGAAGTCAGCTGCTGTCCCTCTTTACCTTCATGAGTGCTAGTGAAAAACAAGGTTGTTCTGTGAAGATGTCACATATCTTACAGCCCTCCTGAGGTTACAGGCAGTTGGGGTGGGCAGATGGCCCTCCTGAAATATGTCAGTAAGGACTGGGAGTAGGGAGGAATGATACAATAGTCAATTAACAAACGGCAGAGGGGAGCAGCAGAGCCTACAGAAATTTCCAAGCTGCATAAATAACCTAAGGGGCATGAGCTGAATAGCTGAGAACATATGGGTGCTAATTGCATATTACTCCACCAGAATGGGGAGAAAAAACCCTCCATGTTCATAGAACTGCCTCTGTCCCACCTCAGTGCCCAGAAATGAACTCTAGAGTTGCAAAGCTCAGCACAATGTCCTTGCTCTGCCATCCAGGCAGTGGCAATTCTGGCACCAGTTGAATCTCTCACAGCCCCGAGCAGGGCTGCTCTATCAACACTTAATAGGGTATCTTAATACCCTTTCTGCAAGGGACCATCCAGGTTGAGAGAGGTTGAGAGTCTATCCCCATGAACTTCCTACCCTCTTTTTGAGCTGATGTTCCTTGGATCCTTCATCCCGTTTAATATGGTGTTAGGACATCTCCCTCAGCCCTGAGAACCATGGGATCTGGAACTGCCTGACCTCATCACTTCCCCCTAAATGTGCAGATCCTCTCCTGCCTCTGCAGATGTAGCTGTGCAACTCTGGCACTTAAGGAGAGGAGGGAGGCAGAGAGAAAGCAGCATGCTCTCAAGGTTTCCCCTCCCCAAACCATTGCTTCAGGCTGCACAGGTAACAGTGCTAAAGAGGAGGGGAGAGCAAAGGCATAGGACACATACGCCACAGACAAGACAAACACAAGGAGTACAGCTGCATTACTGGCTGCTCTTTAAGGTATCATTTTGTGCTGCACACATTTGACAACTGCAACACTAGAACAGTAATGAGAGACTGAAAACTGCTGCAAAATTCCTAAGCACAAGCAGCAGAGGTAGAGTCCTGATAGAGGCTTGTGCAACATCAGGCAGGTCCAAATTAATCCTTGAAATAATACCTCTAACTTCTACTAAAGCCTTATTTGGTCCAGGGCTGCAAGAAAGCTGCTCAGTGGAATGGTTTGATTTAATTTACATCTAATTTCTCTGGTGTACATCAACTGGTTACATGTGACCATGAATGTAACATGGTCCTGAAAGCAGTTTTGGGATAAAATAAACCATCATCTTGCTGGCATGAGGATATACTGGTTTAGCTAATCCCATTATTAGAATCAGTTATCTTAAGACAGCACTTTCAAAAGCAAGAAGGTAAACATGAGAGCAAAATAGGTGGCAAGCTGGGCTCTAGAGAGACCTCAGTTTATCTGCAGGAAGGGGACAGTGGTACTTGGTGAGTTATTTTGGGATGCTCAGGAGTAAAGCAAATATGAAGTATGATATACACTCTACAAGACAGCTGTGCTCTTGCAGCTGGGATCAAGTTCTGTCCCAACTGCAAGGATAACTGTTTCCCCTTCACAAAGGAACCTGCTGTCCCAGCACCACACCCTACAGCTCTAACAGTGATGAATTCTCCTAAGCCTGCTCGGCCTGCCTTGTTTGCAGGTGGCCTTTGAGACAGTTATCAGAACAAGCCAGCACAGCAAGTCGCTCCCAGTAAAAATGACTGGGAGGTTTATTTTAGTGAAGTCTTAAAATGTTAGCAATTGCAAGCCTGATTCCTTGAAGCTTCAGGATTTAATGAGCACACCCTGAGTGGCGATCTTCCCCCCTTCTGCTCTGTGCAGCCTTCTGGTGTTTTACTCAGTTATTTCAAACCCTCCTCTGATGTTAAAGCCTTTGAGACAATTTCATTTATCTCCCTAATACTCTCACACAAAGTTTACTCTCTATTTTTAGATTTCAGTTCCTCTGACACCATTCTTGCCTTTTTTCCTAGAATGCACTTTTAAGAGTATTCTTAAAATTTGTCATCACTCGACCCTCCCTAAGCAGTATTACATTTCCAATTATTCTACCCTGTGTAATGCACTGAATTTGCTCCCCATTTCCCTTGTCCAGGGCTTTTTTAAAAAAAACTAACACCTCCTCTGCTTCCTTTCTCCATCTAGCCAAGATGAACTTGAGTTTTCCTCTGTTCAGTTCTTGTTCTATATTGAGATATTCTTGCCTGATTTTCTTATGTCATACATCTATCCCAAGGAAGTGAAAAATCCTCCACTTCTGCTGTATTGTGGTACACCATACAATGCCAAAATGTCAGAGAGCATCCTATGCATCAGAGACTGGAGCCTAGAGGATTTACAGGAAAAACTGGGATCACAAGGGGGCATTGACCTTTATTTGCAGTGACACTCCTGGGTACTTCCATGGTCATTCCTATTAATCACACATTGCTTGCAATTTGGTACATCCTAGCACAACCCTCACTGCCAGCCTGGCCCAGAGGCAAGTGAGGAAGCGGGCAAGAGGAAGGAAATTTGGGTTGCACAAGCAGACTGAAAGGAAAAGGACAAGCACAGCATGATATGGGTAACACACTGGGGATAGGGAAATCTGAAATGGAGGGGTGGATGACAGGAGAGTGGTCCACAGGGTGGCTGTGGGAAGTGGGGTGGGAGATGTCCAGCTCCTGCAGCAGTGCAGGGGGCTGAGCAGCAGTGCAGGAACGAGCCTGGCTCTTGAGAGAGGACTTGGTTTTCAGAGTCAGCAGCTGGAGCTGCACCTTTTGACATGTCTGTAGTCTCCACAGGGCATCTGTCGACCTTGTGAAATGCTGCCCCTTCTGCTTCCCAACTGCCTCCTTCTGCCCTGCTCCAAGGGGCAAGTCATGCTGGTCCTGCCAGCCAGATACCAGTAACTACTCACCAGACACCTCCAGTTCCTGGGGACCAGATGAAAAATCCCATTCCTGGAGTCACAGCTGTGCCATATGCTGCTGAGCCAATGCTGTTCTCTGCCTCAGAGATGGACACAATGCACACAGTGACAGTAATACTCTTTCAGATGAAAATAAGGTTTACAAGAGGAAGTAAGTTAATTTATAATTAACTCGAGACGCCTGAGCCCAAGACAAGGAACACTTTTTAACTGGCAGCCAGATGGCTTTGCGGGCTCTGTTCCTTAAACCATTTATCAGCTTTTCATCTCAGAGACTGCCAGTCAAACAGCAGGCCCTGGAAATTATCCTACCATCTCTCCAGAAGGGTTTTTTTGTATAGAGGTCTTGTTGGGTTTCCAAACTTTATGTAAGTAGCTTCATTTACTACAGCCAGAATTTCTTAACGAAGGGAATATAGGACAGAGACACTTGTTTTGCATGGGAGACACCTCTCCAGGGCTGCAGATTTAAGATTTCCTTCCCTTCCTTACCTAAAAGAAAACTAAAAACTAATTACTACTTAAGCAGAAATGAAAAGCTTTTCTTTGCTCTTTGGTGTGTATGCCTTTGTAACAAGCTCTCTCACAGCAGGGCAGTTTCCTTGACCTGCTGGTGCTAGAAATGTATTCTCGTGAAATTGAAGATTTCCTCTTCTGTATACAAAATTAATATATTCTTCCTAGATGAAAATCATAGTAATGAGCATCTTCTGCTCTGCATCTCTACACAGACGCATGTGAGAATGCTGACTCCCGACATGAAGCATTTGATGCCCCATACAGTGTTGATTCCAAAGGTCAGATTTTAAGGCCCATGGCAATCTTCTTTCCCCACCTCCTGCATGGCAGAAACCAGGAAATTCTCCCCATGATTCCTGCATTTGAGGCCAAAGCACCTGCATTGAAGGAGCTGCCCAATTACTCCCATGGTTACAATGCCTTTATCATTATGGATCATTTTACTATCAAATTGTCATGGGATGCTACTCTGCATTGGTCTGCTAACTGAAGAGCCATCAAATTCTGTGTTTTGATCGTCATCTTACTACTGTAGAGCTCAATTTTTCTCTCCATGGTTTTTCAAACAAAATGGATACTATAATGGGTTTGGGATTTTCTGGTTTTTTTTATAGAAACACTTTATTGCTGCAGTCAATAACCCTGTGTATCACACACAAATAACCAATTACAGTTTAAGAAACTAAAAATAACTCTGCAAGTGGCAATACTGAGAAAACAAACATACATGAAAGGATACAAAACTATACATTAAGTTACTAGAAATTTAATAACTAAAAAATTCTGCAGAAGTATGAAGTGTCTTGTATAAACTATACAACACATGCCAGTGTAAAGTTCTTCAACATTATACAATTACCTATCTACAAATGTTTTATCGAAATACAAGATTAGCTGCAATTTTTAAAGTTATCTTCTATACAAAGACAAGTGCTTTCAGTACTTCATTGGAATACACAGACACCGCAATATCTCAAAATTAAAAAATAATCACGAAATAAAAGGTCCCACTTAGAAATTTTCTTTCTGTATCTAATACAACACTAAGGAAATCCAGCCAGCAATATCCTTGCTTTTGTATTTGCCCTGTTTCACCCATATCTGAGAGGGACCCAACCCACAGTCACTGACCTCCCCCTTTTCATTGCTGGCCAGTCTCCAGAGCAGACCACACCAGAAATCTGTATCTTAACACACTTCAGCTTTAGGAGAGATTTGGACCTGGGTCCCACTTCACAATACTTACTCTGCCACATACACGGCAGAAGCAACCAGCTCCTGTGCATGGCCACATCCAGGCATCACTTCAAAGGTTCCTCACGAGTGGCAGGCCAAGCAGCCCCCTTCCTTACAGCACCAAGTGGGACTGATGCTCTGATCAGTACAGGGGATTGGCTTGCACAGAGTTACTACTGCTTCCCAGGGATTCCCAGGTACAGCACAGAGGCCCAGTACTTCTCTAACCCCTTGCAGGCTCATTCAATCTTCATTGAATGCCTCCTGCTGAAGCAAAGCCAATCTCAATGACATTTGACCAGATGAAGCTGTCCTGATGTCTGGCCATCTCTTCAGAACACATTTTAAACATCACTCCTGCTCCCAAAATACAGGCTTACAGCTGAAAAAAGTCCTGAGAATTCATAGGAATTTAAGATCTCATCAGCTCCTAAATGGGATCAACCTTCTGCAGCACACACCTGTCTAACATAATGCATGTTCATGACCTGGCAGATACATCAAATGTGACATAGCAGGGGAATTTCCTTGGCCCAGGTGGTATCTTTTTGGACAGAAGTGATGCCAATAGAATGGGAGTCTGGTCAGTTATCTGGGGCATTGGACCCATCAGCAAAGGCTCTGGCAATCTAGGGAAGGGATTGTGGTAGATGGCATTAAGCCAACATTCCCTCCTACTTAAATTCTGGTCTCAGGGAAGTCCCAGGGTAACCCAAGCTAACTTTGACCAAGGTACAAGGACCAGACTTCTATTTCAGTCATTTCAAAAGCTGCCAGAGGGAAGTATTGGAAAGCTTGATCTAATAGGGGATGGTTGTTCCCCTTACTGACATCTGAACAGAAAGGACAGAGCTCACCTGAGATGTCATCAGTGCCACACAGCTGGAAGCTGAAAAAAGTCAACAGTATCTTCTTGAGGACAAAGAAGAAAAAAGCACCATTCAGCATTCTCAAATATTTGATGGCACCATGCAGAAGCAGAGAACTGCATCTCCAGAAGCCCACCATTAACACCAAGCAAGAATCAGCATGAGAAGTGTGACCAGCATAAATGAAACCCCTGACAAATGGATCTGTTCTGCAGCCTTTCCTGGTATGAGCAATCCTAAACAGTATAGAGAGCTTAAATAATAGGCCTTAATTTTCATTCAGAAGAATGAAAATGGAGAGGGAATTGTTAGCAGCAACACTGGCTAAAACATTTTCATTCACAAATATTTTTCCCCAAGTGATTTTGCTGGAGATGATTTTTCTTTACAAGTTAAGATACTCAGGGGCACAGCAAAAACATTCAGTACCCTGAATACACTGAACACTACCTGGCATGTTCCACATGCAGCTTCCGAAACACCGAATGAGATTTTTCAATATTTCACCCAGAATCATGTACAACAGTGACTGAAGCAGGACCAGCAAGTTACAGTACGCTGTATCAGCAATGTCAGAACACTGCTCACACACCACAGCCTCTCAGGTGTGAGCTGGAGAACAGCCAGGTTTCATACCAGGACTTGTCCATCTTCATTTCACCTACCGGCCACAGATGGGATGAGAACGTGCGCAGCATTGCTCAGCAGCTGATTGTGTCCATTCTGCAGCTGTAACGTGAGCATCTCGCAGATGGGCAGGCCTGGTGCACTTGGGCATTTCAGAAGAACATCATGAAGGTGTGCAAGACCTGATACTTAACCCACCTGAGTTTATCTAGTGAATCTTTCACAGAACAAAATAGAAAACAAAATGAGACGGTGTATTATCTGCATTCTCATAATAGAAGAGGATCACCCACAGCAGAGTTCAGGAGAGGTCTTGAGTAATTGCACTTTAAATTATGGCAGGCACAGGCAACAAACTCTGAATGTGTATGGTCATGAAGACTCTGCCCTGATACTAGCAGGGTACACAGGGTTTGCCTGCCTGTATCGCTTAAGCACGGGACATCCTGACAGCTAATACAGTACACAAACCCATGCCAGCGCAGCTTTACCAGGACTGCCCAGAGGTCTGGATTT
Organism: Aphelocoma coerulescens; assembly: GCF_041296385.1. NCBI lineage: Eukaryota > Metazoa > Chordata > Aves > Passeriformes > Corvidae > Aphelocoma > Aphelocoma coerulescens. The sequence goes on from NC_091020.1 coordinate 18,129,048, forward strand.
TAACACGTCTCAAGAACAAGGTACCATGTTGTTCATGAAGATCACAGACAGTAAGCTTCAAGCATGAAGTGAGAGGCACACGTGCTTTTCCTCTAACAGGTCTCAGTAACCACTGGGATGTGTGTTCTCTTCCCACAGTCCCTTCTCTGCCTTCTATTAAAATACTGATTTAGAAATAAATTAGTATTACATGTTAAGGAAAAAATCCCTGATCTCTTACTGGTATACTTTAAGAAGTCTTAAAGCAGCTACTTTTACTATGAAAAGAATGTACCCAAAGTTGTACTAGAAAAATAGTAAGTGAAACTTAACTAGAGCTCAGAATTTAGTTCAGTATCTCAACAAGTAAACAGAAACTTTTACCTGAGAAGTCCAGGCAACTCCTACTAAAACCAGCTATATTATCATCATTGACTTTACAGAGATTTAGATAGGGCTCAGGAAGGGAAAGTCAGCTTTCAAATGCAGAGGCCTCATGTGCTGACTTTTCGTGGGGCTCCATTTCTGCTCCAGTCACACTGAGACTTTGGCTGAATGAGGGCTCGAAGCTGGACAATGGTGCAGTGAAGCAGACTGGACAAACAAATCAACTGCAGACACCACAGGCTTTGGGCAACTCTGTCTAAAGGTCTGCAAACAGATTTTAAAACTGTCCCTCTCTTTGCATGAAAGCAGACTAATTAAAAAGCCAGTCCCAAATTCAAAACCACAGACAAAAACTATTCTCTGACCACGTAGTGCATCACATCAGGACTAAAACCAGGCAGGTATTTTTAAATTTATCCACTTAATGTGATATTTACTTCCTACACTTGTATCTCAGCATCTCCTCTGACAACATCAAATTCTTGGGTAATTCACACATGACACAGCACTAAAGAAGGAAAACCAGTTTCAGCTGTATTGACTACGTTTCCTTTTTGCTATAACAGTTCACATTTTTATCAATATAGCAACAAAGCCTTTGCCAATGGTTTGGAATGAAAGTTATATCAGGTATATATGTGCAGGTATGGTGATGGTCTGACTTGTTGGGAAAAAAAAATCAAAACCAATCCCCAAAACAGAGCACTGAAACTATTGAAAACAAACACTGTACACATCCACTATTCCTCATACACAAGTCACAAGTGCAATATCCTTTGAAGAAAACTGCTCCTCAAAGGAACCCCAAAGAGGCAGAGTTTTTTAGTGTTTGGTTTAGTAAGATAATGGGGGCATGTGTTGGAAATCACAGGCTGGAATTTTTTAATTTTTTCTTTTTTTCATAAGGCAAGAGGTTTATGTTCCAGAAGAATAGATGGGGTAAAGAATGAAGAAATGTTTCAAAAATGAGACATTCTTTCAAGTTTCATTCTCATTTGACATACATATTACAAAATAAAGATTTTTAAAAGTGCTATATGCTTTGTAAGTCTCATCGCAATATGTAAAGCAAGATTTTACACCTGCTGCCTAAGACACAATGTTAGTGGCAGTGTTAGTGGTAGATTAGACACTCTCTCTCTCTCATTTCCCTCACTGTCTGGCACAACCTCCTTCATCACGCATAAAGAACTGACCAACCAACCAACCCCACTCTACACATCCTCCAGAATCACTTAAGATTCATCTTGTAAAGTAACAGACTCCATGAAGTTGGTGACAGCTCGCTAGCGGCTTGCTTGATACCAAACCCAAGGCTCATTCTACCCAATATCCTGTGGCTCTTTGATCAGCCAGTATGAGACACAAAACGTTGAGAGGTATGCAGCCATGATGACATTGACAGATATGCCTAAGGGATTTTAAAAAATTCCAACAAAAAACAAATGTAAAAAAATTTATCCGCCAGCCCTCAGCTGTTAGCTGATTTTAAAAAGGTAGAGCAGTTTGCAGTAAACAATGATATTAAAATCTTCAAGGACATACAGAAACACCCCTCCCACCCAGAAATCAGACATGAAGGATTTCTGCAGCACAGTCTTCTGGCTCTGTGTAATGTGAAGAGTTTGTGTCTGAATGGTGAACCCCAAACGTTTCTTTACTTTCGAAGTTTGGCTCCGTTAGTGCAGGTTTTTCAAAAATATTCTTTTTGCTAGTTTCTGGACAGTTTTGTACATATATTACTCGGTTATAAGCTTTAAGTCTCTTCCACAGCTGTACGTACACCTTGCATTGTACATACATAAACAGAAGTCCTCCAGTGAAACCAATAGCCACAACTACCAGCTTAGTCCAAAATGGCCACTCTAGAATACCTGGAAGAAAAAAAATAAAAAGAAGAATTAAAAAACAGACCTGGTCAATATCAGCTGGACTAAATTGGATCTTTCACAAATGTACTGTAAGGAAACTGTCACAGAGTTTGGGTCATGCAAACTATTCTTAGTTTGCCATTTTTCCTGTTTGGCTTTTTTTTTCCCTCCTTCAAGTCAAGCACACAGACTTCTGATTCACATATCACATTCTTCCCCACCAGAGAAAAAACCAAAACAACTGATTTTCTGTGTCTGAGCCTTGATGCAGTACAATCACAAAGTCAAAGCAACCACCAGTTGCTTGTAATATGCTTAGGTCCTCTTACACCTGTTTTTAAAGTAAGACTGGATCAAATTATGAAAGGGATTCTATGGCATGGTTTCCTCTTCATAGCAGAGACTCAACTCAGTGACCCAACAAGTCTGTTCCACTCTGTGATCACACGGTACATGGAGACATAAAGGAATGGTTGTTACCATATAGTTTGACATGTTTGTTATGCAGATGAGAAAATTTTATCTGCATCACACCCAGTAACTTTTATCTGAACTACAGCATCTCCTCTGATACAAAACTGCAAGTGCTGGAGATGCTGAAGCATTCCAAGCTTACCCTCTGTCCTTAAAAATTACCACCATCACTTTTCCTAAATTTGTCTAGCTTGAACCTTTAGACAGTGGATCTTGTTACATTTCTATCAATCATTTTTAAATTAAAAACTTTTCATTTTGTACATTAGGTCCTGTATTCATCCAGCCTCTTTAAAATAAGTGTCATCACAAGATGGATATGAAACTATGCCGAATCACCCATTATCAGGTTTTTCAGAGAATAAAATTGTATCTTTCCAACTCTTCGAAGTTTTAAACAAGATACAGGGTGGTGTTGTTTTGGAAATGCATGGTAGTATGGGAGGAATGAAAATATTTTAGTCCCAAAATACAAAGGGCACTGCAGCCCTACCACTGATGAAATCCCATCTGTGATTCATATCTGACCCTCTGATTCACAGGTGAGCTGTCTGGTGCTGTCTGTAGGCAGTGACAGCATATGCTTGCCCCTGTGTGGACATGAATATATATCCACACACACTCCCTGCATCCCCCAGCTCATTACAGCACTCCCTGGATTTAGAATCCAAAGGAAGGGAGCAAAGAAAGCACTGCAACATATATTTACTGGTTAAAATAACCTGGAGACGATATATCTTTGAAAGCATATCCTTTTCATTATCATATGGAAACCTTACACTGAAAGACCAATAATTTTCCCTGTTCATGCAAAAGATGGGGTTGGATGGAAGAGAAACAAAGAGATTTCATTGAAAGCAGCTTCCTGACTGAAGTCATGAACAGTCTAACTATAGCCTAAATGAGAAATGAGAGGATAACTTTTTAATTTCAAGTGATTCTGCTCTGAAGAGACTGTAACAGCTCTGTGGATTTGCAGGTTCATTAATGCTCAACTACCTCCCCAAAGTACACTGTTCAATCACCAGCAAAACATCTTCCACCTGCATGTCTAGTTGGCATGCAGTGCTCTGGAAGCCTTCTAACAGCTTCCATCCCTTCTATCCCCACCTTCAGGCTCAGCTGCCTGAGGAACATTCTGTGACAGCTGCAAATCTGAAGCCCAGCATACCTAAGTAAACACATTTCAGATTGATAAGTTTACTGCTGACATACTCAAGAAAGCTTACTATTCAAGAAGCTGAGATACCGATTGCACTGGGGTGGCAGCCACTACATGAATTGCAGTGCATCTTGTCTCAGTTATGCAAACTGGAGTCCTAATATTCAACCTAAATTTCTTCTGCTTCAGGCACAATCACTCAAAAGTTTTTCCAGCCTAACATGGCTCTCACTGATGACTAACCCACCCACAGATGACTGGGAGGAAAGAAAACCCTGTTGATTTACCTCAAAGATTTGAATTTAGGTTCCTCTTAACTTCTTCTCTTTTTTAAAACTGTTCCAGTTTTGCCCAGTTTAAAGGTAGTCATAGCAGCAAACAAATGCTTACATCCTTATCTGCAAATTTAGACCTAAATTTGCTGAGGCAGTACAACTTTGTGTCTGGCTACAGTGGATTAGCTCTCGTATCTGCGCATTTCACAAGTGCAAACTAAATTGACCTGAAACAGATTTAAAAAGCACCCACAGATTAATTCACTGGTTAACTTATTGATTTAACTAAGTAATTTTAGAATGGTGCTTTTAAACAAACCCAACCCCACGGTAAAGCTGACTAGTTTAAGTATAAACATTACCTGCACACTTATGTTCCACATGCTCTCTGCAATCAGGATAAATCATTATTCCAAGAGAGTAAGTGGGAAGATAAGCAAGTAACATACCGGTAGTTTGTCCCTGTTTAATCTCCTCAGCAGTCCTGTCTATCAGGACATAGAGAGACCACACAACGCAGGTGATGGCAATGATATGGAATGTTACAGAGCACATAATCTTCCTCCTCTCGCTGGCTGTCATCTGCAGCTTCTCCCACTGGCAAGAAACCCAGAACCAGAGTAAAAGATTAGGAGTTTATTGTAGTTACTAGAGAGTATGAAAAGAGAACATTGGTAAAAACAAAAACCAGGCAGGAGACCAGTTTCCTCCTAACAAGGATTTTAGAAGTCAAATGGCATCATTGCTTTGGCCACAGCATGTGTGTGATGGCTAGTAGCTCACCCTGCTGTGACAGGAGCCATCCTGCTGCCAGAGGGGACTTGAGTGCAGCTCCCACCCTCAGCACAATGTCATCACACCCTGCTTACCCACACATGGGCAGCTCCAGCACAGAGGGGCCCAAGCACTGCTGCTCCTTCCTGTGTTCCCCACTTGACAGCAGGTACCCACAGCTGCAGCTGAGCATCACGAGTGGGAGTGGGTACCCTTGCTCAGGGAGGCATTCAATAAAACAATGGTGAAGTGGCACATGATTCAGCTGACCATGGTGTGTAAAGACACCTCATGGTGAGCTCTCAGAGTCCCATGGCTGTTGAGCTCTCAGCTCAAGGCTGTTCAGCTCTGACCTCATGCCTCTGGGGGTTTCATTCAATCTTTACATATATTTAATACCGCTTACAGCAGTGACACTCACACTTTATTTTCAGTGTTTCAAGTGCACTTAAATACATATGCCCTAAGAATATACCACACAATTGGGGTGACAGCTTTTCTAAGCAAGAGGATGCAGCAAACTAAATCCCCAGACCTGCATCTATCAATAATGCTTACATAGCCCAAAACAAAACCACAAAATCAGGCCAATGTAATTTCAGAAAGATACAAGGAAACTAGACGATTATTATAGATGCTTCTAATATGTCAGACATACCTGAGACACCCAGAAGCTATGTTTTAAATTTCTTTTCTGTAATCTCCCCTATGTATATGATGAAAGTTTTTGCATGTGGGACACACATCCCTTAGCCTATGTGTCTGGAAGAGAGTCATGATGGGCTTTTCTCACAAAAAAATACAAAATATTTCACAAAATATATGCTGGGACACATAAACATCTCATGCATAAAAAGGTACATTTGATGTCTCCTAGAATAATTTGTAGAAAAAGAGGACTTCAAAAAGGAGGCATAATGTGGAAGGGGGTGAGGATGACCTGAATGGTATGATTGAAATCATCCATTATGATGAATTATTGCTTCCACTGCCACAAATACGAGAATGGTTGAAACATGAGACAGAGACTCTGTGATCATCTCTGTGCTACCAACAAACAATCTCTTTGTCCAGTCCAAGCCACATTTCCAGTTGTGTGGGCATCCAAACCTCATCGTGGCACAAGAATTGAATACTTCCAGGAATGAAATACTAGACTCAGGTTGTACTAGAAAGCTGTATTTTTTAAATCTTTTTAGAAAAAGATTGGACAAAACATTTCCTTTGCACGTTGTATTTAAAATAGAAAATTGCTTTTGCATCTATTCAAAGGTGTTGCCTTTTGATAGAAAGTATAAATTAATAAAATTATTTTGCCAAAAAGAACTATGTTAAATCTATTTGCAAATGCTTTTACAGAGCCATTAGGACCTGTGTTTTGATTAATTTATAGTTCTCTTTTTTGTTCCACAGCTTGGGCTCCTCTGCTGGACAATGCCTCCTGTGAACTGCTGGCTCCACAGTCACTAAACCAGCTTGCACCACCTCACCTCTTCAAGAGAGATGACTGCAAAGCAAAAGAGGAAATATTCTGCAAATTGCACACTAGCCTGGAGAGGAAGCTCCAATCTGTAGGTCCCTGCTGCATTATTCTGATAACACATAACGTGGCATTTCCCACTTAAAACAGTTAGCAGTTCTGGATTTCTCAAGTGTTGTTAAAAAAAAAAAAAAATCAGCAGAAAATTTAGATTTTATGTATCTTTTTTTCATTGACATTTTAAAATGGAACATCTCTCTTTTGTCTGCCCTCATCTTCATTTGAGCCATGACACATTTTGTTCTCACCCTCCTCCCTTAGTAATTTAGTGTTTGAACAGTCCAGTGCTGCAATACAACCTTAAGAAGCCAAGGAAGTTTAATTCCATTTCTATCCTACAGACAAGAAGAAGCCCTATTATTTGTCCCATCCTGATCATATTCACCAGTTCCATACTGTTTTCTCCTGACTGAAAGGACACTGTAAGGGCTGAGTTGAAGATACAGAGACATTTTATGTTCTTGCTGCAGCTGAACCTCTAAAAGGACTCTTTAGATGTATTTGAGAGGTAAACTCCTTCTATTTATGGCTCTATCCCTACCTTCTGGCAACCTGTCTTGCTTCCCACAGATGACCTGTTCAGATATAACTAATGATGTTGAGTGACTCATTTCTGAAGGTGCACAACATTTTTTTTCACAGGGCACAAATATTCAGAAAATGTTTCCCACCCACTTCAGGCAGAGTGAGCACAGAAAAAAACCAGCAGTCAACTGACAACTATAGCAACTCTTCTTTCTTTGGATTCTCTACAGTAATTTCTTTACTGTCCTATGGTTGGACTGTGCAAAGAATTGTCTGCGCAGACAACAGAGCCTATGATGACCAGTACTGCAGCTCAGAGGCAACCACACTCTGTGCCAAGGGGCCACCAAGCCAAAATCTGCAGTTTTTAGAAGGCAATGATCCACCACAGTCATAAGCAAAGGACATCCTACCCACTGGACATGCTAAGCTATACACTTTGCAGACAGTACATCTCTCTAAAAGTAAGTATTTGAAATCTCTCTATTTTCTGTTAGGAGTGACTTTTAGGAACTGGGCAAGTTCTCATAACAGTTTTGGGACAGCTGCAGTCAAAACTTCTCACCCTATATGATTTAGGCTCATTGTAACTGAATTTAATGTTTCTCACTTATTCTAGTTCCAGACTGAGGTTATTGTTATAGACCTCTTCCACTTTGGTAGATATGGCAGGATTTGTCTGTGCAAAGAATATCAGTGACTTCCATCTCAAAATCCTGACATAAGGACAACTGAAATTGAAAGCTTGGAGGATGTGGGAGAACAAAATGAGGATAGAAGCACAAAACTGGTCTCATTACCTATACTTTAAGTCACCAGATTTATGAAAGGCATTTTTCTATAAAACAAAAATACAAGTTCTAGCAACCTGAGAGTACTAAAACCTAGTCATTCACAGCCTAAGAAAAGGTAAAAATGAAAACACATTTAACAGGGAACCACCTTCTACTTAAAATGTAATATTTTCACTAAATAAGTTTGATCCTTTAAAAAGAAAAGAAAGCTACAATTTTAACTAAATTGCATTCAGGAAGTGTGATTTGAAGTAAATTTAATGTGAAATCCTCGTATTTTCAAGAGAACTTAAAAGCCATGTGGATCTTAGAGCCACAAACTAAAGCAGGTAACAGTAATACAGAAGTCCACATTAAAAAAAAAGTTGATAACTGTAGAGTTTTGTGCTCTAAAATCTAACTGTAAATAAAAAAGTCAGATTGCTGCATGCATATATATATACACACATATGTATGTACACTGACACACAGCTGCTGTTATCAGAGCTGGATTCCAGTGATGCTGAATTTGCCGGGGTAAGTGTTAATTCAAATCCTTTTGTACCTATACAAAACTGACCAGACTTAATTAAGGAGCCACAACAACGTTAATAAATACGTGGTGGGTGCTGCAGGCTCGTGGGCACAGCCTGTTCCAGAGTGGATCTCTGTTTAATAAAGCATGTCCTTGGGGAAGCAGATCCTGTGCCTACCTTTCTCAAAGGCTTCAGTTTAGTCTCCATGATGAACTCATACTTGCACAGTTCACAGCATCGTGTATCCGAGCTCTTGATCCATTGCTGCAGGCAGGCCTGGTGCACAAAATGAAGACTTCCCGTACAGTGACAGGGGGTAATCAAAGGGCTCTCATCATCTCCTTCACAGTGACATATCCTGAATCAGAAGCAAAGCTGCTCATTAGGAGAAGGGAAGCAGAAAGGATGTGGAAGAGCCATGTAATATCTGTGATCACACATGGATGTTCACTGAGGATCCCAAGACAAATAAATCAAAGGAATGTGTTCCACAAAGGAGCTAAAACTAAACAACTCCATTGCTGCACAAGCACATACACAGGCACAAAATAATTAAGCACAGACACAGCTAACTAGACAGCTGCTTTCTCAGAGATGAGGCACACACACAGAGCCTGACAGAAATGCAGAACCTGAAAGAAAAAATGGAGCAAGGAATGACAATGTTTCACCCAGACCAATAGCACTTAACTGCAAATAGCATTTAAACAGATCAGACAGCATTTCCCAAGACAAACTATGCACAGAGAGGTACAGCTACTCAGGTACTACCGTCTGAAATAGAAGATAAAACAAAATTCCTAAACCAATGGTGGAACAGTCCACCCCAGGATCACAAGCAACTAATTTAGACAGCCTGGATTTTGCACAAGTGATTAATTCCAATGCAAGTTGCTAAGAGATAGATTCAGAATGCAAAACTACAGCACTGAATCTGAACCCCAAAACATACTTACCCTAAATGGTTTTGCTTCTCCAACTCTTACTTAGCAAGAGTTGCTAAGGGAGCATCAGCTCTGCAGAACTCCCTATTTTCCTCACAGCCTTTGTGCAAACAGCAAAGATATCTGATAATGTGTTACTACCAGCTGCTGACATTTGATTTCCAGATTCAATTTACACACAACCCTTGGGTAGCATAAAGCATTGTGAAGTCCTTCTAACTATGTGAAAGAGGTAATGAATTGAAAGGGGGATGGTGAGGAGGTCAGGGAATGAATACAAGTTACTAAGCATATGTGAAGTACATTCTGGCCTGCTGCCATCCATATTACTGAAATCTCTTACTGATGTGTAGCATCTTGCCTCTTGTGACCTTGCTGATAGCTGGCAAGTGGAAATGAAGGAGTGGGTGGATTACAACAGCATCTTGTTGATGATAAACCAGTACAGAACTAGATATGGTGGTAATGAGGGGGGAAATCAAATAATATTGGCAAGTAATAACAAAACCAGGAGGGAGGAGAAAGACTAGAATAATAAAATGCTAGGTAGAGGGATTGGACATTTGCTCCTGTACTTGATGACTCTTGCTCCTCAACCACATTTTGGAGGTTGGACAGGGCAGACCTGCAGACAAGTCACCATGAAGACAGTCCAGATCTTGTTGTTCCCACCACCCGTGCACATGATTAATCCTCTGTAGCTGGAATAAGGACACCCATCGTTTTTGGACTTCACATCATGGACATCACACAGGCCTACCTCTAGCAGCCAGTGCTCAGATCCCCTTTGACCAAAGCATCCAGGAAGCCCTTACTAATAGAAAAGTGTGGTGGGATACAAACTGAGAGGCAAAAAAAAATCTAAAGCTATACTGATCTGATCTCAGAAGCAATTTTCAAGCAGTCTGTTTTCTTCCTGACTCCCACCCTCTGACCAAACCATCAGTGTTGTCAGGACAACACATTGGTCATTAAAAGCTAAGACATGTTCAGCTTGACCTTTATGATGCGTAGCTGAGTCTCTCATAATATTCCCAGTCTGGGCACTGATAAGAGAAAAATACCATCTCAGAACCCCAAACCTGAAATAAATTTTAAGATAATTTATTTGACTCCAAAGGAAAATATTTTGCTTAGTAGCCTTGTTAAGTGCATCAGAGGGGTGCAGAACAGCAGAGAGAAGGCTGCATGCTTCAAATCACACATATTGTATTAGCAAAGTGACAAGGTGAAAGAAGAGACAGAAACAACGCAAGGGCAGGGGAAAGCACAACAGTCACCACTGCACATGGGAGGGTTCAAAGGTAGGTGGTTCTCTGGTAAACCAACCTGCAGGTATCCCCCGATGTGGACACAGGGGAGAGAGGGGGTAACTTTTCTGAGAGGGGGGAAGGGCAGTCAAGGTCACTGTCCTTCTCAACTGAACAGAGCGGTGCCCGCTGCTCTTTTGTTTTGAGTTTCACTGAGGTGCTGTCCTCAAAGACGTCATCGTCTCCCATATCATCAGAGCAGAAGTCCGTGCTTTCCACCAGCATGCTGGAGGATTTGTCAGCTTGGAAGTGACTGGAATAGCTCTCCAGTTCATGAAACTTATGCAGGCTGCTGATGCTGGAGGTGTGGGAGAAGGAAAAAAGGTAACGCAACAGTTTTTTGCTCCTTGAGGTGTCATGGTCCACCTTGTCCTCCAGCAGGGGGATATGCACAGCGCTGTGGTTCTCTGCTCCTCCCGATGCACTCGAGTAGTTGGAAAGGGAAGGTATATAGGAGTGCTTAGAATTGCTAAAAGAAAGAGGCCTGAGATTCAGTGGTTTCCTCTCTTTAAGATGAAATTTGTTAATCCTTAAACACTGCTCTTGGTTCGGGGTCAGTTTGCCTTCAGAGCGTGTTCGCTCCACATAATCAAAGCACTCAGTGGTGCTCTGCGCCTTCTGGTCCACGTCATTGAGGGACTTGGAGAATTTCAGAGTGCGGGTGGGCTTTACATTCTTAGCAGACCTCAGTGCCTGGCCCCGATCCTGCCCACGGGAGTTTCTCTTTGCTGCATGTAACGTGTCCTGACAGATTACTGTCACAGTGACCCCTTGTGTCAGAGGGCTCTGGCAGTGCGGATTTCTCAAGACAACAGCAGACTGCACTGGACTGTGATGACAACACTCAGAAAACACTGCACTGGAACTGCATGCAGAACAGTGGAATAAAAGCACAGAAAGTAAAAAAAACTATTAAAAAAGAGAACACGTATAATTAAAAGTGAAGAAATGAAAATTACAGCTAGTGTGGGAATGGCAAACATAGCGGGGCCAAACAGTCAGTAGAATTTAACAAAGCAGTGTTAGACAGCAGTCGAGTCAAACAAATGGGATGCTTTATGTGGGAACCCCATATCACTTACTTCCCCATAAACATGCTTTTTCAGTTTTGTTTTTCCTTAATTTGAACCTCGCCTGAGCCTCACTGTAGCTAGGCAAATGGCGCACTTTACCTGCAGATGTCCTGGTTGGATGGTGTAACAGAAGTCCGAGAGAAGCTGTGAGGGGCAGAGACAGAGGTTGGACTTCCAGCCTGCAGTGAAATTAAAACAAACAAACAAAACCCTCAAGTCAGGAGTCAGTATGCACAGCAATCACCTTCAGGGTGAAACACAGCATATGGAGTCAGATATCACTCTACAGCAGATACTCAAGGGCTAGTTGTAAGAAAGTGACTTTACTGTTAAATGCGAGAAAGGTCACATAGCTTCATCCCTGGAGAAGTAGTGATCAGAACAGAAATGTTTTACCCCAAGGTCAAATGCAGACATCTCTGGAGTGGAATCTGCCAGCAGTCAAACATTGCACAGAACAATACCTCAAGAAATGAGCAATGCTACAGTAATTAGAATAATTAGATGGAAGTGTGTGTATAAACTAGTTGGAATTTAGCTACCATGTAATAGCTAATCCTTCCTCTTGCAATGATGGCAAGAGATTAGAGGCTTGGGGTTTTCTTCACAAAACAGAACTGTCAGTAATTCAGTAACTCAAACACAACCTGAGGATTTATATTCCTTACTAGCACATGCACATGAGCACCAACCCAGACTATTTCCTGAAGTACTTTCTGTACTTTGGGAGGCCTTTCATCCTGCTCTTAGTTGAACAGGATATTCCACCTACCTGGAGAAGAGGTGTTGCAGCAGTCATATTCGTAAGTCGCAACAAGAGCACAATGAGAAGTAAAATAATTGAAGAATTAAGAATTAGCTGAACTAACTCAAAAACATAAAGCGAAGCTATTGCCATATTTAACACTTAAAAGACAAGCCTCTAAAATCAATGTGCTAAGAATGAACATTGTCTCAGAGCTGTGACTCCACTGGCTGTTATTAAAGACCTTTTCTGCTGCTGTATTCTGCACATCACTTCAACAAACTTCTCAACTCTACCTGGAGGTTTTGGCGAGGAGGAGACCTGCATCAATAACCTCATAATAGAGTGTCTTTAAACCTGGTCTCCCATGTTCCACAGCTGCTGGACAGGCTGCACTGCTCACCCACTGCTGTAAAACACTGCTTGCATTTCAAAATTCAAACAAAGGTTTACAGCTCTTTTGATCTACACAGCAAAGCCTGAAATGCAGGAAGGAACAATGCAATCAGCAGAACAACAGAAGTGTCAGCTACATACCGGGCTGCACAGAAACCAGCACAGACCTGGGTCAGGCAACTGCACACAGCCAGACCAGGGAGACCTCAAGTGCCAAAAGGTGTGCTGCCACAGAAGCACGCTGTGCCCAGCCCCGTGCTTCAGCTGACACCAGAGCTGCTCAGTCATCACTGCTTTGGTCATGCTGTGACACACACCGTACCTGTCTTTGGACTCTTCAATTCTATACTTAATTTATTAAAAGCCCCTATTGTATATTTAAACAAGGCTGCCACAGGCTTTTGTACTGTCATAGCAAAATCAAAGTTCCTTGTCACACATTATATGGCTATTTCTTTGTGAGAGAAGATACATACGCATGCTACTTTATAAATACAGATAAAACAATCACCTTCCTTGTCACAGAACTCATCTTTTAAGGTTTTATTTCTCTGGTCAACAGCACTATAGACAGCAATGTATTTGCCCTCATACTGGGACGCCCCAGGTGCAGAGAGACTGAAAAAACAGTTATCCTTTTACAGCTGGGTCTGCAGGAATCAAAGACAAGACTCAACCAAGACTCAGACACACACCTTTTAACCCTTAGTAAGACACTGTAACTCATTTCCCATCTTAACCAACTGGGTACATGTATAGAATAAAACCCAGTAGAAAAACTTTGGGCCAGAAAGCAAACTGAGCTATGTTATGACTGTGACAAAACAAATTAAAAGACTAAGATCAATTACTGGCTTTATCCTGGAAACTACAGTTCTCTACATTTTACTCCACTTGCGTGTGCTAATGGTATAGGATTCTGATCATGCAGTGATGTGAATTCAGGTATCTGTTGGAAGTCTGCTCTCTCTTTGATGCTTAACCTCTCCTAAAAGCAGGTACACCTGACTTCAAATCCTATCTTTTAAAAATGGTTTGTGCAGTAACTGCCTTTTTTTTAACGGAAAGTCTGACAATTTAATGAAAGACCTGACACTAATCTGCTGATAAACTGTTTCATTCTGCAAATGAAAATCAGTAAAACTCAAATAATGAATTAGTTTAAAAGACATATTGAGCAATCATGTAAAAACAAAATACTAAACCAGTAAAACAGCATGTTGCATTGTGCCATGGAAACAGAGCTCTTTATTGTTGGAAGTGAAGTCACAAATCAATTAATATATCTCTCAGGTTTTACATTACGAGCAAATCACAGAAGGTAACCTGCTAAGAATTAATCCAATCTCTCAGCTGCTTCAGTCTAGCAATGAACTTTTCAAAAAAAGGACAGCAGAATATATGATGTGAGAGTCTAACAGTGGATGACTAGAATCAGTGATCCAAAATTTCCCTTCCAAAACCATGTTACTGGTTTCTTGATCCAATTGTCTGATAAGAAGAGTGTTAAAGTCTTGCCACTTGGAAAATCAAAAGTCTGGGATGAAAGTGTGGAATTTCACTTGCATTTCAAGCTTAGTATTCTGTTTCTAGATGCCAGCACTGCTCAAGGTGACTTGCAGAAAACTCAACATCTGAGGCACATTTCCTTTCCCCCCTTTCTGTTTCAGAACAAAAGGTACTTTAACACTGGGTCACCCCAACAGTACTTTTTGCCATTTTCATACATAATGAAAATGCAATCAAAATATGAACAGAAATTAACACACTTGGATAGGCACCACAAAAAAGAACAAAAAAACACTGGAAGAAGTTATGCCCCAGCCTTGGTTCAAGCTAATGCAAGCTGTGGCTACCACCAAAAGCCATGGTTCGATGAGCCTCCACTCAGTCGGTCCTCCTTTCATCCCATGCTTTTTGTTCATGAAACTATTTACAGAGCTGCACTGCAACTCAGAGTAGGATAGTGAGGTGAGGTGAGGTAAAACTAATCATTGCTTTAATGCCAGTCACCTCCCTATGAACACTAGTCAGTGAGGGCAATGAGTCTCACAGTGAAGCACAACTGCCTGACAAGAGCACAGTAAAATGCAAACTGCTGCCAGAAGCCTAAGTACCAAGTTCTGCCAGATCTACATGCAGGGCTACATACAGCTGCTGCTGGCCAGTCCTCCCAGCTCACCTGGGTCTACTGACTCAGACACAGAAGCTTTCAGGCACAGAGGTGCCACAGAAAAGAAGAAATACAGGCAGCCTTGGAACAGAACAGGGCAAAGGAGAGGCGGTGATGGGTGAATGGAACAGGCAGATCCAGCTATCTTGGTGCTCTGATGCTGCTCCCACGTAGGGCTCAGCTCTGAAGAGGCTGGGAAAATGCACAGTCAGAGCCTTCTCCACTCTGTAGCTTCTGGCACACACCACCCTTACTGCCCCAGCAGCAGCCTCCCCAAGCAGCAGCACCTTTGGCCAAACTGGTTATTTATGACGGCAACAGCAGCAGTAGGTTTTAGAGCACTCCTCATAGGAGGTTTCTGCCATACTCATGTGCGACATGTAGCCTAAGCCTTGACAGCCTGAATTTGACCCTTCTAACCCCATAATCACTTGCTGAAACTCTGTGGACTGTCATGGCCTTCGCATGGCGGAATATCTGAGCCTTGGAGCCATGTGCTTGTGAGTTACTCTGTACAGCCGGACTGGTTGCCTAAAATAGCTCAGTACTAAAGGTCAGTAGTTAGTTAATTGTGTATATTGACATTCCCATCTAATGCAATTCACTGAGGTCACAGCATGGCCTTCTGCACTGGTGCTCAGACAACCACAGCAATTCTGAACGTAACGATTCCTGGAAGCCTACAGTTCTCTGAGGGGTTGCCAGCAGGAACATATACATTTTTTTATATGCATATATACACATATTATATATGTTCTTATTCTGCCTCCACATAAACAGTGTTATCTATTGGTGAGAGAACTCAGCCTTTTATGATTACATCCTTTTGATTACATGTTGCACACAAAAAAACAAAAAAACCCACCCTTCCTAAGAAAGTAAAGGCATCTTTGAAGTGAGCCAGAGTGAATGTGCCAACGGCTTGGGTATTATTTCAAGACAAGCTGCTTATCGGAGATGACACTTCTGAGTATAGTTGCTGTTGTCCCACTCTGGGCTGCACTTCAAGTACTAGCAATTATATCTCATTTTGAAAAACAGGGCCTGTCACATTCTAAAAACTTTATTATATTATTCAATGAAGGTAAAAAATTAGAAACAACTCCAGTACAATTCTTCAACTGATTGGAAGTCTAAAGGAAGCAAAAAAGGGTTTTTCCCCCATACCTGTGAACTTTGTCATTTCTAGGTGCAACATGAATAAGAACAATACTGTGACCCTACTACTTGTGCTAGAAAAACATCTAGAAGTCTCAGCTAAGGATCTGGAACTAACATACTAAGAACTATGCACATTTAACAATAGAGCACACCTCTCCTTTGGGCAGACAAAGAGTTCGAGAAAAGAAGCTCCATTTTAATTCTTTTATCAGAAGGAACTTCAGAACAAGGAGCTTCAGGAAAATACAAATTTAGCAACAGAGCAAGGAGCAAAACACTCCACAACCCAAATTTCAATTTGGCATTTTGATTATGGGCTTGCCTTTATTTTATACTCTCTTGAGTACTTTCAGTAAATACTGTATTCCATGTACATGTTGGCTGATGGCTCTTGCTAAAGTGCACTGCAGTTGTATGGTCTCTGAAGTTCATCTGTGGAGCAGATGTGGTTGTGTCACTGCACATGTGCCAAAGGAGGCCTCCAGCCAAGGCAGCAGTGCAATGAGACCAAACTGTACTAACCTGACACCTGAGATAGGCAGAACAGGCTGCCTGTGGGCAGACTGGGTGATGTGACGGGCAGATAGCCCTGCTTGCAGGCTGTTTTTGAAAGCTTTTATACCAACATGGCAGAATCAACCATCAGCAACTTCTGATCTTCTCCAGTAAGTTCTCCCTACCAGATTCATGACATACTGACTTGCAGTGCATATTAAAATCAAGTGTCTTTAGAGTGGGATAAGATAAATTATTAAAATGGAGAGTGGTTAAAAAACTGGATGGGAGATGTGGGAAAGAGTCATCTGAAAATTTCAGGATGATCAACACCATGTAATTTTGGCAACAATTTGACAGGAACCAGCAGTCAGCTGCTGGAAGAACTTTCTTCCATACTTTATGTAATGTATATGACTATAATTAAAATTATGTCTAGCAACTAGAAGCAAAGATGAAGTCAGCTTTCCCTTATTATTTCTAAAGAAATCTAAAGGAGGATTCTGTTGGGAACTTTCTCTGGATTCCAGGGCTGAAGATACTAGAGAAAGGAGGCTATCTATCCCTTCAAACCTCCCCAAGAATACAATCTGCCTATAGCACAGGAGTAATGTTGACTAAACCCAGTAACAACTGCACAGGTTCTGCAGGGAGAAGAAGAATAAAAAAAAAATATATGGCTATTTGTCTTTAAAAATCTTCCTCAAAATACCTTGACTGGACTGAGGGAACAAAAAAAGGAAAGGAAAGGGGAAAGGGGAAAGGGGAAAGGGGAAAGGGGAAAGGGGAAAGGGGAAAGGGGAAAGGGGAAAGGGGAAAGGGGAAAGGGGAAAGGGGAAAGGGGAAAGGGGAAAGGGGAAAGGGGAAAGGGGAAAGGGGAAAGGGGAAAGGGGAAAGGGGAAAGGGGAAAAAGGAAAAGGAAACCCCTACAGGTTCCTCTTTAATGGGGTGCCCTCATACGATATGAAGTAAGACTCCAGCCCCAGGAGAGGGAATTTATCACAGCAGAGGGAGACTATCACATTCCTCACAAACATGACTGCACTGTGCCCCAGCATGAGATTACTTCTCTTGTACTTGGGGAAAGAGTATACTTTCATCTTCACACTATACAATTTTTCCTGTCTTTTTTCCAATACTCAGTAGAAGGTTCTTTTTGAGCAGCTTGCATTTCCCTAGCCTCAGGCTCATGTACCTGAACAGAACACCTCCAAGAAACAGTTCTTTTCAGTAAGCCTTGGTCTTCTATAGACTATAGGATCACTAAGCTCTGCAACTGAAAAACCTGGACTGCTTTTCTGCAGACAAATGCTCACTGAATCCATTAAAGCTTCAGGCAACAGTGGACATGTGTATTCATATGCTTTTCTAAATCTGTTCCAAGCTGATGAACAGCCTAAATGGATTTTAAATTTCATAGCAAGCTTAGGCTACCACTTTGTGTCTGCACTAGCTGCTATTCATCCTAAGAATAATCTAATACTTTGCAGTGTGCTTCTGCTCAAAAGATAAAACTATACAGAAAAGACAATGAAAAGACAAAGCATTTACATTTTTTAAGGAGTTCACTTTTGATTCCTTTGCTGTGATCTCAGTATTAGCATTTTCAAAGTTTATCCCTCGGAGGGCCATGAAAATAAGACTACAAAGTGCTTCCCCTTTACATTAGAATCAGCCCTGCAAAGTAATCAGATGACAAGAACAGCACACAGATGACCTGAAGGTATTTCCAGACATCACATCATCAGTTTCAGGATATATCAGACACTTTAAAGGTAAACAATACCACTAATTTGAGAATAACTGTTTAGAGACCAGCTTTGTAAGTGACCTGATTTCATCTGCTTGTAAGCACAATTCCTTTATCTATAAACTGAGGGCATGAATTACCACTACGGTGAAAATCCCTCTTTTAGCTGCTCCCAGTGACTAGCTGTGTTTTAGGGTCAGTTTCTCCTATATTTAGAGGATGAAGCTTCTATAAAGCTTAATTATTTCTCTGTGGGGCTTGAATGATGAAGGCAATTCGCAGCAATACAGTGGCTGCTTGGAAAAAATGCTGGCTTAGGGTAAACAGCCAGGATGTGGATCTGGGCTGTATTCCTGTGTGCCAACTGGGGTCGTTTCAATCAGCATCAGTGCTGTTTCTGTGTCTGAACAGGGCAAGTTGGGGAAATCGGGCTGTGTTCAAGTCCCATGACTAAATCAATTAAATCTGCCCTCAATGATATTTTTTTTCATTTCAAAACAAACAGAAAAGATTTCAGAAATTCAAATGTTTCACATGTAGCAGATTTAAAAGGAGCGTTTGAAATATATACACCAAAAAAGTGAAGAAGGGCCTGGAGGAATGCCACATCCCCCAGCGTGCAACATACTGCACACAGCCTAATGGCACCATATGAAGATCCTCCTACATCTTATTCCCTGCTCCTTTTTCTGCTGTTTCTGGCCTCCAGCCCTAGCCAAGTAGTCAGGTGACTGCTTTTTTTTGGCTTGGTCACATGTACTAACATCTCTTTTGCCCCCCTTAGCATCTGCCTCTTGGAGAACTGTCTTTTTGCCCCTTTATCCCAAGGGACAGCTCCACCTGGCCCCAACACTGGGGGTCTATATTCAGAGAGGTTCTGCTACCTCTACCAGCTGATTTCATTTTCAGTAGCACCATCTGTCTGCCTCCCTCCTTTATCACTTCTAGCCCTTGGGCATTGCTTTCCTTGGTCACAATAAGTAACACAGCATCCTCTCTTGGCTGAAGGCTGAGTTCTGACTCAATGCATTTCCACTCAAATTGCACTGTGCAACTGAGAGCAGTGGAAAGATACACAGTAATAATCACAGAGGGTTCATAATGACGTCAGCACTAGTAAGGCTTTGAATCAAGTGGCAGTGCCAAAAATTTGTAGCAGATTTGCTCTGTTGCTGTGCTGTAAGCTAGATTTGGGTGGAAAAACAATGGCTGAAAGAGTCAGTTGCAGAAAGCATGACCATGATTTCTGTACACACACATACCCCCCCACACATCTGGAAATGCAGCATGTAATTGATTTAACCCAATTTTAGTTAAAAAGCTCCTCTTAAAATGGTGTAGGATCAACAAGTTCTGTGGATTTCAGAAATGACTATACAGGCAGCCAAGCATTTCCATACTTACTCCTTTACATGTATACAGTCTGCCTTATTGGCCAGGTTGCTATGGTATTCTGAACAATAAGAAAAAGGGCATTTTCCTATTAAAACTCACAACTAAAGAAAGATTTTCCACGTACTTAAGCTTCCATGCAGCATACCACAGTCTTTCCTGATTTGTCATTTGAAATTGCTTGCAACAGCCAAAGCACCTGTTGACCACAAAAAAATTGTTGCAGTTCAGCACTGAACTGCCTGGAGGCACAAGCCAGCATTCAGACATGTAGGCAAATCAGGTGCTGATTTCCCTGGTGGGACTTGTTCCGGTTTGGTCAAATTTAGAGATACATTCTCTGAGAGAAGGCACAACCACCCCTCCCCCCACTAGGTTCGGGAAAAAATAAATTTTCCTTGAAGGAAAGAGATAAAAACTATTTATTTAACAAACACATGGGAAAAGGATAATAATGCTAACGAATAAAATCTTTTGCTGTGAAGAAAAAAACCTCGGAAAGTGTTAGAATCCTCCCTTTGGTCTCCTCGGAGCTGGGACTTGGCCCAGGGCCAGACGCTCTGTGCTCAGTGGAAAGTCCTCCCAATGTGTTCTGATACTGAAGCAATCCACAGAAAAAGGGAAAAAATCTGAAATTCCAGGGAAGGAAAAAAGTCCAACTCTCAGTCTCTCTCCGGAAAAGAAAAAAAAAAAAACTGAAAAAAAATTGGCTGAAAGCTGGCTGGGAAAAAAAACGTCCCTATCTCTATGTGACCTTGAACAAGCTGCAAACTGCTTTGAAAAAGTTTTGCCCAGTTTTTTTCCTTCCCCCTCTCAGGCTCAGTTTAAAGGCATAGAAAGGCACAAGAATTAATTTCTGGGCATAGGGCAGCAATATGGGATACACATCATAAAGTCACCCCAAGGCAGGAGGACTTCCACCCTCTGCCCCTTGTTCGAACCTATCTCCAGAGTGGAGAAGGTGCACAGAATGGATCAGACAGAGGTGACACAGGAGCAGTAAGAACATCAACACCTCTGGGAAGCTCATTTTGCAACCAAAAAGTCTCCCCCAGTTAAACTGGCAAGGTTGACTTTTGATCCCCTTGAGAACTTTAGCTTTTGCAACACACAGCAGTCATGTTGAACGTTTCAGTGCTTCAAGATGAATGTAAATATTGACGTCTCACTTGCCAGCACTTCCAGGGAGAACTTTGCCAGGTCCTTCCCACTGCAGTGCCACACTACCAGCTCTTGATGAATTAAGAATGAAGTGTGCAGATTCGTGTGGGGACCAAAGTGCTGCTGCCAAAAGGCTTGTGCTGATTTGAGACACTCTGGGAAAAGTACAATGACACTTAATGGCAAAACTACTATCTCTGCTGAACAAAACCTGAAAATCCAATTAAGGATCCCTATGAAGATAAGAACCAGGGTAAAAAGGAACAAGCATAGTCCCATTTTAGAAAAACCCACATGAGAATTTATACTCACACAGTTTATATTTCAAAACCCTTTATATGAATGCATGTTTTCTGATGCCAAATGCAAAACAATCTCGTACCAATCCATGATAACAACACCTTCAGCTTGGTCAATACCTTGTGCACTGGGCAGCTGCCCTGCTCATTGTTTAGGACACCCAGTTATCCTGTCTTTCGGCTCCAAAGTGAAAGTTGTCTGTGCCCATATAAACCATATATTAAGTGCAGACACTGTCTCCTGTGCTGGAGATAGTCATGAACAGTTCCCTAGATCCAGAAGTACCCACAATAGAAAAAAGGGACTTGAACTTGTCACAGCCATAATGACTCAGTCTTTCATTAAAAGTAACTAGAGCAGCCACTTAAAACTCTGGCAACAAGTTGAAGCTTATGCACCCCATGAAAAGCACTGGGCAACCAGCACAGCCTTGCTTGCATGAAGGCTTTAAGCAATTGTGCTTTTGTAAGCAAAAAGTTGTCAGGCTTACAGGTTATAAAATATCTTATTTGTAATGCAGAAGTAGGGTATGTATTGCAATAATTATCTTGGATAGAAGATACCTTTTTCCTAATGGCATAACAAAGCAATTATGCTTCTGATGTGCCCATTGCCTATGCAGAAGAGTGACTAGAATGGGTGGAGCATCTTCTCTTACATGACCAGGGTCTATAAAATCAAACATTTAAAAATACTTACATAGTCATGTCCTGGTAACAAGTTCATGGCACTAAAAGTAATTCAGTGTTGAAGTAACAACAGAATAACACATAACCACATATCCTATACATATTATGGGTTGCACGGCTATACATATCTTAAAAAACAACACTGGAGCCAGCTTTTGGAGCCAGTTTCCCTCCCAGATAAGATCTCAGGCATCTGTCATCTATCTTGCTCCTATCAAGCTAAGGAGGCTGACAGTGTGAAAGAGAAAACCTACTGTAGCTTCCATTTCATTTGACCTGTAAAGAGACTCTGCAAAACACCAGAGTTCTAATGTTTCAGGAGTGACTATCAATGACAGACAGGCATAAAAAGCATTTTATACTGGTCACATCATCACATGTATCACCCCAATTTTGAAATGAATGAAATCCCAGTATCCCCAAGTTTATTAAAGAGAGTTCTATCAAGCAACATACCTTTGAGATGTTACTAGAGCGGCTCACGGAATGCCCCAAAGCCTTCTCATTCTGAAAGAGCAAGAACAGGATCACTGCAGCAACAAGTCACAGTTATGAAAATATTTAAAAGCTGGCATTAGAAACCAAATTCCATGGAGAAAGTCTTACAGCTGGGGCTATTAAGGATGCTGCTTCTATTAACATCAGCCTGATTTACAATAATCACTGAATTGCTTTGTTTGTTTAACAAACCTTGCAGAAAATCACATAGGCAACAAATATAAACTGAGAAATGCTAAAGCAATTATTTCTTTTCTCTGAGGGTCGTGTAAAGCCCTTTACTCAGACAGCATCTATTTTGGAAAGGATACTTCTCAGTATCATGAAGACCTGCTTCATCTACATTTAAAGGCAAACATCCAACCACTAAAGCTGAAAGCTGTTGCTTAATGAAAAATGAAAAGATCGCAGTGATGACTAGAAACAATCATGAATAACCACACACATGTCTCTTCAGGATACAGGGCAGAATTACTGAGGAACTTCTTTTTACTACAGAACTCGGAATTAAACTGGGAATATCATACAAGATGGAAATGTGGAAGCTGCAATTCTCAAAACTGAAATTAGCAATGACTGGATCTGTTACTCACTTTTCAGAGTGCAGACCCTGACTCATAAGGATGACAATCTTATCTCCTTTGAAAATAAACCGTAGGTTTCAGCAAGATATTTCACCCTTTAAGGATACCTGGATTCTGAACGTAAATTTACCGTAAGTGTAACTGGACACAGTTGCTTCACTTGGAAGTGCCTAGAAACTCCTTTGCAAAAACTTTTCTGAATAAAATCCAAAGAAATTTTTTTTTCCTAAACAAATACTACAAACAGAGCAAGTAATAACATTCAGTTACAGATCTACATTCCTCTAAGTTTGTAAAGACGGGATGCAATTGGTTTGAGATTTAAACCCTCTGACAAAAGGGCAAAGTTAGTATTTTTTCCAAAGGCTCTAAGCTACGTAAGGGCTTCTGGAAGCGCATCTTTTTTCTTGGATTTTAGGAAACAAACTCTTTCACATTTATTCCTGAAGAGAATTTAACCTAACAGAGACACTTTGACTGACAGCACTGTCTTCTAGTCTTCTTGGCAGTGACTGATCAGACAGAACTTGAGATCAGAAGTCCTACATATATAACAAACAGGAACACAACAATTTCCCTGTCAAAAAGGCAACTGTTGTTACTCCTAGATCAGCACACTGGTCTCAGACCTCCTGCCTATGGTTTGCTACAATTCAAGTGACCCTTCAGTGACTAAAGCCCACATTAAGTCAGTCTGGCTGGCTGAGCATTCAGATGCTACACCCATACTTTGACACCCCTGTGCTCCCAGGTACTTCTTCCTATAGTGCATGCCCCACAGCAACTTCAAAGCCTTTTGATGAGAAAAGAGAAGCCAAGGCATAGAACTTTAGCATGTGCTTACAAAAGCAGGGTGTCTTCCTTACACCATCAGCTGTCTCTAAACACAGTCCTGGGCACTACATCAGATGACCGGTAAGAATTGCATTTCCTCCATTAAAAATATGAGGAAGCAAATACAGTGCTCTGAAATTTCCTGTATGTAGGAATCTGAGTATTCAGGAGACAGTAAAATAGTATTTCAGGAGAAAAGGGGAAAAGTGGTTAGGCAACACCACATGTCAGTTTTGACCGATGGCCAAAATAAAAATCAGCAAATATCAGAATGCCAGATTTGTATATTGCAAGGCTGAGTTTGATTTTTGAGATGACTGTGAGCTTTTGTTACATAGATAACAGTATTCTTGGAACAGAAACAAACACACAAAGACCCTCAAAAACATGGACATAATGCTTATGCAAAGACTAATGTTGGACAGGACTACTGCCAGAACCCGTACGGCTAAGAATTGGCTCCAATCATAAGGGAAAGCCTCACTGATTTCATCAAAGGCAGTGTAACCATAGCAACAGGGCAAAAAAAAAGTTCATTGAAGCTACAGGAGACAGGAGGAAGAAAAAAGGGGGCAGGAACATGTTCTCAAGCTATGACGAAAAGAGACCAACCAAGCTGGCAAGCACAAAGACTTGTCACTGCATATGTGTGAGGTGTGGGGGAAGCAGGCTGTGCTTGGCCTTCTAGGGATGCGTGGGAAGCAAACAGGACACAGCTACATGGGACAAGGGAAAATGATAGTGAAGAGTGGGCGAGAAGTCTCCCTGAAGCAACACAGGTGCCAGTCTCAAATCCAGTCCGAGGTGTCAAAGACAAGGATGAAATGAAACAGAGCAGAGCTTTCTTCATGTTAACTCAATGCCCCTCAAAAACTCCTGTCTAGCTGACAAAGATGCCTTCAAGGGAGCATGACTGAACTTACACAGGCACCTGTGTTGAAAAGGATGTGCTAAAATTCAATAAGCATGACAGGCTGGAAGACAAGACCTGTATTTGCACAACACAGTAGATGATGCAGAGTAAACAGACTTTTAGCTGCTGCCACAGAAGCTTGTCAGTCTGCCTCTGCTCCCAGAACTGATTTTATCTGATAGATGCCAGGAGCCTCCAAGAGATAGATGCACATATTATCTTTATTCATCTACTGTTGGAAACATACATATCAGAGGTTTCAGTCAGTAGATGACTGCAAACAATTGGTTTTGTTATTTAAAGAGTCACCATTTTAAAACAACAACGTCTTGAAAAATACTCCCTGAAGGGCTACAGAGTGCATACACACATATATTTAGGAACCTGTGATATTCCTAATGGACTCCTAAGCACCTAAGTGCTTTTTAACATCGCTGTTTCTTAGCCACACAAAGCAGGTACATCCATAACATCAACAGGAAAATCACTACAGGTAGATTTTAATAGTAGGCTGAGGAATTACTGAGGAACAGAAACATTAAACTGACAAAAATTATTTAAAAGGCAAACAAACAAAGCTCACTTTTCCCTCTATATCCATCACCAGTACATTCATCCTGGGACTTTTTAGGATTATTCACAAATTAACACTGACATGGGAGTGGCAAGGCTAAAGCTTCTTTCATGGTACTACCACTCCCAACAAATAAAAACCTTCAGAGACTATTTCTAACATGTTCCCACTGCACAGTAAGACATATTCTGGTTGGCAATTACAGCTCCAAACAACCTCTCCTCCCCTCCTGCAAAAGAATTCGTTTTTGCACTTGAATGAAAGATCAAGACAAATGCAACATCTGCCAACAAGGACCGACAATTATCACCAGTTAGTGTCACTCTCCTTTAGCAATTCAGTCTTTCTGTATGGGATAATGGGAATCCTGCCTTTTGAAGTCATCCTCCTCAACTAGAACCACCTGGCAGGTGTTTAAAAACAAGCAAACAAACAAATCCCACCTAGATAGGAAACAACTAAAAGTGCAACTTGTCACTTCTCCTGAGCAATTCACTGGCAGTTGCTGCTCTAAGGCCCCCAGCAGCTAGGGTGGCTCTAGAAAAATGACTGAAAATCAGAAAAATTTCTACGCAGTCCTCTGGATGCACTTGCTTGCAGTTGCCAGAATCCTCCTCCCAGCTTTCCTTTCTCTTTTTACCTTCCCCTTGAATTTGTTCCCAACAGTAAGTGACAGAGCTGCCTTCTTTCTTCAGCAGTTGCTTCAGCTCACATCTGCTTTTCTGCAGGGCTCTACACCTTGCCTTCTCCATCTTGCTGGTTCATTTTCCCTTCTGCCACCATTCCCCAGTTGAATGACACCTCTCCCTTTTCAGTTCAGATATCTAGAAGATGGTAACTCCCTTCTGTCCTTCCTTTTACCTCAGCCTTTCATATATTCAAGTTATTTTACCCTTGCTTCCCTACCCTAATGTATCCATTTTCCACTAAGCACAACTCACACACCCAAACCCAGAATTCCTGTGAACCCCAATACACCAGTTCCTACCATGAGAGCCAGAGCAGCCATAGCTGCTCTTGTCCACTTAAAACACCAGTGTATCAAACTGACCTTTCCCCAAACTTAGCTGTAGATTTACTGCAGCATCAGCAAGCGGGCGCCCTAAAGAAATACAACTTAGATATCTTTTCCAGATGAAAGGTAAAAAATAATCAGTAAAATTATTTAGTTTTGTGTTTCCAACACTTTGGTTTCCAGTCATTACGGCACATAAATAGAAGACAACAGAGGAAGCCGTTTCATAGCTTGTACAACTGCCTTCTGGCTACATCCGTGACTAGACACCTAAGTCCAGTCCTAAGTATGGTTAATACTAAACCCATCTTTATCTCTGCTCAAAGACCTGCAGAAGAAACTACAAGCCAGATCCCAATGGCTTAGCAAGACGATTTTTGTTCTCTTTCCATCTGGGAAAGGAGGACAGAGGGCACCAGAGGATGGTACTCCTTTGCCCTTGAGACACCAATGGCTATGTGTGAACCCAGCAAAGGCTTCCTTCCTGAAGTCTTAATTCTTTAACACACCACTAACCTGACAGGGCACTACATTCCTCATTTTGCAATACAATTTCTGTTACATTATCTTACATGATAACATGGGTTAAGAGCTTCATCTGAAGATAGGCGTTCTCCATCTAAAAACTCAGTAACAAAGAACAGAGACTTTGAGGACGCTGTTACTGCAATGCCCCAGACAGAAATCCCTACAAGGCAAGCACTAATGTCTCAGCTCAAAAGAGACGCAGAAACAAACCAGGTCAGACTGGCTAGCCCACTGCCAAATTGAGGTTTTCTAGGTGGACTCTGAAAGGCATTTTAATTTCATTTTGTGCATTACAATTGCATTTTACAATGACAGATTAAACATGAGATCGATATCTAGCAAAATCACTTACTATTATCAGCAATGAATGTCACAAGCACTATTTCAACAAAGTCTTCTGGGTGAATGATTTCTTTCCTTAATAAAAAACTTTGCAGAAGAGAATGAATAAGTAACAACTGCTCCGATTCATACAGCGATTCTCCTTCTTAGATCTGATGAGAATTACAGAATGGAACACAGAATGGCACTGCTTGAAATGGTGAGGTGCTGAAGTACTGAGTAGTGGATCTTTACAGGGCAAAGCAGGAAATCAGAAATGAAATTCCATTCTTTCATTGAGTCCTACAACCAGAGCATGAATGCATCACTGTTCCACAAACATGCAGTCATGCACACCCAGGTATTGCTTCAGGTTTCATGATTGTGTCAAATTTCCTGACAACTGCCAAGAATTTTTGCAAATCTTGCTCTGCAACCCTATACCTGAACAGCAGATACTAAAAAGAACAAACCTTTTAGTCTGGGGGGAGGAATTGCTGCTGATAATATTGGCAAGTGCACTTAATTGTCTGAAGTGGACAGAAGGAAAGAAATGGGAGAACACTTTGCAATTATTTCCTTCATCTGTCAAAACCAGTGGATTGTTGAATTACAAAAGCTTTGTCAGCACTAGATCTCCTCACTGACAGAACTTGACATTTAATTACTTCAGTAGGAGATGGCACTTTGCATCTTAACAACTGAATATGACCTTTAATTCTTTGGCAGTCACCAGGTCATTGTGGAAGAGCAATAAATATCATCAAGGTTCATCAATGATTTTTGCACACAGCTAGAAGAGTAATGAAATGAAGAATAATGCCATAATGCACCTAGTCAAAAAACATTAATGGCATCTATGCTTTGCATCTCTACTCTTGTGCAGTATTAACTTGAAAAAACTTGTGCAGTATTTACTTGACACTTGAAAGCAACAGGGTGATGGAAATCATCACCTATTTCCTTTTTTTGCCTTTCTAGAGACACAGTATAAATACTGAAATAGGAATCCAAATCATGCCTCATGCATCTAGTCCAGCACCTTCTGTTCTTGGATAATGCCACTCGATTCCCTGTGACCAGCAATCCATGACTAAGTGCAGAAAGCCAATACAAGATTTTAGATCTATCATAGTGGACAATCTATAGCAAATTCACTGTGGATTACTCAGAGATTTAACTTGTTTATTCATATTCACATTAAGCCACTTCACATAGTGGGAGACCAAATCAGAAAAACAACCTGAAAGCAAAAGATAAGCCTAAAAGTAAACTATAGGAGAATTAACAAGCTTTATTCCAGGTGCTGAACTTACAGCTGTGATGTAAAACATCAACAACAGAAACAAAATCATGAGATCATATGGCTTTAACAGAAAAGACTGACCAACAAAAGGAAAAGACAACAGACCAAGTGGCTTCAATGGCAAAGTTCAAGGACCTTAGGAATTCAAAGAACAGGCCACGCCCCTCGGCGGTTTGGGGAGGGAGGTCAAGGAGGCTGGCACATCACAAATGAAAAACAGAACTGAGAAGACGTTCAAAGAGCAAGGCAAACACAGCAGAATGTCAAAGTTAAGTAAGAATCCCTTGCCCGTGTCTGCACCCCAGCGAGGACAGAAACACACTGCGCTCCATCTCTCTCCTGCCTTGGGAGCAGCTCTCAGAACTTACGTGGATGCGTCCAATATGACACAAACTTTTCAGGCACACGGGTCCTACCTGTAACAGATACGGTTACTTGTTGTGCACTGCTCTGTGCCTGGCTTTGCTAGTTTGGTCCTAGGACTTCAAAGAGATACAATGCTTGGATTCCTTCTTGACTCCAGCCAGACAGTGGATAAGGGGAGAAGAGCATTCTCTTCAAAAAGGCCCTCTTCTCCATGGCTTTGTTCAGCGTACCACTTTTCTGCGTTTTGCATTGCTTTGCTTTCAAAGATTCTGCAAAGTGCTTTCTATCATGCATAACCTGCATCTCCAGCTGCCATTTCAAAATGGACATCTGACCTCCATCTTCCTTCTTTAACCATCTGAGCTAGAAGAATATATAAAAGCTTTTCGCTTGATGACCAAAGACTACCTCACCTGGAAAGCCAAATTTTTATTTCTGTACAAGACCATCTGGTCTGGTACATCTCACCAAAATTATATCAATTTGCACACTTTTTACATGCACATGCCATGTGCCCCATTTCAAAGAAAGAAAGTAGACTACAAAGTTTGGCACCCAACATGTTTTACGGATGTTCCTACCTCACTGTTGCCAGACAACCTGCCTAAAATCAACACACGTCTTTATGTGATGCAACTCATAACAATGAATCCTTCCCTCAGGGAACAAATTATATGAACTACGAAAGACATGATCCAAAAATATACACCTTTCTTGATAATGGAAGCAGTACACATTAAGCTTACAGTGAAAATGCCATTTCAAACAATTTTGTGTATTTAACAATAGAAAGAAAGAGACTGCACTGAGGAAGTCTGCAATTACAAACGCATTAAAAGGAATGACATTCTATCTTTTGTCAAGTAATTGCATTTAATGCAACTGCTGGAATTTTCACGGTACACTAAACATGTCAATATGCCAAATCAATTGACTATTTTAAACATTCACAGATTAAAAAACCCTCTACGCAACTGGAGGAATTTCTCAAGCTGCCAGCAGACAGAGGAAGCCTGCAGCCTGGAGAGCCTCTCAGAAGAGCTGGCCTTTCCCAGTGTCTGCAGGACCCTGCAGGTGCAGTGCTTGTTCCATGATCAGGACACGTTTTGGCACCTGCTCCTCAGCCAGGGCAGTGGCTGCAACTCAGGCCTGAAACAGGGCCTGGATCGCTGCCTCTGCTCATCTAACATGGTCCACAAAGCTGCTCTCATTTTCAACTCATACCACCAAAATATACTGCTAAAACAGTCAATTACCGATTTATCTCTTGGCCAAGGTTACAAAAGCCTCCTGAATCTAGAACCAGATTCAGAACAACACTAGAAAACTGTGTATTTCCCAAAGCAAGCTTAATACTTCAAGTTGTTTCCATATTGCTCCAGGATTTGACCTTCTTTTCCTCCCTTTACATCTTAATGTAAGATGATTGCTTATTAACCTATTTCTGACTGCATGGACCATAAGGGCAAACAATGTTCCCTAGAGAAATTAGAGAAGTCACTTCCCAGATGATGCTGAGAAAGGGTTCAGGGTATTTCTGTTAACATTTAACATGGTATGGCTAAAAGCACATGACAAAAGAACTCTTGAAAGAGCACTTGTATATTATACCTATTTAGCAATACCTGATCAGTACAGACCAGCTTACTTTTTCCTGAAATTTTACCTTTGCATTTTAATTAGTGCAGTCAGCAAAATATTCTGCCTGGAGCATTTCAAACTCAGTGTTGAATGATCACAGAAATTTAGGTAAATTATCAGCTAGGGCCTACAGATGCCATTAAACTTACTGAGCCAAACACTGGTTAGAGTGAGATCCTTGTAAGACTCTAACCTGTGAGGTTCTGGAGAGTTTTAAGCTCATTACATTTCTAACATTTGTTTGTAGGTTCCGAGGACTCACTAAAAATAGTGTCTAAGAAAAGCAACATATTCAGCCATCTTTACTGCTCTGGGAAAAAAGATGATTCACACCTAAGGGAAAAAGTACTTTTCATTTAAAAGATAGTGCATTTGAACTACAGAATGAGAATCTTTTAAAGCATAAACGTTCTAATAAATTTTTTTATTAAAAGTTCAGAGTTTCTGACTAATTATCCTGGAAATTTCAGACATATTGACTGACTATATACTCCCAAGTAATTTAAAGAACATGCACATGTGAATGCCCACATTTACATACTTTTAAGCTTTTTAACTAAAACATCCCACCTCTCTGCTCCACCTGGAAAAAACCCTGCAAAGCTAGAGAAAGCACATACACAGCCAACTACTCTCTCTTTGCCCCAAACTCAAACACTGATAACAGAAACAAAGGCAAAAAACCTCTTTGAGATGTTACAGGCTACCCTCACCAATAACCTAAGTGCATTTTATACCATTTTGTCAAGACAGCACAGTTGGTCTCACACAGGGCTTCACCTGATGCTATGGGATGCAGCCAACTAATGTGAGTCCAGAGAGGGCTACCTGGGACTAGGGAAAAGACCCCTCCTGGGTACAGCATCCTTCGTGGGCACCCACTGATGTTCTGCAGTGTTTGGTGCTGTGAACATTTAAAGTCATTGCACTACTACAGTACCAGCACATGGCAAGAACCTGGTAAGACAGTGCTTTGAAACACCTGGCTACATCCCCAGACTCCTATGCTATTGTTAACCACACCCTCCCACAGCCTGGCTCAGCAAGACATTTTCTGCAATTGTGAATTTCCGGGCTTCCTGTAAAAATTCAGAGCTGCAGAAGCCAAGGCATGATGTCTTTTGCTTTCACACATCTGTCTGTCAGGATCATTTTGTTTGCTCACAGTTGTGTGTGAACAAAAGTGACTCAAGATGGCCATTTCTCATTAACCAAAAAACTCTGTGACACAGTGCTAGAGGCTGCAAAAGCATACAGGATGTAACACACTCTACATGTACTTCTTGGCCACCTGGGCATACTGCTGGCTCAAAGACTCTGACTGAGCCACTACCAACATTCTGACTGGAAAAAAGTATTTCAGTAACTACAAGTGGTAGTAGGTAGTTTAAAAACACTCATTTACGTTAAAGCATGAGAAACAAGAGATAAAAAAATTGCACTAAAAATCCTCTAGAAAAACATGTGTTTGCCTTTGGACATGGAAATCTACATCTGCTACACATTCCGCTGGGAGAAGCAGGAAGACATCTTAAAGAACCTCTGTGCAGGAAGGGACAGCTTTGCAGTCCTTACACTGTGCAACACTGAAGCCAATGAAGCCGTGTTGGCTAAATTAAGCAGGGATGACCCAGCACAGCAGGGCCGTCAACCTGCAGGCCAACACACAGCAAAAGGAAAAGAAAAAAAGAGATGTTTTCTGAGCAGGTGGTGTGAATACAGAGTATGGTGCCTGTAGCTGAAAAGGGGATGCTCCATGTGGGCAGCCTCAAAACTAAAAACCTGGAAGACAGCAGAGGACTGTCTGAGGCAATCAGATGGGAGACTAGCAAAACGTACCAGCTGAAAAGGCCTTCCAGGAGAGCACTGCTCTTCACCCACTTGGGAAACTCAGTGCACGCACTGTCTAATGAGGAGGGCTGAGCTTTCTGTGTGTCTGAATGAGCCGAATGCCAGCAGCTGTGTAAGAACTAAATTTACCACCACAGTCCCAGGAACGCCTGCATTTTCTGCAAAAAAAAAATCTCTGGGCCATTAGCCTATTGAAACAGAAGCTTTTCCACTTAACTGAAGACATTTACTCATTCTCTTTCTGCAACTCTCATGCTCCAGTTCCAGTAAAATCCTGCTTGGTCTCAGAGTTTTTTATGGAAACACACATGCATCAGCTCAAAAGTACTGATATTATGCAAGTAGTATTAAGCAACTCACTTCTTTGGGTTCCTCTGCCTCACTCATTTATTCCTATGAAACAGAAAATGAACTGCAGCTGTGGAGTGTGCAGGCTGACCTACTGGGGACAGTGCTGCATTCCTGCGCTGACACAGCATTTTGTAAAGTTTATTTCCCAAGGGGAAAGGGTTATAAATAAGTCTCATATTCACATTAAATCTCCTGCTCTTTATTTATCAAAAGCTTTGAGTGAGGCCTTTTTTTTGTCACAGGAAATTGCATCAAAGTTTTCAGGAAAAGTGAATTAACTTGTACAATTTGACTTTTGTTTAATTGCCTTTAAATTGACCGCCATCGAAGCTAGATTTTAAAAGCTCAGTTTCCATCTTTTCTATGCTCACTGCTCTACACATTCATTATCTGCAGAAATCACACTGGCTATCTGTGAGATCTGCAGCTGGTTTACAAAAGAATACATATTATTAAAATACATAATTTTGTATTCTTTGAAGTAATTTCTAAGACACTACAAAGAACCACTAAATAATTAAACGCATTTTCATATGCCTGCTGCAAACATATATAGTCAGAACTGTAAGGGAGGTTTTTTTCTCTTAGGCTTTACACCTGTAATTGAGTGAAAAGCTAAAGCAATGAAAGAACAGCTTCACCACTGGTACTAGAATCCAGCAGAGACGATTCCCTTAGGGGACAGGATCCTCAGTTTGCAAGCTTTTTCACCTAGAGCATCACACCGACCACGTGCTTACTGATCCTTTCACAAAAAAGTTTTGATCCAAAACTGAAGCTTCCCAGTCCACACACCCCCGCCCCAAACCTATTTCTGACTCCTCTTAGTTGTGAAAATACAAAAAATAAAATTACCCCTAAACATAAGTACCATACTTCATTTGAAACTACTGCTGAAATATCTTCTGGTGATTGAAGAAAAGTAACTACTGCTTTGGAAATCCATTTTTCTTAAAAGCCAAATCCCAAGCAAGCAATATTGTTCATCTGAACATTACAAAAAGTCAAAATTCTCCCTTGGATTTTAAAGGGGCCCTTCAGAAGGCAGCCGGCAAGGGGAAAAAAAAAAAAAAAAAAAAGAAAAAAAAAAAAAAAGAAAAAAAAAGAAAAAAAAAAAGCAAAGCATTGTCTAAAAGATAAAACAGATGATTTGGTGCAACAAGCGCTCTGGGAAAAGGCAGGAGTGCAGGGGGAAGGATTAGATGCTGCTGAGCTGCATCTTGCAAGTGCAGGCAGTGGGATTGATCAGACAGTACCATGGGATAAGGATGCAACCTGCACGAACAACTGGACTGTGCTCTGAAATACAGAGACTTAAATGCATGAAGACTCAAACCAGAACATTGTGGCCCACATTCAGACTCTCCCATATTTAAAATTCACCGTTTTGTGTTCCAATACAGACAGTTACCAAACACAAGTGAGATAGATGTGAATTTGCAAGGAAAAGCTAAGAGTTAGATATTTTTAGACATCTTTTGCATTTCAGCTCTTTGTTTCCCTTTCACCATTCCTTACACAGATGTGCTGTGCTTTGAGGAAGTCACAAATGTCACTGTGTTTTCACAGGCATCCAGGAGGAAATTCACAGGTGAGATGAAATAATTCCTTAGATCAGGCAAGACCTGAGACTGGTGAGCAGGGATTCCTGCAACAAAACAAGGGTCATGGCCAATGGGAATCAACCCAAAGGAAAATGCAGGAAGGATGAGTGCTTGTAAAGAGTAAGCACTTACAGCTGATCAAAAGATAACCGTTCACCCAGCAGTTATGACAGTTTCCTATTACCTTTACAGTTCAATTTTTAATAATCCTCCAAACAGGGAGATAGGGATATTTAAATATCAGCTCTGGAAAAAGTCTTGGAGTCTTTGGACACACTCCCTATAGGCTTCCCTTGTTTAATGTGTGGAAGTGAAGAAAACATCTTGTCTCCGCTGAAAACTAGCTGGGACAAACCTCTTCCAGTCACTTAGAACTCCAAGCTTTAGAATCTCAAAGTAGTGAAATAGGCAGCCTTATTCTGCAGCTAAGAACAAAGTAGCATAACAGAGAGGTAAATAACAAAAGCAAAAATTCAAAGGAACAAGTGGCCAATTTTCTTTGCAGATGCTCAGAAAAATGAATATTTTGCTTGAGAAGTTCCTTAACACCATCTGCTGCTAGTACCCAAAGTGACAGAATGAATGACATCAAAAAGAGGATGTAAAATTGGAAGAACCTCTCTTAGTACATTAAAGTATTTAGGTAACACCCACATTATCACTGCAAATTAGGCTGTACTACAGGATTGAAACTTTGGTGCACAGTGCAGGTGCGTTCTTATATAGCACCTTTCCTCCAAAACCATATTCCCTCTCCAGAGGAAATACTGCACTTGTTCAGTGTTGAACAGCACTAGACAGCAGCTTAAAATAAGAACAAGATGATACCTGTAACAGAGACACGATGAGGCCAGTTTGCAATTTACAGCCTCTTGCAAAACACACGCCTGGAGCTTGATATCAGTATCCTGAAGTAGGCAAACCTGGCAGTTACTTGGCAGACAAGAAACCTGAGGCACAAGGAAATTATGCTGCCCTGATTGAAATTCACCCGTTTGTACTACTGTTGTACGCGGTGTTGCGCCGTGTCACAGCCAGCAGCCGTGTCCTGTTACAGGCACATGGCCAAACTGTGTGGGTGGTTTGCAGAGGACAAGTTTCCTGTGCAGCAAAGCCACGCCAAAGCAAGGAGAACATGAGCGAGACAAGCTCTCCCTTCCATTCTTCTTGGTTGTGGAATGTAAATCTCCAAGCTGGATCTTGTCAGGGCACTGATTTTCACAGGGAGTATCACACTTTGGGATCTGCTTTAAGAGCTGCCTCCCAGAGCCCACCACCTGGCAAAATGCTGACTACTTCTTAGTAACTGCTTCCTTCAAGTCAGAATGATGTATGTCACTCCACCAATCTCACTTCGCCCCTGAAACTTTTCTATTTGTCCCCACCACTTGTAAATTTCATCTCAAATTGTCATTGCACTTCCCTGGCTGTGTAATGACCTCTAACTCTCTAAGCATGTGGTCCTTGAGCGTGCAGAAGGTGCTCCACAAGGTCCTCATTCCCATACGTGGGGGCAAGGAAACTGAGGGTGATGCAAACTGATAAATGTTCAAAGATACCTAATTTATTTTATTGGGGGGATTTTTTCAGTTTGTTTTGTGGTGTTGGGGTTTTTTGTTTGTTTTGGGTTTTCTGTGTTGCAAGTGAGGCCCCACAGCATAAGGAATCTACAGGCACTTCCAAAAAAGTTAGGCTTCCTCTAGGTGCTTGGATATTTAATTTTTTTCCAGCCTTTGGCACACTCAGAAACCCTGCTACCTGTGCTCCCAAGCACATGGGCATAACTGGAACATAGCAGTGTAACTGAAGTACAGAGGATTACATTTCAGGAGGGACATGCTTTGGTGTGAGACTAAAGACTTATGGAGATTAAAAACCAGGAGCTGCTTCCCAAAGTGACAGGGTGAAACCAGCAAAGCCCACACATAAACATTGCCTATAAGTAAGCATTGCTTCAGCAGCAGAGATACAGTGAGGAGAACAGGAAATGAACCAGTGACCACATCAAGTGCACCTTCAGCCACCACCACTGTCCCCAGCACCATCTTAACTCACATCACACCTGCACTTTCTGTCTCCTTGTGCCTTTTATCACCCTTGATTCTTCTTAAGATACTGCTCTTCCCATATGAACCAGCCCTTTTCTCCTGTCTTTCTGCTGGCGTCTATATTGTCTTTCGCTGTATCCTTCCCCACCACTGCAATAACTTGGAAATATTTTTAAATTCAATGCAAGAAATGGAATTTGGGATGTTATACAAAGGAGGGTGACTTCCATATCAAGAATCTAGAATGGATAGAAATCTGCATAAAATCTAATCCCAGGTACAAAGGGGAGTTCCTGTAAGCTTTAGAAAAAAGGACTGCAATAATTTTTAAATCCAGAAGGATTCTATTT
The DNA here is from genome assembly GCF_041296385.1 of Aphelocoma coerulescens. Classification (NCBI taxonomy): domain Eukaryota; kingdom Metazoa; phylum Chordata; class Aves; order Passeriformes; family Corvidae; genus Aphelocoma; species Aphelocoma coerulescens. The sequence goes on from NC_091020.1 coordinate 18,165,717, forward strand.
CTCTACCAACTAACACTCCTCAAAGGTGGAGTATTAGATTTGGCTTCCAGTTTAACATACCCTTCTAAAAAATAATTATAGATATGATGGCTTTATTCCTTGAAAGATATGGGATTAATCCCACTATACAAACGTTACAAATACTGGAGGTCCTAGAACGACTGGAACATTCTGTCTGGATGTAATTAAAAATCAGAATACTGTGCCAAATTCAATTGATGCTTTCAAGAAAGAAGATAATTCAGGAGCAGGGCTGTGTACTGCTAAGCAATACAACACATGGCAAAAGGCTACAATTGATTCAGAAATCTTAAAATCCAATACAAGAAAATTTAAAGATGACTACAGTAACACAAGGCACTAAGAGGAATGGATACCGGCATAAAAACTGAAGGTTTTACTGGAGTAAAAAGACTACCAGGCGTATTTATGTCATATGCATTAAAATGCATATATAGACATATATACATATATATTAAAACAAAAACCTGACAAACTACATTTTGTTTTCATTTAATGGAAAGAATCTGCACTAGACGGGGTCAAATCAAGGGCTACAGTAAATTAAGTCATAGAAACACTCTCAAAAGTGACTTGAAATCCTTCAAGTGTCACCTCAATTTTAATGACAAGGTAGTTGACTTCATTTGTACCACAGACAACAACAAAGAAGAAAGGTTAGGCTGAGCGAGGGCTGAGGAACTAGGAGGTGCACTTTCTGTAGTCAGACCTTTATGGCCGTGGACACCAAACCTTCCCAAAGCTCAGCTGAAAAGAATGGGACAGAGTCAGAGATCACCTCTGAAAAGCGCTGACAGGTAAAAGTGGTTCATATCTATAAACGGTACAGAAGAAGACAACTTGCAAAAACGCTCGCGTTACAACGAGCAGATTCTCTTCCCACTGCTGATCAGGAGCTCATGTTTCCTTCTTGTTAAATTCACACTTCTTGCTATTGCAGATGCTCTGTTTTCATCTCAGATGTATCTGTATTCACCCTTCTTTTCCTTTCAGTGAAAAGGATGTTAACATCTTCCCCGGAGTCAGACATGTGAGAAGGCTTCTACTTGTGCGTCCGCAAATCAAAAGCAGCTGCTGCACGGCATGGCATGGCATGGCATGGCATGGCATGGCATGGCATGGCATGGCATGGCATGGCATGGCATGGCATGGCATGGCATGGCATGGCATGGCATGGCATGGCATGGCAGAAGTGAAAACTCTTTTAAATAAAAAGCAAAGAGCAAAAAAGGGAAAGGAGGATAGAGCAAGTAATAAGCAATATAATCTGCAATACAACTGAGGAACATAAAAACAAAATAAATAATCCTCCTCTAGCCCAAATTTTTTTTGTTTGCTTTGTTTTTTTAATGACAGGATGTCTCTTACATTTCTTTTTTGAATTTGGGATGAAAAACGTAGGTCTTCTAACGACAGACAGTTTGCAGAAACCATTAATGGTTTGAAGCATCAAGAAAAACTAGACTGAAGAGCCTGATTCACAAGCTTTTTCATGGGCTAGGGGGAGATTATCAGACAGCAAAGGAGAATGCAGAGTTCCTTTCCAACTGTACCCACCCAAGGAATATTCTTGTCCCTGTTGTACTTTATTCGACTTTGAGATAATGGGCTGCAGAAATGAGACTGTTAAAACATCCATCCTACAACTGCTACATCTCAGAAATCCTTTCACAGAAGAACTTCAGCTCCCACCACTAAGTTTCTTCCAGTTGTCATCTGCCATAATATTATTATGATTTTGTAGGGTACACAGTTCCTTGATCAAAAGACTGAAATAAGAGATAAAAATCTGCATTTGGGTAGATTATCACTGCATTTACCTAGCTTGATTTTTCAGTATGAATTTGGCCTCTGTTCTGTTTGTTCCTTAAAAAGACTACCTTTCTTGAATTATCACATATATTGCCCTATGCCTGTTCCTCTCCACATAGGACTTTATGCTAGTGACTTTATGCCAGGTAACCAGGAGATAGTCTCAATCTCACCTCTAAAAAGGCTTTGCTCCAGTATAGCTGAGGGAAACAGAGAAGAAAGGTTTATAGAAATGGCTTCTTGTAATGAGCTACATTTCTCATTAGCCATAACACTGCTGCTTACAGCTTATTAGGAGAAGTGATGTCCTCTTATCTTTAAACCACACTGTGTAGGTTAAAGCAACCTTACTGAGAAATTGGCTTGGTCCTGGCACCACTCCTCAACTCCTCTTTACATTTAATGAAGCATTTTTGGCAGAAGAGAAAATGCCCAGTGCCTAATTAAGAGCTTTGATAGGGTTGTAATTTGTTGAAATGCCACAGGTATGTCATGAAAACCATGGTGCAAAATACCAACACAAAACTCCCTGCCTTGCACAGCCAGTAAAAGTTTGCCAATCAAAATAAGCTTTATGGACAGAGATTTTTTTTTTTTTAATTTTTTATTTTGCCTGTCTACAGTGTGTTTGCAATTTAAATACAGGTATTTTGGTAAATCATAAGCCTTCAAAGTACAGCTTAGGCTTATAGCTACCCTTGCAGCCATTAAGAAAAAAATGGAGAAAATGTCTTTTGATTGTGACAATGCCTTCAGTTGAAAAGCTGATATGGCAATCATGAGGTATTGTCATAACTTGTCACCAAAGTTCATTACTTTAAGGTTGATGAAAAACAACAGGGACACTTATAAACCACTGTCCCTTAGAAAGCAGCAGCTCCCAAGCTTTGTACACAAAGCCATTTCAGGGATGCTGACTGCAGCTAAAAGCTCATGTTTCTTAATATAAGAGCTTCTGTCCAGCTGTAATAACTATACCAGACTGCAGCAGGGATGATCACTAAGTCAACTCCTACTCTGACCCTTAATTGTAACCTGGGAAATGAGAAGCCAACAGAAGTCAGGAGACTAATTTCACTTGAAACAAGGGATATTTTTAGGAAGAACAACATGCAGTCAGTACTCTCACATAGACCAGAGTGGGTGCAGGGCCACAATTATGGGAGAGGGAAGTATTAAAAAAAAGTAAAATAGCAGAAGCAGAGTTCCTGAACAATGCAGACAGAAAACACAGGGATTATTACTCTAACCATGATGGCACAGCCTGGATTTGAAAGTAGAGCTGGTGCCTCAAATAGCCTAAGGTATTCCATCTGGTTCTTCAAACTAATCTGACCCCTTTGAGACAGACAAATACTTCCTTGGGGAAGAGTGTTGTTACATTTCAACATCCTAATATTAACCACTGACTGTCAATTGAGATAAAATAAGTACCCCAGTGAGTCATAAAACACTGATTTTCCATTAGACAGCAAGAGAGAAACTGAAGACAAGTAACAACAACAAAATTAATAGTTAACAGAAACCAGATGGAATAGTAAAAACTGTTAAACTATTAACTGAATATCAAGAGAAAGAAATAACAGTGTGTAGTAACCACAGAATGCCTCAATATGGAGACCAACCATCACAGTCATCATAAGGAAGCTTAAATTGACTGGTTTTGAGATTGCTTCCTCTTACACTGGGCTAAGCTGGGAACTTGACATTAAATTAGAAAAAGGGAAAAAAAGATCCCCAGACAAGAGAAACACAAAAAGCCATGTTAGCAGCAACTCAGCTGCCCATCAGAAGGTGCAGAAACCAATCTCTGGAAGAACATTTTAAAGACATTTCTTCCTTCTCCCAACACTCTCCTGCTACCACCTCTCTTTTGAACAGCCAAATTCTACCACTGAAGAGTTTCAGATTCCCATAATAATAATAATGCTGCATCTCCACAGTCTTTGCCAGGACCTAGTTTAAGGACTGTCTAGAAATGTGCTTGTTTGTCACCAAATTGCCACTTGAAGCATTACTGGTTCTAGTACACATAATCCAAACTGTTCACCACTTTTTAAACAATGACAATTCAACTTCAGTGAGCTCTGATACACAAAAAAAACCCCATTACTCAAGTTTCAAAATTATGAAATTAGCTTAAAATTTGTAAGACAAAAGCATGCATCCTCAGTCACAGAAGCTGAGTACACCAAAATACATGATAAAAACAAGTCAGCAGCACTGCCTGGTAACTGCAACAGAGGAAACAAACCTTAAAAAATATACGTTTCGACCATTATTTAAAAAATTTTGTTGAGTAAGATTAAAAGAAACAAGGGACCTTTATCTTAATAACTTTTCTTCCAGTTACGTGAAGGACAAGTGCATGTGAATGGTCAATGCAGAGATCACAAAATTACCATTTTTTTTAACATACTCATTGCTTCAGTACCACTACTTAGATTTTGCTTTTGAACGTGTTATATCTCGGAAAGAACTAACAGTGTGTTTTAGTTGTTTTGGGGTTTTTTTTTGGTGAAGGGGTGAGGATGATGATTTGGTTTCTTTTTTGGATTTTTTTATGGTTTTGTTGGGGTTTTAGTGGTTTGGGGTTGGTTTGGTTTTTTGTTACTTTCTTTTTCTTTACTGCGATTGAAATTTAAGGTGGTTTTTTTTCCACCAAATAAGGCTGCCATTCAGAGAGGCAAGACTGTCTGATGTTATCACCTGGCCAACAGGCTGAAGTCATTGTGTCCTTTGCCATAAGGCAAAATAGAAAAAAAAAAAGGATGAGACAAGAGGTAAGGGTGTGTGTGGGGGGGAAATAATCTAAGTAGTCTTTCAGCCCTGAACTGCTTAAGTGAAGAAATAGGAAAATCACCTTGCAATACTCTTCTACATAACCTCATCTTCTCCAAGCCAATAATCTCTTTGGACTACATCCTATGTTTTTAAGCACTTCTGAACAGCTTTACAGTACCCTTCTGGTGTTTACAGATAACATCAAAATAAGACAACTTGGAAGAAACAGCACTGGTGGATATGCTTTGTCCAGCTGTAAGATGAAAGGCTTGAGTTGAGCTGTTCGGATTTCCTCACAGCTAGGCTCCTAAAGAAAGCACTCAAAGGAATGAAAAATTCCTGCTAAGCAGGAGACAAAGTTCAGGGCAAGGGTATTTTAATTCATTTCAAGAAGGGCAGTACCCAGTCAGACTTACAGAGCCTATGAAGTGATACTGGCAGAGAGAACTGTTATCTCCTTCAAGCCCATTGTGGAACTCTCTTGTGAAAAACTAAATCACTTCAGTGAGAGTAAAAGATGACATGAACCTCACAGGTTTTGCTCCTGAGAGAAGCAATGGAACTTTACAACACAGATCTTCAGAGACCTACTTTTCTTTAGCCAATCTGACCTGCTAAAGAGTAGTTTCTGAGATGACTGGCAGAGGCATTGATTGTTTAACTGCTTGTTCTTGATCATCTCAGTCTGAGCCACAGAAGGTTCCCACACGCTTTATAACAGCCATCAAGCAAATATACTTAGCAGCACTAAAAAGCATATAGCAGTTACTTGGTGAGCTTTCAGTCAAGATCATAAAGTAGCACCAGGAAAGCTCCCAATCATTGTCCTTGTCTTTCATTCACGTATAGCAGGCAGATCATAGAATCTGAGAATCATCAAGGCTGGAAGAGACCTTTAAATCATTAAGTCCAGCCATCCACCCAGCACAACCACTGTAACCCCTAAACCACCAAAGCACATCACCCAGCACCAGATCCAGGTGCCTCTTCAACAGTTCCAGGAGTGGTGACTCCACCACATTCCTGGGCAACCTATTCCAATGTCTGATGAACTTAAGAGTGAAGAATTGTTTTTCTAATATTTAATCTCAATCTCCCATCTCAGCTTTATGTCATTTCCTCTTGTCCTCTGTAGGCAGAGTAGAAGAGACCAGTCCCCACTTCACTGCAACCTCCCTTCAGGCAGTTGTAGAGGGCAATGAGGTCCCCCTAAGCCTCATCTTGAGATTAAACAAAACCAGCTGCCTCAGCCATTCCTGTAAGACAGGTTTTCTAGACATTTCAGGAGCCTTGTTGCCTGTCTCAGGACACATTCCAGCACCTCAGTGCCCTTTCTGAAGTGAGGGGCCCAGGACTGAAGGCAGTACTTAAGGTCTGGCCTCGCCAGTGCTGCGTACAGGGGGACGATCACTGCCCTGGTCCTGCTGGCCACACTATTCTTGATACAGGCCAAGATGCCAATGGCCTTCTTGGCCATCTGGGCCCACTGTTGGCTCATATTCATCCGACTGTCAACCAGCACCCCCAATCCTTTTCTGTGAAACAGCTCTCAAGCCACTCCTCCCCCAACCTGTAGTGCTTCATGGAAAAGGGACATTGCTAACAAAGAAATATGGATTACAAGACAGATTATAGAAGAGTATTTTTAGGAAATCCAACAGTAAGAAAGAAACGAGTAACTTTAGCAACAAGTGGAAAGAAACTGTAAGTGAAAACAACATATCCAGATGAAGCGAAATTTAACAAAAATTAAATCCCAATGTCAAAAACACATCAAGTAGAGGCATGAAAGGCAAGGAGAGCAAGTCACAAAAAGACATCAAAAAGGAGGTGGGAAGAATAGCCTAATCTGAAATATTGTCTGTTCTTTACAGATTTATGAACGTTAAAGATCATACAGAAAAAGTTTTTTCTTTTTTTTAATGTGTGTCTTGTTTTTCTCAGTAACTCAATGCAATAGTAACTTACCAAAGTTTAGCTCTGCTTTATAGGTTTGACTGAACTGTCTATTGACAATTGCCTATTTTTGCCCTTCTCCAGATGCTCTTCTAAGATTGTCATGCAGGGGCAGGGTTTCCCCATTGAGGCTGACTCATTTCTACTGCAGCTGACAGGAATCCTGCTCTTCCAAAACCTTTGTAGTCCTTTGACATAACTCACAGTGAAGGAGTCCATACGGCATGCAAAACATTATTAACAAATACAGAAGGTACAACTGGGTAGCTACAACATTTGTGGTCATGCTGCATGTGACAGAGACAATTCCCTGTCAAGCCACTCATCACAAAAGCTTTATCTATTTGCTCCATCTTCCAGTATATTGGGGAGGCACCATTATATGGGTGATGATATGCCTACATTTGACATATCACATAATTACATGCCTCTTTTTTCACTACTCCCTAAACACCTCCTGTTGCACACTGCCACAGTGCTTTAGTCCAGCCTGGTACAGCAGTTCTTTTGTTCTCAATTCTAGCTATGGTCTTAACTTCGTTGACAGCTTCAGCACTCCTGTTATCATAAGCATAAGGGCTCTTTGGGTCTTTGAGTCAGTTCCCTGGATTAATCACCATTCATGAGATATGCATTTAGTGCTGAAGAGTTCAAAAAACCATTGTTTTCTACTCCTGTACAAGAGGTGATTCTCTCCAGAAACTGAATTTAGATCTTAGTAAAAAATAAGCAAATCAAAAAACAACAGTACATGACAGGAAGCAAGCAGGAAAAAAGAAATGCCACTAGTGCCTCAAATACCTATGGTGCAGAGATGCAAAGTAACCCTAGGATGACACTACAAAGATGACAAAACAAAACCGAATTCCCCAAATCCCAGTCTGCAATTGTTGCTGTTGGTTCCTTCCTGACCTCCATTTTCTCAGTGCTTTCAAGCTGCCAGCCTTCACTAGCTTCACACAAACTCCTCCAGAAGCACAGGAAAGGCACAGTGGCTAAATCTCTGCAGAGTCCAGTGCAGAGGTGGTCTGACTTGGAGAGATTTAACTGGCCTATTTGTATTCATGGTTTTATATCTCAGTCCAAGGTCATAAGCACGTGTATGCCAACATTTACAAATGGTGTTGAAATGCCTTTCTGTTAGCTTTAAGCTCGGATGTTGTGTGCGTCTGCAATCGTCTCACTTCAGGATTGTTCTCTAAACATTGCTGAAGGGCAAATACATGACCAAATAGCTCCAGAGCAAAACTGCAATGACTATCATTTATTGTATGCAAAACATCAAAATGCTACTTTACCTCCAGTCTGTTCACTTGCTGTTATTTTAATATGAATGCACAAATAAGCCAGACCAAACCTGAGCTGTGCCAAGATAGCACATCACTCAGCCCTTTGCCCAAGACTTGCTCAGAGAGAAGCAGTTGCAGCTTGGCACATGTCTGCACTGATGTGCTCATTCAGCTTTTGGACTGGGCTTGTCTGTACTGACAGTCATGTCCTGACTCACTCGAGTTGCAGTGAATCCATGGAGATGCACATGGTTGCCTGCTATCCCTCTGTCTCCACCAAACCTTACATATGGTCATGGCCCTACTGGAAGCTTTGTATTCCTTCCCATCCTGCAGTCATTCCCAGGAGGGAAGAAACTGACAACGGTATTTCAGTTGTTTCTGCTCAGATATCAGAGCATCCTGTGCCTGTTGGACAACAAGATGCAGAAGTCTGGGGAGGTGTGGTGGGGGGAAACCGTATCTGTCCCTCCTCTTACAGACCCTCCCTTGCACCAGTGGCCAAGACCTGCCCACGATGAAGTGGTCAAATCCATTACAGTGTTGAGGTTGAAACACAAGGAGATGATGGCATCCCTTTGCTCTCCTCCACCAAACCCAGGTACAGAGATCTCCAGCTCCACCATTGTTTCTTCTCCCAGCCACATCCATGGGAGGAAGGCAATCACTGTCCTTCCCCGCTGCTGGCAAAAGAGGGAGTCTTCCCTGGTTTCTACTACTTTTACCAAGGACATCAAAGTCATTTAAATACTATTACAATATGATGCTGCTTTTGTATCACAGAACTGACTAATAACTCCTCTTCCATTTGCTGCTTTGAAACCAATATAAGCATACTCTTCACTTCCATTTGTGACATTTCTTGCTGCTGCTAAATAGGGAATAGTTTAACTGTATTTCTGATTCTGCCATCAGAAGCCTTTATATCCCATTACAAAGACACACTGAGATAGGAGATGAAACTGGTAAGGAGTTTTATCAAATAAATCTCAGCCCTGCTGCTTGCCACAGCCTGAATAGAGAGTATGTTTCCTCCTCTGGTTTGATTCCAGCTCTTCACAGTGATCTACAGAAAAATAACAAAAATTTTATTTCTGCCCTTTTCTTCCTAATTCATTACCTTTTTTTTTTAAATGTTCAGTACAATCTCTCACCTTCCTGTATCTGTAAGTAATGCCTGAAGTGTTCTGTTCAGTCAAAATGTTTTTCCCACTCTCAGCTGATGGAGCAAATTTTTGGCAACTTTTGAAGATACTTTAATCCAGAACATTTCCCAGACATGTGAAAGTTTATCACCATTGTAGCAATGTCTTAATTTTTTTTAAAATTGTAAAAATGAGAATAAAAATTCTCTTTCCAAGACTGAGATTTTATGATCAACAGTCCATCCATATGGTTTTATGATCGTAGTCCATCCAGGTCTCTCATGCTTCAGCTTCTCGAAGATTTTGAGGAATTTCTGAAGCATGGGCATAAGCCCAAGCACTTTCATATGACACATGAAATATGTCACTTTTATCTGGGCCCAAACTGGTTTAAGCCAGGGTGAACACGTTTGAGTCCCCTCTATGCAAACAATGCTTTTGTAAATGTAATTGTGGCTTTGTGATACAGTGATAGCATTAAATAGTATTTGATCATAAAAAAGAATTCATAAAATCAGCTGAGTGGGTAGCAGGGTGGAGACTAAGTACAGACAAAATGTGAACGTGGGTAGTTGAAAAAGAACAACATGGAGACATTTTTAGAAAAGTTAATTTTAAATTATCAATATATTAAACAAGCAAGCGCAGAAATAACACTTCCTTCCCCATACCCTGATGACTAGATAACACAGCTCTGGACTCCAGGTGTAACTGAACAGCAGAACAGTAAAATACACTTTATTGTTAAAAAAATCTTAACGTTTAAGTCACTTAATCACAAATACATCTCCACTGACTTTAGTCAATTAACTGAATGCACAGGACCTCTTAAGTCTAATAAAATCAGATAAAGAATTCTGCTAGCAAGCTTCCATGAAACAAGGATCTTACACATTGAGAGGTCATACATTCAGTTGTAAGAGAATATTAGACTGCCACCGCTCTATCTCATAGCAAATACTGAAGCATCTGCAAAATTCAAGTAGCAGAGCAATTCTCAATGTATGCACAGCACATAAATTTGAAGAACTTTCACACATAAAGTCAAACCAAGCTTTTAAAGTTTTTGAGTCAACATTTCAAGTCATTTAGGACCACCAAAAATATTCATGCATTCTCCACCAAAGCCACAGACTGATAATGTGCGAGACAAAATCTTGTAATTCCCAATTGTTAAAAGGCAAAAAAGAAACATCACTAAATAACATATTCTTGTATACATGCAAATTTTATTTAGGTGATTGAGTCATCTTGGAAGACAACATACTGGCAGACAGCACACATCTAAGCTCCACCAAAAACCACATGACCATTAATCTCCTCGAGGATTTCACATAAAGCTGACAATTTTTGCTTCCACCAGCAATGCTTATTTACTAAATCCTGGACTGGACTGCAAGCTATCTTTTTGAAAAGGGAACAACTCATCTGCACAGCAAAGCACCATTTTGTCCTGGTTGTCTAGCAAGGACTCTTGATCTTTGCACTGTCAAGTTTTATCAGCCCACTAAAATAAATAAACAAACAAACATAGCTAAATGCCATCCTCCCCAAAGCTCAAGCAGATCCCCAATAGGCAGGATACACACCCGCACAGCACAGTTCGCAGCCAGAAGCGGCACACTCACACACAAACACACTTCAGACAGACAAAGCAAATAACATTTGAACATTCTTGCCAAATGAGATTCTGTTTGTGTACCTCCTTCTCACACATATGCACAAACCCACATATCACACAGCAAATAATGTTCACAGAACAGAACAAAGACCCTGTGTTATTGTTCTGTAAGGTTTTACAAAATCCCCTTCTTTGTCTAAAACTGAATTAACAGTATTGCTAGAGCCCTGATAATTTAAACATACAAAGCTTGCAGAGACAGACTACAGATTTCTTTTAGCGCAGCTGGTAAAGTAAAAAAATACAGATATGCTTTGAGAACAGAAGCTCCTATTTACAAGCACCTTTATTCAGCAAATTTAAAAAAGTAGAAATATTGCAGCCATTCAAATGCAGACCCTCTGAAAGGACACAGCTGGAGCTTAAGGCTTATCACATCAGCTGTGTTTTAACAGAATCTCTTATGGTTACCTTCCCCCCAAACAGAAGTGCTAATAACCAATAAAAGAAAAAAGCCACCTTAAAAAAAACCCCTCAAAAATTTCCAAAATCCAGCAAGTTGTCTCCCTGTTTTTAAACCCCAGCACCTTTAGAAAAATGTCATCATGAATGAAAGAACCATGGTAAAAGAAAAAGATGCATCTTCATAATCATAACTGAACAAAGTATGACACTAAAAGGGATCATTCAGGTAGCACTCTAACGAGGAGCCTGTCCAGCAGCCTCCCTTGACAGGCTGCCCTGACACACATTTATCTCGCAGGGCTCAACAGCATCCCTCTGCTGACAAGACATTCTCCTACCTGAAGCTTCATTTTCCAGCATGAATGCACGTGTGTATCCTCAGTGCAGCTTTTCCTGGTTGCATGACTCCTGTTCTCCAGACTAAAGAGACAGGGGGATGCAAGTAGAACTGCAGTCTGCCCTACATTTGGCTGCAGATGAATAGAAAGAGTTGGTGCAGTACTTGCCTGGGCTTGTTTAAGTTGCCTAAATATAAATACTAGTGTAGCTCAAACTAGACTAACTACTTCCTCCAGCTGATTCCAGTGAAAAGAGCTCGTGATGAATAATGCATGAGAGCTTCTATGAACATGCTCCATTCCTTGCAGCAGCTGATGTCTCCCTGCTTCCCCAAAGCAATCCTTAGCAATTTTTGAGCTATGAAGCATAACAATTCTCCAAATGTCCAAAGAGCAAGAAGGATGACCCTTCCAGAACCATCTTCTTTCCTCATTAGTCAAATAGAGCTGGTAATTTTCTTTTTTCTTCATTGAAAATGTACGTAGCTAGAAGTCAAAGAAGGCATAGTAAACACAGAACCGTATCTCTGGGATAACGTAACACTTGTAAATTCAGTTGCTTAGTAATTAATTTTTCTTATTCTTAAGGGCTGTGAGGGAAGAGAAGCTGTGTAAGGATGAACAGTGAAGACAGCAAAAGAATGTGACAGACCAGAAAATAATGCTGTACAAAGAAGGTGGGAAAAAATGCTTACTGCAGCTGGCGAGTTCAGTTGACAGTTTACAGAAAAAAATATTTTTCAGGAGAAGTTGTTGGGTGGATTAATATGGGGGATAAATTCACCTGCTTATTCTCTTAAGCAACACATTTTGCTGTGTCAGTAAAATTTTTCAAGCCAACTACAAAAATCAGGTATTCTTGCAAAGAGTGAACAAACAGAAGAGTAATTTGCAGGTAATTTATTTGCAAATGCAATTACTGCAATAGGCAAATGTTACTTGTAGATTTGGGTCTATTTCTCAGAATTGTTTTGCTTTGATTTCGTTGTTAGATAAACATCAAGTTATCTGGCATCTCTGTATCAGTCATCCACTGCAATTCAAGTGACACTGCTGTCCAAACACAAGTGACAAGGCTCTCAAAAGTAGTTTCCTGTAAAGGAAATGTGGCTTGTCAGTCTCCCAAGCAACAAGAGTTAGGGCCAGAGGAAATGGCTTCAAATTGCACCAGAAGAGGTTTAGATTGGCTCTTTGGAAAAATTTCTTCACTGAAAAGGTTGTTAAGTGTTGGAACAGGCTACCCAGGGAAGTGATTGAGTCACCATTCCTGGAGGTATTTAAAAGACATAGATGTAGTGTTTAGAGCCGTGTTTTAGTGGTAGACTTGGCAGTGTTAGGTTAATGACTAGACTCAATGATACTGAGGTTTTTTCCAGCCTAAATGATTCTATATTTTACAGTGAGAGTTCATGCAGCTCCTAAATTCTGAACCATGGCTCCAGTTTGGACTTAATTCTCTAGACACATTTCTCAGGTCACATCAAAACTAAAGAGACAGTTTCCACTTTCTACCTCCAATGTATACAGCAGATGAGAGATAAAAGGTGAAGGTAACAGAGAGACCAAACAGAAAGGGATATTCAAGATACTAGAGTCATCTAAAGCTCAGTCATGACTGGCTGTTACTTTGGAAGGACTCCTCTTTCACCTCTGCTAAAGGTGGTCCTCCTGCATGGATCAAAGCTTATAAACTTATCAAACGTAGGTCTCTTCAGATTGCATTATCCAGATAGTTACATTTATTGGCATGTTTTTGCTGTGATACTCTCTGACCTCAGGAATGTGGTACACACACCACAAGGCAGAGGAGAGGATTTCCCTTCCCATCAACTGCACTTTTTTTTTTTTTTTACAGACCAACTCCATCTTTTCACCCTCATCAGTTCTTGCCACATCCACTTTTAAACTGAAGTTTTCAGATGACTGCACCCTATTCAAAATTCAGTTTTACCACAAAGTGACATGGTACAAATCTGGTGGCAAGGTTCACTCTGAACATACTTTGTTTCTCATATTCTCCCTCACTCAAGGTCAAGGACAACACCCTGAGCTACAGACCTTTTGTTTCATCCAACACAGCTGGTCCCATATCCTGTGCACTCAGTAACTCACTGTTTCTCCCTCCCCCACACACAGAATACTCCTTTTAAAAACTCCAATGCAAAATCATATCCACACAAGCATTATCAGCTTTACAACAAAGGCTGTGGAAGCACTTCACTTACCAATATCCTACAGATAAACAAACCTCAAGGAGGCAAAGTATTGTAACATTTAAGAACTGGGGCCTTAATGTCTTCCTTCAGGCTGCTCCATTATGACTTTAAAACCAACAAGCTTCCAGAGAATTAGCAGGGCTTCCTACAGTGAGAAAGCTGGGGCTCTGCATAAATCCAGCCTTGTACGCCAGGTAAGCTATCAGGCTGAGCATGACAGACGCAGAACTACTTTATAGAGAGAGCTTCTGTCTCTGCAGAGGAAGCCAAAAGGACTACACCTTGTTAGCAAACAAAACTTCTGTCTTAGCTGAACTTGGGCTGCTGTGGATTTACTACCCAGGTGCTTTCTTTCATATCTGGAAGATAGTGTTGAATTCTGAGAATTTTTTTTCCAAAGGTTTTAACTCTGAGGCTAATGGAAATGAATTGCTGGAGGGGAGGGAGAAAAACACGCTATAAATACACATTTCTAAGGCTTCTATAAAGGGAAGCACGTTATCTAAGCTCAGTCAAAAATTTCACACAGCCCTTTGGATATTTACCCTCTTCCTCTTAGTACTTCAGGAGGCTGGGTGAAAGGTTATGAGGGTTGGTTTCTAAATTCAATAAATGTATTACTACCATTACGAAGAATTATGCAAACACAACAAGCTGGAAGAGAAATACGGTGTAATTATGTTGTGCACCAGCATTACACCAGTGAACTCTCAGCAGAACTATGTATTCACGTGGCCCATGGTACTACCCCCGTGACACCAGGTGTTATGTGTAAGTTTCTGGGAGAAGCAAACCAGAACATAAACAGATGAGCATGACAGTTATCAAACACATTTTATTATTGCAGACCATTTCTCAGACCATCCTCTCCACTGCATATTCAATTTGAAATATAATGAGAGAATGAAAGGCTATCTACCATCTAACAAGGGTGCTTCAGAGGGATTTAAGCAAAAAAAAAAAATTGTTTTCCTAACTTTTTAAAGATTAATGAGCTCAGTTGTTTTTTGAATCCATCAGTTGATTTGAAATCATGGGATGTGCACTAAAACACTGCTTATCCATTTATAGACGCCCACTCCTATACAAAACCTCCAATTTCTATGTATCAGAGCTTCAGAAAAAACCCCACATGAGAAACAATGATGGAAGTCTAAAGCCGTGTGGCAAACCACTTCAGAGTGACTTGAGTTCATGGATTTTTTAAAGGGACATGATACTTCACTACTTAGAGTTAACACACTCTTGAGTCTTGCATCCCCAAAATAAAGCAATTTGCTGCTTGGGTTTTTTTCTCAAATACTGAATATTTTCAAATACTGCAATCTAACCAATATGTTAAGTCTTATGTTTGTGAAGCTAAAAAGAGCAGTTTAAAATTTAAAGGCATTCAGCTGAACAGCTCTGTATTTCATTTAATATGAGCAGCATTTTGCAGCATTCTCCTGCATGCCTGAACAATCATGTTGCCACTGTGAAAGGAAGAGATGCAGGAGAGGCCTCACCATAGCAAGAACAGTGCTTAGCAAAATCCTCTTTCATTCTTGTGCACTATTAGGAGAAACCTGAAATAATGTGTGTGAAGTAAACTCACAGATATCACTTCATTACATGCTTATGCTGGGGGCCAAGCTGAATCATTTTGGTTAAGTATTTAGCTACTGGCTGGCCAGTTAATTTTACAGTCAAATTTTGTACAGTCTATTTAGTTTCTCCCATTTTTAAATAACTGCAACCTCCTGGGGAAATTCTCTACTAGACCATCTGCTCATTTCCTATAAATCCTCCTTTCAGACCTTGCACAAATTTCTGAGCTGCCAGTCAGAACTTCTTTGATGTCTGGGTGAACAAAACCCCAACTACTCTGTACTAAAACCTGCAGTACAAAAAGATTAGTTATCTCCTGATCAGTAAAATAACAGCAGCAAAGCGGGTCATTTCTCTGCAGCATATCTCAAGCAGCAGATACACACACTTAGTGGATGAGCACTTAAGGCCCTTCCCTGGCCACTGGACAAGCCAGGGGCAATTCACCTCACATTTTCAGCTTGTTATTCTCTCTGGAGTTTCTCTGTGTCCAAGCACCTTGTTTGCTATCATCTCAGCTGGAAGTGACTGGGAACAGCTGATGGGTGTTTCCCAGGTCTAAGCTCAAAGGAGGGTTGAGAGAAGGGAGAACCAACTTGAATGGCCAAAAGTGTAATGTGGAAAGATGGCATAAGGAGATGTTAAATAAATGAACAAGCAGTGTTTCCTATCATAATCATGCTTGTGCAAGCTCTTCTGTGGATTGTGAAACACTGCAGGCTATGCAGATCCAATGATACACCAGACTTTTTTCAAACAAACAAGGCTGGAGGGAGTTTCAGCAATCAGGAACACTCTGAACAAGCTAACAGACTTTGACCTGGCAGATGTTTCTCCAAGTGCATGTGAATTTCACAGTGGGAAAGAGTAGTGAAGATCTTATATCTGTTTTTAATTAAATTAGTGCCAGTCTCCAAACTGTTCCAAGTGTTAAGAAATACCACATAACCCACTGTTCTAACCCATGCTTCTATGGAAAAGGCAGCAAGACAGCAGTACCTGTTGTAGGAGCTGACTTTTGTTGATGCCTGTGTCTAACTCAAATACTTGTCCTGCAACAGTCAATTTACAATGCTGCAAAGCAATTAAGAGGTGCTTACCCAAGTACTGTGGGTGTTACTAATGCAACTATAAAACAGGAGTGGGGTAGAACAATAGGACCTGAAGAACTTTTTTAAAAAGCATTAAAGAACTGACTACAGAAAAAAAAACCAAAACGAAACCCCACCAACAAACCCACAAAAACCAATTCAGACTGTCAAAGACTGGATGGTTGAACACAAAATGAAATGGCCAAGCAAGTAAGGGGCATGTGGAGCTCTGCAATGCTTTTATTTCCTCTCACATCTACTTTTTTGGCTCTTTGTTTTGCTTTTTGGCCTCAGAAAATAGAACTGAGTTCAGAACAGTGGATTGCACACAAGTTCTCCCCAGCAAAAACTGCACAGGCAGGAACTAGTTAAGTCACTTTCATAAGCATTTGAGAAATCTAGGAGAAAAAAGTAAAAACCAGAACTTTGCTATAAAGAGGAACTGTACAAGCTTCCTCAAAAGTTTCTCCAAAAAAACCCCCAAAACAACTAAAAAACTAAAAAAGAACCCACGCAAAGAAACCAAAAAGCAACCCATCAGATGCAAAACTTACAACAGCTAAAACCTAGCCAAATATGCAAGAAGAATTCACCAGAAGGGATACAACAGGTATAGGGTCAAGGCTCTGTATTAAACATCGCCAAAAATTCTGGTTATAAACCAGAACATCAGACTTAGTTATTTCTGTCGTAATGACTGCACTGAAAACCAGCAGGGCTATAAAAAATATGGGTTGATCTCACCTGCCTTCCTTCACTCTGCAATCCAGAGACTTGGGTGTGCCTCAGGTTTACTACAGGTAGGCAGAGAGAAGTCAGTGTTAAATAAGGACTTTAACAATGTACTTCTTGTGTTCCAGTTGGGTACCCCTCCATCATTCTTGGGACAGATGGCAGAGCCTGCCACCACAATCCCGGTGGAGTATGTGTGAGCAGTGGGACCACAAGGAACATTTTCTTGAAGAGGATAAAACATGACAGTACATTTCAGAGGGTGCCAGAGAAAAGATACCTGGGTTTTCCTGGATGAGGTGCTGAGGGATGGCACTTTTAAAGTAGTTCCTTTAAATGAGTAGCTGTAGCACCAGAGGTAGAAAAGGGTCAAAGACAAGCCTTTAAGGAATTGCTGGGCTATGGTAGTTATTATTTATCTTCTAGGAGCTTTACAGGTGGGCTTACATTACAAAGGTCTGACTGAAACTAACCAAGCTGCTAAAATATTTAGACCTAGATATAAGGACTCTTGAAAGCAAATATTTGGATCTGGAGATCTAACATAACCTATACATGCTCCTGACCACTCCTGGGGGCAGCATGATGATTCCTGGCAGTTTGGAAGCAGATCAGCAGGGCTGGACAGAGGCTAAAACTGGCAACGCTTTCAGGAGATAACCAGCTGTCCACCAGTTGTGCTCAGCATGGGATTGGGTAGATTGGGGGCAGTTCAAAATGCTCATAAATCTAGGAACAACAGCAGCACTCTTCGTTGTATCTACATGCAAGAAGAAACAGAGGTCTATGGATGATAAGGGGGAAAAACCCAGGATGAAACAGCCTGGTGTGAACATGATACAGCTGGAACTGAAGCTCTGCGGGGACAACACAGCCCAGGCATACAGGCTGTCTCTCTTTCTCCCCACCTGCATTCATGGGAAAGGCCCAGTTTCCCATGGAAACTGCAAGCTCCTATACACTTCAGTCAGTTCATTCTAGTAGCCATTAAACGCATCTTTGAGAATGGCATTATTTATTCAGGCTCCAAAACACAGAGAGCAAACACCATAAATGAAATTCTCATACCTGGGCACGTTACCCACTCCAGAAATTCTCCCACTAACTCTTGCAGAAGAAACATTCCTTACAGCAGCTGTGCTCAGGACGTGACTGGGAGGAAGTGCAGCCTTGTTGCAACCGTGCCCACCCCATCTGTTGGATGGGACTTTTTTGCCAGTCTGTTGTCTCCTATTAACATTTTCCTAGAGGTCTGTTTTAGCTCAGTAGAACTCCCACCTTTACTATGTCTGATACAGTGGAGTGTTTCCTTCTATCTCTCTTCTCAAATGTTTCCATCTAAAAATAGAACAAATGATACTGATATAAAACATGTTCAATGGTGAAGATCTGACTGATGACAGATCTGATGCTGGCCTTATCAACACAGAATCAAATAAAGACACTTGGTTCCACAAGACTGGTGCTAAGCGAGGCATCAGCCAATATTTTCAATAATCATCTGGAAATTAATTTTCAAAAAACAACATAAGAAAGTCTCTGCCAGTTATATTTACAGGTAACACAAAGCTTAGCAGGCTGACAAGGCTTACAGACACTTCACAGGTACTGAGCATGTGAAACTGATTTGGGGAAAAAACCCCACAGTACTAAAACTGCCTTTTATTTTCGCCAAAGTGACACAGGCTGTGATTGCAAATTATACGGATTTCAGCTTATAAAGCAGAAGTACAGTACAGGATTAGCTATAGAAAGCTGTAGTGAAGTGACAAGTGGAAATGAGAACCTGAATGGGGTTTGAGGACAGGATTAAGGCCATTCATCCCTGCACTACAGCAAGCAGAGTTTTCAGCTTTCCCTCTGAACTGCCAAGGTAGTGTTGAAGAACAGAGGGAGGACAAAAACTGGAAAGCCACCAAAACCCTATCAGCAAGAGCAGCACACCTTGCCTTTTAATTAAGACTTTAATTTAATTAAGACCTTTTAATTAAGGCTTTTCCAGTCTCCCAACCTTTACTTTCAAACAGGACAAGAGAGACCCCAAAAGGATATCTTTCTATCCTTCATTCCCCCTGCCCCATTTACAAGGCTGATGGAAACACCCTACTGGGTAAGATTCCAGAATTTTATCTGTAAGTTTATCTAGAAAGTGCATGACCTCACTTGTTTTTAACACAGAGATAGGTCCAAAAGCACAATTTAAGAGCCCAGTTCAATTAGTCAAGAAAGACTTACTAGCAACTAGCAGCTGAAGCCATGGTTTCTGTGCACTGTGATGGTGACTAGCATGGAAACAAACTACAAAGTATGACAGAAGCTTTACCTGTCATCGTCAAATCAAGGCTGGAAGCTAAAGTGCCACTTCCAAACACCAGGAGCTACGGGTTCAATGTACAGGGGTAGCTACATGCAACGTCACACAGGTCATTCCAAGTCAAATGTGGTCACCCTTGCTGGCCTTCAGTGTCACAAACCTCAAAGGAATCATTAAAATAAAACAAGCTATTTTGAACCACACTGATGGGAAAGGGTTTGGGGGTGGGAGGTGCTACTTTTATGTTGACTCTAGTCTAGGAATTGGGACAATTAGCCCTTTATTACCAGTGTCTAAAAATAATTAATATATTTATATATATAGATATGTATGTTCTGCTTTGCATATTAAAAACATACAAAATAGGTGTTTTCAAAAAAATTTAATCTGTACTCCAACATACCTGTCCCCCTTCTGCATGAACTTCATCATTGTATAGTGATACAGATTTTTTTTGCTTGGTGATTTGAAGCAGTTTTAAGCCAAATAGTCAAGTTTTTCATATTAATCACAGAAGAGAACCAGCTCAGTCCTATTCCCAGCTCTAAGGGAGAAGGTATCTTGGCTTAAGCACAAATTAGCACTGGCTGTACCCACTGGTCCTAATTTGCTGGTGTTTCCATGAAGTACCCCAGTTCTTCCCTTGTCACAACTTAAAATTGCTATGATTTAAAGTTTACAGGTATGAGGCTGTGCTTCACTTCTCCCAAATATCCCAACTGTGGTGCACGAAAACAGGAAGATCCCATTTAGGGGTCACTACCACAAATCTGCCTGTGGATGTTGCAGTAACTCCAGTGTCTCTGGAGTACCTGAAACCTATTAGTAGCCAAAGAGGATGCCACATTCCAGTATTTCACACAGAACGAAGTTGCTTAACTGTTATGTTAGCCAGCTCAGAGAAATTAAGATGCAAAAATTAGCAAATGTTTCACTTCCTTGCATACAAGGCTGCCTTGTAATCTTTACCCAAATTAACGTGCTTTCAGTCATCTGAATAACAGTAAACAAACCTAAAGAATACTGGAGGGAAACAAAGCCCAAACAACTCTTCCGTATTCTCTGGGGTCAACCAAAAGTTTTCACTGTTATTATGCATAAAATATAAAGCAAAAAAGTATCACACAAGCCACCGGCTGAGGCAAACACACATTGCTTCAACCTGAACAATCC
This sequence comes from Aphelocoma coerulescens, assembly GCF_041296385.1. NCBI lineage: Eukaryota > Metazoa > Chordata > Aves > Passeriformes > Corvidae > Aphelocoma > Aphelocoma coerulescens. The sequence goes on from NC_091020.1 coordinate 18,186,261, forward strand.
ATAAATCACCTCCTGTGGCATCTACTGCTTGGGAATATTACTAGAAATAGGCAGGCAGATGATTGCCAGGAGAAGCTTTACAACTGACATGGGATTTGTGCATCTAGACACAGCTGGCTAAAACACTTCTGGGGTCTGCAATTTTCCATTCAGGAAAAGCTACCAATGCATTACAAGGCTGCCCCTTCACCACTTTACAGGAAAAATAAGTAAATTGATTAGCTGATATTCAAAAATGCCAAGATTGGCCTCTTTTAAACTTTTAAAACATCTTTTTTAGGCTCCTCTATCTAAATTCTAGGAAAAGGATAATTTCATACTTCTTTTAAGAATTTTATGCCAATGCATAATTATCAAAAGATATTATATACAATATGCTTAAATAATGAACCCAACTACACACTAGAAATTGAATTTGACTTGAACGTTAGAAAAAAATCTGATTTTTTAGATAGAAATAGCCATAAATACTTCTACATCTGTGACACCTACAGCAGTGATTCTCCAAGGTGTACGTACTGAAGAGTAGGAAATACAATTATCCTTCAAGGTAGTAAGGCACACTGGAAATCTGTGACTCCAAATCCAGCTTTGATATAGAACTCAGTAGGTTACACAAAAAATTTAGATGTACGTTCATTATTTTAAGGTCTCTGAAAAACCTAAGCACAAGATGCAAGTTTATTACTGAAAATGTTCTAATGTTAAAAATACACCAAAAATTGCTTCCACACTTAAAGAATCTGAGTATATGAATATCTGTGCTAAACACACCCACTTCCAGATACCCTGACAGATGCACAACATGTGTGCAGAGCAGTTGGTGACACAGCCCCAGATTCTTGCCTCCAGGAACACCAGAGATGCTGTACCCTTAAAGAACATGGTGGAAACATGCAGTGCTTACTTAGCACAGGGCTGAAATCAAATGCTGCAGACTCAAGGACAATCCTCTCCTTTACACTAACAGCCACCTGTAGTTAAGGTGCACAAGCAATCAGATGCAGTCTACATTTAAGCAAATGAAAAAATTATAAACAGGCCACTTTTCCTCATTTTCATCAACATTAAAGTAGTGTTTATTTACAGGAAGAGAGGACTGGGATGTAAATAAACCTCAACAAATAGGTGATTCCGCTCTTTCCTTTGTCTTTGAAATTCAGTTCTTGACTGCTAAAAAATGAAATTCTGAATTTCAGCCACTGACCTCATAGAATACACAATATGGGCTTGCTCAGCAATAAAAATATGCTTTGACTTGTGGCTGTCATGAGAAAATCTCCATAAGAAATTTCCTAAAACAGGAGCTATGTCTGCTGTCAGAGAGAAACATATTTAGTAGCAGATGAGAGACCATCACTTCTGGGACCAAGAAAAGCTAAATGAATCCCAAAGGTGGATTTTGTTTCCAGGTGTGAGAAGTATTGACTTAGAAGGCTGTACTCCTAAGAGCTTATATTTCAGCAAAGCAGGGAGAAGCAATTTCTGAAGAACAACTTCTCCTGCCCCTGTCAAAAATTATTCATAAATGGCATAAAGGCCAAGTAGAATTAGCTAAATTCAAGGTGCAAATCTAAGCCTATACATAATTTTGCAGAAGTTTTACCTGTAAACCACTGGGGTGCAGGGTTTAAAGGGAATCAGCAGCCTAAAGTTAGACACAGTTTTAAAACCCCCTGAGGTTCAAGTACTACACCATGCCTCCCTGGCAGAATTGTTAGTCTTCGTTCTTCTCTCAAAACAAGCCCAAAACAAAACACCCTAGAAAACAACTCAAAACCCAACCTATTTTATTTCACCAGGCACAGAAACACATCTGTCTGAAAGATCAAATCACCAAAGTCATTCATTATGCATCAATGCATGAGGCAAAACATCCTACAGGAGGAAAAAACATCTGGACTTCTGGGGTGTCTCATTTACAGAAATTACGTTTAATAAATAAACTTTAAAAATCAGTTTGCAGGAATCTGACAGTCTCACTTTAAAGAAACAGTACAGCCAATGGATGATGAAAATCACTACAATCAAGTCTTGACTAATGTCTTTGTGGAGCTGTGATGATGTCAGCAACACAGGTACTTATTTATATGCACATATAGAACACTGTGGGGTTATGACTGACACACATCTCATTAGAAGGCAAACAAACAAGTGTGCTTCTGCCAGGGAAGAAAAAATATAAACTTTAAAGTCATGAGCTCAGATCCAGGGCTCCCTTTATGGAAAGTTGTTGCACATTAACATACACGAGAAACAGACCTGCAAACCACCACCAAAACATACATGACTATCATGTAATTAAACAGCATCAGCACTTGTTTTAGAGTATAGTATTTTTTAAAGAATGACTCTCAACTTTTTTAAAGTGAGCTGCTAATGAAAGCCAGACAGATTTTGTTAATATCGGAGAGGTGATTTAATATTCAGGTTAATGTGACAGCTACAGATTGTAATCATTAACTCTAAGTTTCTGGTCTTGAGACATCAAAGTAAGGAGTTCACATGCAGTAAGGAAAGTTAAAACAGAGAGTGTATATAAATGAGTGATTATAACCAAACAGCAAAATCTGAAACTACCAAAGTTTATTCTCTGAAGAATCACTACCTAAAACTCTGCTGCTGTATCTCTGCTGTTAGTTTTCATAATGTTTACTGAATTTTTAGAAGAAAGAGTTTTCTCCTCTTTTCCCTCAAAACCCTTTCAGAAATCACTTCCCACACTTTGTCTTTTGTAATTCATCCCCACTCAGCAGCCATCTGTTCCTTTCCTCACACACACATGCTGTACACACTCCAAAACAAACACAATGCAGAATCAAATGGCGTGATCTGACTTTTTTGTTAGGACTGCTCAAGCGGGAGCAGTTCCCTCCCATACCATCCCCTCCCTCCCACTTCCTGCCTCCTCTTTTCTCCCTTCATTGGGGTTTGCTGGAAAGCAGCATGTACTAACTTGTAAGAGTAGGGCTCGAGAGGACCAGCTTCTCATCCTGCACTCAAGCATAGTAAGAGCAGAAGTAGTTCAGGAAAGTCACAACATTTTGCACGTTCACCACGACCAAGATCAAGCAATGCTCACCTTCAGGGGGAAGACCCCTCTGCTCTCCACATACCCCATGCCCACCATGTTCTGCAGCAGAGCTTTGGGCCATCAGCACAACCATCTGCAGACTGGGACTCTGGCAAAGCAGACATCTCAAAGGACATAGGGGCAAAGACTTCCAGGTGCTCAGCTTTTATCCATACACCTGAAGTTCTTTACAAGGCTAGTCAGCAATGCCAGCCCTCTTTCACAGATGGAAGTCAGGACAGCACAAGAACCCAAACGATTCGCCCAATACCATCTAGCAGGATGGTAAGACAAAAACAAATCCCAAATTACAGACCTGGTTTAATTTAGGCCTAGCTGCACTCTGTGCTCTTCTTGACAGTTTTCCAGGTACCACACCAAAGGTGAGGTAAGTCGTGCTCTTGCTGGAACACATGGGACAGAACAAAAAAGCCCTTAAGCTGCCAAGAGGCAGGAAGAGTGGAAAGTGTAACTTTTTCTAAGAAATGCCTTATGATCCATTGAAAAACACACCAAGTAAAAGTCAAGATTTGAATTGTCAGGAAAGGTCTTCACAATTCCCACTCTGAGCCTATGCCTATAAGCAGTACAGCAGAAGTACATTCTGCTTCTCACAGAAGAGAAAAAGAATATTCAGACAAAAAAATCCTTCCATAGTTAGCCAGTTTCTATACAAAGCAAACTTAAGAAGGGAAAAATGCCAGGCCCAGTATTAATATATGACATAGTTACACATAAAGACACAAATCACAGCACAAAAAAAATAAGGAGTAAAATTCTCGAAGGATTTAGAGCCTGGCGGCTGAATGAATGATTTGGTTTAATGGGCAAGCAAAACCAAACACACACACACAGAGCCTTACAAAGTCTGAGTATTTGGACTGAATTCAGCCACGCAGAGATCTCATTCACAGCTCAAAGTCCACAAAGTGAATGGAAAAAGTCAGAGCGCTTCTGTACCTTAAAAACAGCTTTCGAAGTGTCACTCTAGATTCAACAATACAAAGCACACACCTTGAGAAACTGCTCTGTGACTACAAATTCTTGCAAAATGCATTTCTTGCCTTTTTTTTCCCCCAAGTCCTGCTTTTCCACTAAGATGTGGCTTATTTGAATCAATAGGCCACATTACCTTTCCTGTTACAGGATGCAAGAGATCATTACAAAGGCAGAAGAACTCTACAAAGATACACCACAATGTACTTCTCTCACCATAATTTCATCCAGACAAATGAGGCACTCAGTATATGCTCAAGCTGACAGCTTTGAGAAGTACCTGGATAGATCAGGGACAATCACAGCATCTCTGCTGAGCATGTAACAGCCAGTTATACTACACAGCACTTAGAAAACAAGAGACGTGACCAGAAGGGAGTTTCAGCTGATCAACTGGAATCATCAAGTTTAAATCTGACTAGAACATTGATCTGCTTCTGTGATAAATGCTGTGTGATCTTTGATGACAACTGGGTATTGATTCCCAGGCTGATACTATTGAGAAGAAACAGTATTGTGCCCAAAAATGACTTGCACTGGCATCTCATGATCTCTCATTCAAACACTGATCCCACCTATCCCTGATCTGCTTATGAGATCTGAAGAGATCACAGCATAGGAGGCCAGGGTTGGTGTACATTTTTGTAAGAGCAGTGAAAAGCTATTGCTGAGGGAGCTTCACTCACTGCAGTAACACTTACTAACAATTTGCAGCAGATATCAGTGCACTTCAGTGAGGAAGGCACAAAGCCCTCAAAAAGACTGTGCTATAACAAAACAAACCCAGAACAACACCTCAATCACATGCCAGCATCATTTCCTTGTTTCCCATCAGATCCCAAGAGCTGTTTGCTTTTGCATGCGCTAGGAAACCTTGCTGCCAACATACTGCCCACAAAACAGGGGCAAGGGGGTTGTGGCTTCTGACACACAATAGAATGACTCTCCCTAACATCAAGTCAGCATGAAACTATTCCTAGTGAAGGGTAAGTAAGAAGCTAATGATGGTTATTAATAGCCCTTAAAGCTATCAGTTCATCTGAGTTAAATGCAAGAGTAATAATCCCTTTATGACCTTCCGTATTTTTACTGTGGAAACGGACAAAGTTTCATGAAATACTGCTTCTAACCTCAGATTTCAACTACTTTAAATGTTGAAAATTACATCAACCTGAATCTACCAGGCTCTGGTATGTATATGTATCACTGAGGACTTAGGCCAGAAATGGTAGGCAAAAGCCTTTCCTCTTAACACTTCTTCAAATTCAATATGATTTTTGCCAGTCTTCCACAGCTTTTGAATCTACAATTTAATCTGCCATGAGGCATGCCTAGGTATTATACATCACTCAGTTAGGTATTATACATCACTCAATTTGAGAAACTGGATTGTAATGATGAAGGTGCTAAGGATTTCTTGCTGTTCTTCACTTAGTCACAAATCATTAGTCCAGAAAATCTGCTCTTGTAGCAAGGAAAACTAGAATAAAACCAAGCCTTAACCTGAAATACAAGAGCTACATCTTGACCAGAAGCATAGAAGTGAAGAAATACTAAGAGATCTGTACTGTTCAGATTGAGAATTTTTCCTCTGCAACTCTACTACATATATGAATAACTAACCACATCCATCATCACAAAAGATAGCAGAATATAAGGCATATTCTGAGGAATAGGAGAAACACTGATTTTTCAGAGACTGGTAGAAGTTCTCTCTCTAGGTACATTGGTCCTTCATTTTCTGCTGCTGTGCTTCTTGAGCCTTTCCTCCAAAGGACTTCCCACAGTGCAGAATATAGGTACCAACAAACCAAAGGTCTGGTTTGAAATAGCAAAAATGAAAGCAAGACAAAATTTCATCTGCTAGATGACACTCACCTTGGCTTTAGCCACAGCTTGTTAATAAATAGGAGAGATATGCATATGAGTCTGCTCAATCTATGAAGTGCACACCTGGAAATGCACTTGGTCTAAGAAGCTTGGTACTACAAAGCAAACCTACGTATTTATCTGTGAAGTAGTACTATTGGTTTTGATTGTGGTTTGTGGTTTGTTTGATTTTGTTCAGATTGTCAAGTGGCTTTGTACAACTCAAAATATTTTAAGACTACAGTGTACACATTTGTTTGAGTTACTTACTGTTCCTGCACAGAAAAGGTAAGAAATTTACTATTCTTATTACATAATAAAGGTAAGGTAAGAAAATCATGAAACTTGAATCAAACTGTGAAATGTTGCACTTTTTTCTCAAAGACTATTTTACGTCTTTGCAGACATAAGAACTGTGCCTAGGCCAACCACAACGAAATAGCTGTAACCTATGTTGTCTAATGGGAATGCAACTGAAATATTAAAGTATTGAAGTTACACTGACTTTGTACTGTAACATCTTCTTTCTCAGTTTTACTTAGTATCCATGGCTTGTACAGTACATATAATCTAGGGCACAACAACTACCTACAGCTGCTCGGCAGATTTGCCCAACACAGGATCACGTTCAGCTGCATGCTGCTCTTTATCTTGGAGTGGATGCTATCTCAACAGAAAGCAGGCATTTTGAAACTAAAATCTGACTGAAAATATGGCAAGGATAATCTAGAAATTCTTCTTTTGCATCCCATCTCCCTTTTACTGTATTCTTCAAATATGAGCAAAACTCACAGTCTTGGCCAGTGAGTCTTGACTGCATCCAAGAATTAACAGGGACTCTGACTATAAAGTACCGGTAACATCCTAACTGATGCAATGTGAAAAATTAACTGGATTGGTCAAAGTCAGCACATTAACAACCTGACTGCCCTACAGCTCATTTTTAAGATCCAGCACTAAAGCTTAACACCAGAAGCAGGAGTGAGGAACGGAGTATAAAAGCCAGGCTCATGTGCACAGGGGCAGCCATGGTGTCAGTACAGCTGTGCATCAGGGACAGCAGGCAGCTCACCCAGAGGTTCAGCTGCTCCAGTTGTAGTTTTGGCAGAATGCAGGACACCCGGGGATGAATGAATGTGCTGATGGAGACAGGAAGGACAAGACTTGGAAAACATGAAGTGTTTCCAAGTTTGCTTAATCTATTGCTTGCACGGTCCCACTTCCTCTTCAGTGTTGCTCATGTGTAAACAAGTATTTGGTTCTGTTTCTAACATGCTAAGGCATGAAAATATAACAGCAACCCTGCAAGGGGAACAATAATCAACATTTCAACTAGTTATCATGAAGGAAGCACAGGGGAGATTTGTTAACACCAAAGTCACTGTGTTCAAAATAAAAAGCATGTTTAGAAGGAGAGTTAGGACTCTCACTTCCAGGCCCACTGCATGGTTAGAGGCACAAGTTGTTCTGATCTGTCTCCTAACCTCCATCACCCCAGAGCAGGGTAGTAACTTCACAGCACTGCCCTGCATTTGACAAAGGAGCTGTCTCACTCAGCACATACAGTTACTATATGGGAGAGCACCAAAGGGAAGAAACAGCAGTGCCCTCTTACCTAGGGAGCTGCCCAGACAGTAACTGTATGTGACAGGCAGGAAGCAACAGATTCCAGCAGACTCCTGAGACAAGGTGCTTCATAGATTTAGAGCATCTCCTCCGTAACAGTAACTTCTTGCCTAGTCCTGGTAACCAAAAGCAGCAGTGTGCCAGCCTCATTAATTACTGGTTTAAGAATCTGAAGGGCTAGAATCCATTTTAAGATGTTACTAAGGAAAAGACTCAAAAAAGCCAGTATTAGGACAGTTTATTTTTACTGGTGACTTTGGTAGGTACAATCTGGACAGCTGTCAAATGAGACAGGTAGTCAGGGCAAATGATCCCAACACATCAGCAATAACTCTTGCACCCTACTCAAAGTTAGTGTTGGTGAATCCCTTTCTGTAACACGACAGTGCCTTTCTAGTCCCTTTTACATTAGCTACATCGTGTCTGTAATCAGCACCAGTCTAGACCTCCTCATAGTTAACCACTGCTGAGGAGTCCAGAAAGCCAACCCTGCAGCTGTACCTTAACATGAATGTTCTCTTGACCTCATTTTAAGTTAAAGCTAAAAAACCACAAAGAGGTTTCTGTGGAACTGACAGATAATATCAGATCAATGCAATACAGTGTACACTGTACACAATGCACATTAACGTCTTTGGGCTGGATCAGAGACACAGTCCAGGGATAAATAAGGTTGACATGTGAAGGCTACACATAGTATGCTATTAAAAACTGTTAAGTAGTGTATTGATTGGATTTTACTGACTTATAATCAGTAGATTCTTCAGATACTTTTGCATTAGCACCACAGCAAGACCTCAGATTGATTCCACCCACACACGCTGCCAAATTAAGAGTACAACTCATATTCCATAACACAGTACAGTATGTACACACGTGTCTAGAGCCCTCCTTGTGATAGTCTAGTCATTATGAAATACAACACAGCTACTACATGCTACTGAGATCAAAGGAAAACAGGATGCATGGCTACATACAGAGGTTCACGTTTCATGTAACTTTTCTTTAAATACACCTGTAATAACTTCTACAATAATGGAATTAGAGCCATCATCCAAATCCCTGTCTGCCTTGAATTCTTATGCAAAATAGATGGCTGTAGCTTGCATTTTGCAGAATTTACTCAACAGCAATCTCTAGAATTTTACAGCCAGCTACTTTAAAACAGCAAACACAAGAATAAGGAGATAATTTGGTAGCATTTGTCCTCACTAAAAGCAGCCGTAACACAAGGAGTCGGGGCTTTGGAACAGAATCAGGTCTGATCTGCTAACCTCTATCATTTTATACTTAGATAACTTCCTCTGAAAATTAAGCGTATCTGACAGTACCTGTTCCTCTTTTTCTTTGGTCTTGCTCCTGGAGACTCTGGAAGAGGTAACATCCTGAGCTGGAATGACAGAGATTTGATGCAGTGGCATGTTCATCACACCGCCTTGTTTGGTCCTTTCATTTACAGGAAGGAGGCTTGAAGGCAGTGCTCATTCTGTACCATTGTAAGGCCTTGCAACTAAAAAATAAAAATATTAGATGATGTTAAAGTAGCTTGAAATGCAGTAATTTCTAAACCAAAGCTACGCCATCCACTGGACCAACACCCATCTCTTATTTTCTCTGGGTTTTGGTGCACTGGCTGGGTGAGAAGAGACACAGAAATTTTAAACAATTTAAACTAGACAGGTCAGAGCAAAATTAATGCAAAATGAATAAATAAATTCTCAACCAGTTCTGAAAGCATTCTGAGAGCAGAGCTAGAGGGCAGGGGTCATGCTTGAATCTGCTTGGATAGGGAGAAGGAGGAAGAGCAGCTCTCCAAGCTGAGCATGCTACCTGAAGGTGCAGAGAGCAAAGCTCATACAAGTAAGTTTCCTAAACTGCCAACACCACCATACTGGATTGAATTGCCTCAGGAGTCATCCTAAAACAAAGCAGATGCTGTAATTTTGGCTAAAAACAGGCAATAGCCTGCATTTGACTCTTGTCATTTCTATAAACATGTACCACTGTCAGATGAAAGACGTATCATGTGAGATGCTCCCTTCCTAAGACTGTTAGAGATTAATATAAATAAAATCCCTCACCAGGGATTGTGAATTCACTGGATGGACTACACACACTTTATCCTTTTTTTACTAATATAACAGGGAAGCATTACACATAGGAAAGATAGTGATAGACAAATTAGCCAAAATTGGCCATGCTAATCTGAAAGGCAGGCGTAATTAACCATACCTTTTATTAGATTAGTGAAGTTCATTAAATAAAAAGCTTTTTGAAACATGTAACATCATGGAGTGCTTATCTGGAATGTAACTTACCACAAATGAGACACAATCAATTGTGTTTAAAGAACAGATTAAAAGGGCATCACCACAGCAGGGACTATAATAAATAAACTAAATAATGCACTGTTCTTCTGTTTCCATAACATACCAACTTTTTGTTTGGCTGGTTTTGAATCTGCAAAAGCAGAAAACAGAGACTAAATAAATGCCCTATGTATTATGTTGTTTAGCAATTTGGAAGTAGTATAGCTTAGCACTTAGTGCATACCCTTAACTTAATACTGCACACATTTTTTATTTAACATTTAATTGGAAGTTCTGAAGATAGAACCAGACCATTCAGCATCTTTCGTGGAATCAAAAACCTAGAAAGCTTGGCCTATTTCCACTAGACTTCACAGGAGTACTGCAGTTGTATAAAATGAAAACAGGATCAACTATTTTAACTGCTTTTGATTAAACAACAAGAAAAAAATATTACATGTTCCAAGGCACTTTATATGGAGAATGATAGTTCACTATCCTCTTTGCACTGAGGGGGAAAGAATTATCAAAGGTCATAGAGCAAATCATGAACAAAACCAAAAATGTATGCAAGGCCTGCTGCATCCCAGTCACACTCTCCATCTGCTGCATGATGCTGTTTGCCCATTGAGCACTCAGCCAAGTTCAAGAGCTTTACTGACACGTGGGCAGGATTTATGTTACTTCCATAGAGGCCAAGACAGTGCATCATAAAGCACGCATGAGAGCTTTAAAGGCAACGCCTCCGTAACTGTCAGGCATCACTTACTTTAAAAGTAAAATATATCACTATGCATAAACAAGCACCAAGGACACTTCCTTACTGGAGGACAAAGGGAAACATGGGATTTACCAGCATTATTGAATCCCAGCATAAAGAGAAAACACAGAACCTCTTCAGGTCCTTCACACACCTGCTTAGCTACCTCCTCTAAAGGAGCCAAGCCAGAGGGAATATAAACATGGGCTGAGATGGGAATATCAAACCACAATAAACAAGGCAGGAAGGGAAGGTATTTTCCCAAGAAAACAGAGAAGTTAAATCCAGAGAATGTCAAGCTTCAATGAAAATATGCCAGGTAATACTTTCTGTGCTATTGCCAGTGATAACAGAGCAAAATGGAAGGAATTCAACCCTGCTCTGTGTCCCCCCCTCAAAAAGGGTTCTGGGCTTGCAGGCAAGGACACATTTTGACTGTAAAGAGAACAAGGAAAATTATTAGAAAACACAGTTAACCTTCTCTGATGATGGCAAACAAGTCAAACCAGTTTTTCTGCAGGTACTTCAAGGACAGCAAGTGTTAGAATTCTTTGAAAGAGCTCAAACAACAGATATAATCCAACTGGGTATTCAAAGATGATGTGAAACAGCCTTCCTCTGGTAAAGAAGCCTGGCAGACGCTCTAATAAAGCCTGCCTTTGTTCAAAGGTGGCTTAGAGAAAGCTGTAAACTAAACCCAGATGCCACCCTGCCACATCCCCAGTCTGCTGAGTTCCTAACAACGCACACAACTCAAATTCTGTCTGTATCAACGTAAAGCACTTTAACTCCACAGCACCAGTTAAAGGATAAAGTTACGTGAATGAACAGACCATCTGCAGTACTGAGTACAAACAGACAAGGGCGTCAGAAAAGCCAACACAAAGCAAGTTATGACAAGCTCCACAGGACATTCCACAGCTAAATTAATTCCTTGTCCTACCTGATTCAAAGGTGAGGAGCTGGGCACCTGCAAAGTGGGATCCAAACTTGAAGCACATCAAACTGGGGGCCTACCAAAAATGAAGACATGCCAAGGCAAGGAGACTGCTCCTAGGTAGTCCCTTCTTTTCAGGATTCCAGTTAGACATTCAGGCCATACCTCACACAAAATGAGAATTCCTCATTACTACAACATCTCCATCCAATGCCCAGGAGGTGGCAGATAAGGGCTCAGCTTCCTCCTCCGCTGTGTTTTATTTGGTTGCTAACTTCCTGCAAAGCTGGCTTGGGCACATGGGAATGCCAAGACAGAGGACAGCTTGAAAAGTTCAACTGTTCCTCTTTTCTGTAGCCACACTGGTTCCTAAAAGATGGACTCCAGCCATACTGCCCTTCCAGAGAGTCTTTGGAAACAAGTAGCATTTCAAAAGACAAAAGAGGCCAAAATCCTGGCTGCAGAGCCCACAGGTGATCTAAGCTCAATGAAGCTAAGATTTCACCCATCTAGGTAGTCCAGTTTTGCTTTCTGTAGGACAGGCAAAACAGTCACTAAAAATGCCTGCAGACACCTAGAACCACACCGGCTGGGTCCTCACTACGTTGCTAGAACAACAAAAGCTGCAGCAAAACCAGTCAGATTCAGAGAAAAGAGGACAGAATCTCTCAAGGTAGCTGAGAGGTACAAAAGGAAGGAAAAGCAGGCACATGACTTGGGCCTGGTAGCTGGGGCATTCCCCTGAACAGTACATCTGAGAGAAGCAGAAAATTAGGTTCTTCTGGGTTATCAGCATGAAGTACTTGGTGTTAAGGAAACCTTCCGGTCTGACCATCCATGAGACTCTCTGGCAGTCACACTCCCAACACCAGAGACTTTCACTGCTGGGACTGAAGCCCCTTCAAAGCAGGCGGCTCCCATGAGCCCACGAGAACCCTGCTTGACTCCCTGCACACCCCACTCACAGTCAGACGGGGTTTCCCATGGCAGGGTCTCAGATGTCTTGTTCCACAAAGCCATTTATTCACAGTGCAGTAACACAGAAACAGCCTGAGCTGGCGCCTCCAAGGAGGACCCTCAACAAAGCCCCTGGGTTTTTATCCCATCACAGTCTACCTGCACAAAAGTCTGGCTCTTCCTCCCAAGTCCCCTGCTCCTGCTGTGTCTCCCAGTGTCCATTCACCTACCTCACTGGCACCACTCATCTTCATGCCCTCGGTTTTCCAAGAGGTTGGCAGTTCATGGTCTCTTGTCTCAGGCTCCCACCCAGAGCTCAATCTGCACCTCACAAACTGAATTACCTGCACCAGATGTATTCCTCAACAATGAGAAGGGACAACAACAGGAAACCTCAATAGAACAGAAGTAGGTGGGAAACCACTTGAAATCCCACCTTCATCATCCACCCTGTCAAGATCTGTTTCCCAAATGACAGCAAGAACATGAGATGAACCAAATGATCTGTAGCTTGCTGGATTGTTAGTGTCAAGTACCATTGGAAGAATGCAGATGAAGTCCTCCCTCACCTGCCACCTACTGCAGCTCTCTGCCCATTACACATTCCAAAACAAAGGCTAAACTACTCCTTTCCAAAGATTCACAGCTGGACTGGGGCAAGTAAGCACAAATCATGACTTCCTGTCTGTGGTTTGGCACCTATCAGAGTCTACAAACATGCAGTCTGAACAGCAGATTTTATTAGGTCATTTATACTTCAGAAAGTCCATCATATTCCCTTGCTACACAGTGTATAATGGAAAACTTCAGAAGCTCTGGAGCTGCAGTGGCACTGGCTGCAGATGAACATGGGCCTTACCAAAAGAAATGCATCCCAAGGATGCATGTAGGTGTGTGCACATGCTTTGTATTACTCAGAAGGGGAAAAAATACAGCTGTCAAATAGGTCAGATGCTTTCCTATTGAAAGTACAATAGGTATTCTGGATTGAAAGAATATGTCTTTATGTGCATTAAAAATATGCCCTGAAACCCATACCAGAAGGAAGATGATAGTCACTAACCAAAGGGAATGGGAAAGAATTTCACCTGTGGGTTGTTCTGGTCTGCCCCAAGGTTCTCTTCAACTGCCCTAGCCTCAGTAGTGATGGTGAGCAACGTCACCTATGTCAGTGCTCTGACAATCAGTTGCAGGGTGGGCAGGTTAAAAAAAAGGCAACAGATCACTGATGTCCAGATAATCCAGACACTGAAGTACCATCCACTGCTGTGACAATCCTGCCATGGAACAGATCAGTCAGTAGACTGCAGTGGACCCTGCAGATGCAGGCTGAAAATTATGCTCTGGGACTTTGTGGATCGTTGCCATGCAATCTGGTCTTCTGAAACTTCCCCTCTATGCGGCACAAAACCTGACCAACCCAAAGAAGAATGGAAACTCCCTGAAGAAATCTGACTGCTGCTAGATGGTGTAACATCTTCATCAGATGGCTTACTTCCTCATAATAGGACTTGAAATAATCTATTAATGCAGATTTGGAATCTGTTTTTCTGCTGGAGGTCTTGATGTGAAATCTCAAATCCCCATTTTAAAAAGTCCTTTCATTTTGTGTTTTTATTGTTGTTCTGAAGGTAACAGAAGCCCTCATCCACTGACTTAGCCAATTCCTGTGTGCATCTTAACTTTTCCTAGTTCCTTTGACATTTGAGATGGATACAGCTTATGCCTACTTTTTGTACACTACATTTTCCACATTTGCAAGTATTTCCAATTCTATCAGCTTGTGTTGGCTCCAGTTTGAAGTTTTTATTTATTTGATTTTGAGCTTGTTAGGACTCTTCCCTTACTAATATATCTTATGTAATCCTCTTCTAGAGAAGACAGATGTGCATTTTCAAAAAGAGGATCCTGCATCTGTGTTTCATTTTAGTTTACTGTAGCTTAATCAGTACTTCGTTAACCGCATTATTTAAGAGATGTTATCAAGCCTCATGCACTTCACATGCATTTGTTAACTCGACAAAAAAATCTAATCAAGAGAGCTTAAGGGAGAGGAACTAACACTTCCTTTCCTGCAGTACCTTTCACATTTCACTTCTAATGTTGTACTAACCCTGAAAATAACCCTTGTATTGAGACCAGGCAGACATAATTCGGGATTATTGCTATTTACAGCTATGAGTCTGCCCATATATCTCGCACTGTTTACTAGCTTAGCTGTAACTTCTCCCTTTATTATCTCAGTTCCTCCTTTCCTCCACCTGCTAGTGTCCCAAAACTAATCAGCTTCAAGACTTAAAGTTTTAATATATTTTTAAATCATGTTATTGAGTAGCTAAAATCAAAAGAAAAGCTTAGAAAGGGGACAAGAGATTCTTCTGCAAGTTCCCCATCTTCCCTTTGGAAGCTTCTCAATATACAGGAATACAGAGAGAAACAGAAGTATCTGCCAGCTCTGGCTAACTCCTCTCAAAATAAGAATAAAATTATTTTTACAATTATAATACAACTAGACAAGCAGGCAGTTAAACTACAGTCTCAGTAAATAACAGTCCCAGAGCTCTTAGCAACCACTTCCCATGATTTCAATGGAAGCTGAGCAGGATCTGGACCTCTGAAAAACAGGTTCCTTAAAAACTGTTCCCTTCAAATCAACTCAGCTGACAAATGCAATTATGAACTAGCTTGGTAGACTTCAGGAAAACAAATGTCACTTCCCTCTGTTACAATAACACAACATAGAGTCATTACAGTCCCCTGAGAAACAAAGAAATTACTTTTGTCTGCTTCTGCTACTAATAGCAATTTGCCTGCATCAGAAGCATCACTGATCATTCCTGATGTGATGTGGAAAGAACAAAGCACCAGGTACTCCATACACACCTGTGGCAGTAAGCTCCTGCTACAGATCCAAAATTTCTTTGGCATCAGTGGTCTGCTGGTTCATACACATTTTTAAGTAACCCCCATTGCATATTTGTTGATGAAATAGACCATAATAATATCAGCAATAATCCCTGGGACAGTCTCTAACTGCAACAAGCAAAAAGAAAAAGAGGTAAAGCAGGAGTTTCATTCTCTACATTGGGAAGTCCTAATGCTGGAGGCCAGGGAGAGGTAACAGCCAGGGCTCCTGTTTTCTCAGCCAGCAATTTCCTCTACCTGCTCCATTGAATTCCCAAATCCATTTGCATAAGGGGGTACCATTCACTCTCTAGCCTCAATAATCACCATTTCTCCTCACCCCTTCATATTAAAGACCTCTTCCTGTCCTGATGTGCTTCTGAACAGAGCAAGTCTAGCACATAAATCACACTCATAGCAAGCTGTGAGTCTCTGCAGCTTTGCTCCAAGCAGGACATAACATCACAGCCTGTCTGGGGCTTGCCTTATCACTTTTAGCTATGATCCTATCAACTCCCAGAATGAGTAGAAACTGGCTTCCTGAGAAATTAATGCCCCTCTCCAGAAGAGGCATTCTTCCCTCCAATTTGGCACTGAAGCCACCCTGCAGATCAAAAATTAGGATATCATAACCACAAAACTCGGAATTTTTCTTGAAGATATGAAGACTTGCTTCTTTATAATACTCATTGTCAGAGAAGAACATGCCACAGTACCCTGCCTATTTCTACAGTTTTTGAGGAAAGCTGTCTTTCCTCCTTCATTGCATGTCCAAAAGAAAGGCACAGCAGTAGCCTACATGGATTCTATCACAGTGTGAACACAGGTTTGGCACTGGTCTACCACGACTGCTGCAGTTGGTTGACTGCAACTGCAGATCATGCTGCAATCAGCACAGGAGGATCCACAGTACAGCTACTGGATACAAACCCACTCCCCTCACTCCTACTCATGCGCAAAAGCCAAAATCCACAAAACTATGACATACCTTGGAAAGACAGCAAGTGATGTCAAGGACAAGGCAACACCCCAGACCTCCAGAATAACTGCAAATCCATTGGGAAAAACGCCCAGATGATCAGTACAATTTGGCAAAGCGCTCCATGTGACAATTGGTATTTTTTAAGAGAAAATGTAATGAAGATTATAATCCAATGGAAGAAGAGACATAGTAATACATGTATAGACCAGAGAGAGAAATTTTCACCAACATGTATTGCAGGTAAATTTCTAGCCTAGCACACAAGTCCACATGATACAATGTAACATCCATGCATAATGTATGATACTTTCTCATTCTCTATTATAATCCTTGTGGGGTTCACAAAACTCTAAATCAGTTCTGAAATCCAAGGAAAAATTGCTCTGTAGTTTTATCTTCAAAATTAATAATTAGAAAATGCATACACTTACACTGAAGACAACAAAAGCCTGCATTTCTCAAACAGTGTAAATATTTACAATGCAAGACAGTGATGAAACAGAACAATCTCATCATTGTTCAGTGAGGACATTGCTCACATTCTATATTGTACAGAGACAACAACGATGCAGTTTAAAGAAAATTCTGTGCTACATCACTTATTTTCCATTACATCACAGATGAACAGTTGTAAAACCCATTTATGAACAACAGGCACCTAATCAACATTCTTCACTATTGTTTAACTGCTACCAGGCAAAACACTTCTCTTAAGGCAGAGTAAAAAGAATATACTATTCATTAAATGATTCTGTGTTTTGAAGAAATATGAAATCATTCCTTCTTTGGGTGAGTAGGGAACTTCCAAAGCCATGCTCATAAAAATGTATTTCTTTTGAACGATTTACGAGTCAAATGTCAGGTAACTCTTTTATTTATAGGTTTGTGTTACAACATGTTTTTGCTATGGAAGCCTCAATAAAATCTAGATTTCTGGATCACTATGACAAACCTTTAAATTCTGAAGAAACATCGATAAACCACATTCTTTAGGACTTGCTCAAAGCAACTGAAGAGCCTAAAACCAGGGTCTTCAGAAGTTCAAATGTAGAGTAAAAAGAGCAATGTGCCAAGAATCCTGTAGCCAATTCTTCTGCTTACTTGCATGACACCAATGAGTTTGTTTACAACTGTAACTTCCCACATTTTAAAGTAACCTGATTTCTGATGCCAAACTCTCCACCACAAGTCATTGGTTATCCCCCAAATTTAAAAATTCTAAATACATTTTAAACACAGGGAAATATCATGAGTCATTCAAATATAACAGACTTCAGTGAGAACTTTTTATTGGGAAATATACTCCGGCGTAGTATATCTCCTTAATGGCTTTATGTTTCCATCTTTTTCCATGCTGATACCTTCTCTGTCCATCTGTCACGTCCAAGAATCCCCCATGCAAAAGGCAACATGGGAAGGACCAGTACTGTGACCTGCATGAGAACTTGTGCTCCAGGCAGAACAACATGCTGGGGGAGTGGAGTCCACAGCTGCCCTGACATTGCTGCCCATCTTCATTTCAAGTATCACCAATACACAGGTGTGCTCACTGGCTGTGGTTCAAGAAGGCAAATTATTTGAGTTCTTCAGCTTAGCCACTTCTGTGCCATGGAATGTCTACTTCCCACCTCCTGGCTATTTCAGCCACACAGATAGCTTTTTGGAGTGGTATTGTTCCTTACCATGGTAATGTACAGTACCTGGCACAACCAAGAGCACAGACTGAAGTGCTACAGTAAGACAATAACAGCACTACACATCTGAGTCACTCTTTCAGTTTCATACCTGCATTGTCACAAAAAATTGCCAGATCTATTTGAGAAAGTTGCTAGGCAGACAAACACGGTGTTTCTAATCAATTTCAACATGAAAACTACGCTATGAAGAGTTTAAGAACCTCTGTGTCATAGCATTATCATTAAAAAGTAAAGCTGTATAAAGCCCACAGACAGAGTCCAGGTCTGTGAACAGAACTAAATCCCTTCCAGTGCCAGAACATGACAGCCTCTTCCAGCTGCAACCTTACCATGGGATTTGTTGGGTGGTTAAAAAGGCTGCATGCGCCTAACATTTTTCAAGTGTCCCTGGTGTAGTTTAAAGGCCAGGCAACTGATTTCAGATGGCTGACAAACAGTCTCATCCCAGCTCCCCGTGCCAGTGCTGACACCAACACACACACTGGCAGCAGCAGAGCACCAGCACAGTTTCCCTTCATGAGGGTATTATTTCACACAAGCGTGCTGGCACGTGTGTGTTGGTTCTGACCATCCTTCCCTCACAACAGTGCTCTGTGCCACCCGAAAAGAAGGGACTGGCATTACTGAAACCCACAGACAACGCATTCCTTACCACAGTCTATAAAGGGCCATTCATCCCCACTGTACCTAAAATAGCCATTGGATGCAATCATGAGATGAATACATGACTGTGGATTCCTTTAAATCACTGCCTTCTTACACAGACAAGAAACCAGTGTGCAGCACTTGCATCCTCGCCTGTTGTCCTTGTTCTCAATTCAGCAATCAAGTGTTGACTCTCTGTCCCATCCAGCATTAGTCACTTCATTTCTAAAAGTACTTAGAAGTTTAGAGATTTTACGAGAAATTCAGAGAAACAGCACAGAACTCCACCAATCCATTCCTATGCACTTGCAAGACCTGTATAGAATCCTGTTAATGCAAATCCATCACAGCTTTCTATCACCAGAACTACAGCAGTATTTCTAAAATCCAGCTATCATCCACTAGGTGCTCATTGCCAGCCAAACACAGCCAGCTGCAGAAAGCTACTGAGACAGAGTGAAGTACAGAAAAATGGTGCTTACTAATGAGAAACACTTAGAACTGCACAGGTCTGTTTCTTGCTGCTGGAGAAGAGGCTGACTTGCAGTGCCCTTCTGACCCACTCTTAAATGATTACCACTTTTTACTCCAGCATGTGCTTGAAAGCAATCTCCAAGTGTCTAGTAAGGGTGAGGGGAGGCCCAAGCCATCAGACAGCAAAATTCTGTGGGACAAAAAGTGGTTTTGAAGGAACCTGGTGATAGCTGGAGCAATACAATGAAATGGATTCTGGGATGCTGTTGCATATCTACAGGGCAAGTAAAAGAAGCTGCTATATGAAGTTCTCCAAACAGGGAAATAAAATTCAGGAGCACGGCCACATCACTGATGCCAACTGACATGTTACATTTTTCAACCCAATTACATTTAGAAGTAGCTTTTCTGTCTTTTCCCCAATCAGATGATCTTTGCTTTAAATTAGTTTAAACAGGAGCCAGTGAGATGAGCCAAGCGTGCTAAACAAGGCTGATGCAACTCTGGTGCACATGACCACTACTGTAAACCCTGAAACATTTGTGAAGACAAAACCTGGAAGAAACAGTAGTTATTATCAGGTATCTGTTGAAATTGAAAGGTAGAAGAAAAACTTTATTTATTTATCATGCTAAAATATCATCAGTCCTCATGGAAAATCTACTGCTGGAGAAAGAGGCAAGCATTGAACCTGTTGATTTTGACACCAACAGCATACTTAGCTGCAGAGAAGAAAACCCACACAACTCCACCCTACTCTCCTCCATGTCTTCCAGGACCCATACCAGCTGACTTTGGGGTTTCCTTCTCTAAGTTGTTACAATTACAATAATATTCAGGGACATTTGCTCTCCTAAAGAGCAGATGAAAAACAACTACAGACAAATAATTTGAACATCTGCTGAATTAGGCTAATGGAGAGATAATGATGTATTTCTTTATTAATCATTTTAAATGGAAAATGCAAGTTTGTTTTTTATTTCTCAACTGAAAAAAAGAAAACTACCTCCTATTCCAAATGCAACAGATGTTAGAAAGTCAAGACAAAT
Organism: Aphelocoma coerulescens; assembly: GCF_041296385.1. NCBI lineage: Eukaryota > Metazoa > Chordata > Aves > Passeriformes > Corvidae > Aphelocoma > Aphelocoma coerulescens. The sequence goes on from NC_091020.1 coordinate 18,206,539, forward strand.
CTCCTCCGTTTTCTGTTCACTTAAAACAGTTGGCTTGTTCCATTCCAGATAGTCCCATCTTTAGCACAGGCTCCCACACACGGGCTGTACAGCACATCAAGATGGTCACAAGGTATATAAAGACGAAAGATGTCTTCTGCTATTTCTGAAGTGACAGGAACCCACAAGTGACCAAAACACTGCTGCTTTCCTCTTACAGGACCCAATCATTCCCTTCAGCCTCTGGGTGCTACAGAAGCAGCACTGTGCCCAGGAACAGGCATGGTCCCCTCTGTGTCACTAGTGACCTTGTGCCTGGCACGGTCCTTCTCCATTGGCTGTGCTCTCTCCAAATGAGGCATAAAGCCTTGAGCTTGGAGGAAGTTACACTCCTTGTTTTCCATGGACACATGCTGTTCAGTGAATGGCATTACCTGGCAACATTACCATTATCTTACAAAGAAATAATCTGGTGCAAGCTCACATCACCTATATTCCCTTCAGAGTTAACAAAAGTTTCACATCTCAGCAAGGCCAGCTGATCTCTCACTGCCTCATTACAGAAGACAGAAGTCATCAAACTTAAGAAATGAAAATGACAAAGGCTAAAAAGTATTCAGATCTCAACCTTAGGAGATGTGAAATACCTCCTGAAAAGGCTCTCTGTTCCTTGCTGTGCTGCTCCTCCAGCAAAGCCAAACAGCTATCTCAAAATGCTCAACCTAACAGCTTCAAGCAGGAAACAACAGTGTAACACACATACAGATCTTCCTTTCTGTGCTTATGGATTGGGTTTTTTGGGGTGGGTGTGGTTTTTTTTAAAGGAAAAAAAAAATCTCCACAAAGCAGATGCCCACCAAGGAGGGCATCTTCTCTGCCTTAAAAAAAAGACACTGCTGGCAAAACTGCACCCCACAGCATTTAGCTGGGGGCAAAGGCTCAGCATAAATGCAGTGCAAAGTTACTACGACCACTGTTAGAACACGTGGTCTTCTCCTAACATTACCTTCCCAAACACTGATTCTGTCCAGACTGGCAAACCACTTCAGTCTCCGATCTTGTTCTACATGCAGGTTACGAATTAGAAGACTTCTCTAATTAAGAGATCACCAGTGGAATTAGAAGTTGGCTTATTTTTAGCAGTTGTCTGATTGAGCTGGAGCTGCACTAAATTAGTTACTGCTTTTTCTAAGACTACATTTTATATACCAATTTCCAATACAACATTTAGTATCTCTTCAAAAGCCATCATCTATCAGCAAAGAGGAAGCAGCTATCATACACCCAAGAAGGTACTTCTTAACATCTTCAAGTTTCTCACTCAAAGCCTAGAAATAATGGTGAGGGGAGATGAAGAAATCTGGAAAGGCACAGCCGTCTTCACACATCAGCGGCGAAGGCGTTTACAAGAGCGAGTAACCCATCCCTCCACAAGCTGTCATGCTGGAGTGGCATCTTTTATAGAAGGGGTCACAGAAGGCCCAGAGACAGCGTAACACGCTGTTTTACTGCTCACCAGGTGAAAACATGACTTAGCCTGCTAGTGATTTTCTTCTTTTTTTGGCACATTACAATAAAGGAAGAAAAAAAAGGCCCACGGAAGAAAGGCTCGGCTCAGAAACCTGCCAATTCTCCTTGACTCAGAGGGGTTGCTGGAGACAGGGAATAAGCAGCATCTCAGAAAACCAGGCCTGTGCTGCAGTATGTCCATACTGGCCTTGGTGGGATGCACTGTGTACAGTCAAGTTGCTTTCCACTCCCACCCCCTGCTTACAAGAATTACTTTCAGACTTGAAACACAACAGTTTCATCATCTTATTAAATTCCCAATTCCTGGCTCAGATGTCTCTCATATGCATTAATTAGATGACATCAACCACAAAGGTCTGCCCATGAGCCACACAGGATATAGCTCAAAGGCAATCACTCAGCAATTGGATCATCAGCTCTCTGAATTTCTCTTCCCTTATTCATAGGAGCAGCAAGCAAACTGTGTTGACAAGGGATAGGTGCACGCTTTGTAGTGTCACGTGGAAAGGGAGATAACAGCAGAGCATCGAGATGCAATTGGAAAACATACCTTCCTCGGGCAGAGCATCCACCCTGAAGCAGAACCATCCCTGCAGCCTTCCCCCACAACCCCCGCAGGAGGTACAGACAGTAAAGACAGGCTAAGCCAAACCCATGCAGGTCTTACAAGAGCAGAGAGCCTTAATACAGCAGCTAATGAGGACTTGAAAAGGCAGCTGACAAACAGCCAACCAGCATGATGCCTGCAGGGCATCACAGCCCTACCAAGTCTCTGCAAAGCACCTGTAGTTTTGCGCAGTGAGAACATGCCAACTAAAAAACTTCCCAGTATGCAATCAAAGATGGATGAGACAGACTGAACACATGTCCAAGCTGACAAGTGGAGCTCAAGTAGACAGAAAAAGCAAACAACCATAACAAATATCTAACAAGACACAATGAAAGATCACAGCCAAGAATAAAATCCATGATATATCTAATTCCCTTTCTATATAAGGAACTGATCCTGAGTTCTTTGCTCTCAGGCTGCTGGACCACATGATGCTATACTTGCCAGGGTATCACTAACAAGGGAAAGTGAGTGAGAAATCTTATCTTGAATCACACGTGTTCAACAGCAACTGAGCTGGGATTCTTGCCTTGTGGTTGGAGAAGCTGATATCAACACCACTAGTAAATAAAAGCCTAGGTCTGCGGCAGATACAAGTGCCTCAGGGTCCCCAAAACACCAAATACCGACCATGGGAGATCCCAGGAAGAAAAACACCACCAAAAGACTACAAAGCATATGCCAGACTTATCCTACTGCATTTGGTATGTAGATATATATAGGAGATGCTTCCACATTTCATTTGCAGCACTTTACAAGGCATAGGGCTCTGACAAGGCCATCTCCTGCTGCTTTGAAGCTGCAGTCCTAATGTATCACTTGCACACTGCCTCACTAGAAACAAAGCCACACACTTCATTTAAGAAAGTAATCAGATGGATTAGGAAAGGTCAGAGAATAATAAATTTGAACTTCTTGCTGTTTGGAAAACACAACAGCATTGCGGGTTCTCCATGATTTGCCTGGAAAACATCACAGTGCAGTTTTCCTACACTTCCAGGATGGCACATAAAAAGAAACTTTTCTCTAGAAGGTCTTAGGAACTGCAGAGCTCCGCAGGTGTACCAGAGCAGGACTCTTTTTCACACCCTGCCAAAGCATGTAGCAGCTCACACAGAACAATGTGGAGACCTTTCAAGCCTTGCAATTTTGTAATGATTGGTGAGTATTTCTGCAACATCAGAAAGACTCAACTTGAGCGGTCTCAGTCAGAGTTATCCTCCCCTGTCAGGTCTGACCCTAAGATGAAGGGTACAAAATAGCTGAACATCGCTGTTACAGTAATCACAGAAACAACATACATGCCTCACACAAAGGAACTTCTAAGAGGCAATATACAGTTTTCATGCCCCAAAACAACAAGATATTTCAAGGCTTCAGTAGTAAAACACTGCATAAGAACACCAATGTGTTTAGAAGGCTAAATTTGATCTTGTTCTTACTGGCTTCTGCTTTATTATGCCAAGCGCAAGGTTAAAACTCCCTTCCATATTTTAATCAAACCTGCTACTGTTTTTTGCTAATTCCCAAGATTAAGCCAGCCTGACAAGAATCATGTAATTTTACAATGGTATCTCTCCTCCCTCCAACCCCTTATGTTATCAAACTTTAATTTTGTAAAGAGTCTGCTGCATCATGCCAGCTCTAATTTAGTAACAATACTTTAGATTTTTCCTAAGCCTTCAGAAGGCCTTGCAGTGGAAGAAGGCCATTCCACAGCAGAAGTCTGCTACCCTGAGTTTGGTATCCTGTGGCTGTAGGTTTCATAAGGGCCACGCACCCATGCCACCTATCTCACGTTTAAAAAGTGCCATCTAGGTGGGCTTCAGCACAGGGTGAGGCTGCCACTCTCAGCTGTGACACTGCAATTTATATTCCATTCTTTCTGCAAAATTTGAAGTTCCAGCAATTATGTGACATTTAGCCAAGAGGTTCAAAAGTTACTGGCAGGGGGATTGCATAAGCCCACTTCCCCTTAGAGAACAGGCTGAAAAAAAAAAAAAAAAAAAATCCAAGAACCTTACAAATACCATTATATAAATGACAACTGAGTTGCAGGAAACTAAGGTGTGCATAGGTGAAGTAACTTAAACTGGAAAACAGAGGCCAGAAGCAGGAAAAAAGACTCAGATTTCCTGTCTCTCACAAAAAACCCTTTAGCTGCAAGTGAACTTCCTCTTCTTTTTAAAGCTAAGCAGATTTTTTTCTTCTCATTGAAACAAGACAGCATTTAATTCAGTATGCATTTATCATGTTTGTTGTAAAAAAATCCTTTCTTCTAGATAACACTTGCCATGTCAAAGAGTAGCAAATCTTCAGTCCAACTGCTTTGCTGGATTATATGCATGCACATATACATGTACACATATAGACACATTTTATAGAAGCAGTATCATTGCAAATCAATGGTCACAGATTCCACTAGAGAAAAAACAATGACAACAACGGTCCTTCCTAGTCCTGGCACTTCCAGCTCAGATTTGGCAGGCAAACTCAAGATGATTAACTTAAAAGCTCTAACAATAATCACAGTTAAAAGGACAACATTTTGGATGCAGAACTACAAGGGGAACTCTTGTCATTTACTAGAAAGGAACAAAAAGCCAAAGCCTACTGTCAACTTCAGAAAGAGCCACATTGCTCCCATGTGTATTTTCTTCTCTGTCATCACCTATGGTAAACTATCACCTCATGCTCTTCACATTCCTCTGGTATGTCAGACTTCACTAGGCTTATGTATGATGAACCGAAAAAGCCACTGCCAACTTTCACTTTCTATCTATTGTAGCAGAGTTCATCATGCTGTTAAATGCAAACCCCTTAAGAGTGGTTTGCTGAAGGAGGCCATGGGAAACATGCAAGAAGGAGACAAAACTGCACTCAGATAGGGCAAGCAGAGTCATTTGCAAGAATTTCTTGCTATAATGTGGCCCATGTTATGAAACCATGGCAGAGCCCTGTATTGCATCACTTCCTGTTCTCTAATCCATCAATAGGCTCATAAATATATATATGCACATAGAAAAAAAATACATACACAGAAATATGACATATTTTTCCATTAGCCTTCCTCTCCTGACTGATGCATTCGTAGTTACAAGAGATTAGAACAAGGATTGGCATAGTAGTGAACTACCCTCAATAGCACACTGCGCTTTTACAACTAGAAATAGAGGGATCAGAGAGATTAATCCTCTGTCCTGGATGAGACAAGGAGCCAGTGACAGTGAAAGCAAATATAAATAGGCAGAGAAGGCTTTGTCTTGCTACAGCTCCCATTGGTTTTGAAGGAGTCTCTTCAACAAAGAAATGCTTTAGGAGACCTTTAAGAATGACATTAAACAAGACATCCCTTTCGTAAATCCTGCAGTAATTTGGAGATGAGGGGCTCCCACTAATAATCCCGTGACACCACCTTCCCTCTCCCAGGAAAGTAAAGGCCAGGTCCACTGCCAAGAGAAGTGCTTACAGTGGAAGATCTGACTGAATACTTCCTCAATATTTAACTGGTGCTATAGGACAGGTTGTACACAGAGAATTTGTTGCTTCCTTTTCAGTTAATGGTACTCAAATGGTCCTCTACAGGCAAAATTCACCCAAATGCCATGTCCAGAAGCCAGCTTCTAGCTTCAGTCCTAAGAGTCATGGCAACGTGTGGACCCCCACACGTGCAGGGTGCCCACAGAAATTCTTGTGTAACAAGAAAGCAGAACTTCAACCCCAACTCTAGCAACAAGAACAGAAGCACAACTCCCTCAAGCTGCATAATGGCACAGAGTTATTACCAGTAAGTAAGTCTGAGTGACAAATTATTCTGGTCATTAGAATCAGCAGATCAGATCCAGGGGAAGCCTAGCTATTTATTCAGAAGCATTGAGGTTTTTTTCCCTACAGATACTCTTCCTTGCAGGCTCAGTACACACACTAAAGAGAAACCAAAAAGCTTTTTAAAAATAAAGTACATTTGTGAGGAAGGGAGGCACAAAGAATTTGTATACTTTTTTAAAAATTAGCAACTCTGTGCGTAAACTTGAACCCTAATCTTTTTTTTTATTCTTCTTTGGTTTGTCACCTTCTTTCTTTCCTTCCCCTATTATCCAGCTGACCCTTTGATTCAAAGGGAACAGTTTCTCATCCTGTGTGGAGGACACGACAGAAGTCAAGCTACCTGCTCAAGGAAGAACAGCTGACAACATTTTTATTCTTTGTAATGAACCTCTTATCCTGGATGGTGCATAAACACATGATCTTTCTGAAGCCATGACCAAACTGGGAGACAAACTCAGCCTTAGTGGAGTTAGCAGTGACCTGCTAAATGATGTTCTTAAGTCCAATACCTGTTTTCCCAAGGAGAAACTCTAGTGCAGTTGTTCATCTGCAGCCTCACCTGCAGAATGGACTGGTGACATGTATTCTGTCCTGATGCCTTTTGAAGGACACACAGAAACTTTAAGGGGAGGTATCAAGGCATACCTAACTGATACATAGGATTTACCTACCCCCAAAATATACAATATTTATATTCTCTATGAATTTTGGCTACATATTTTGCAAGGTTTACAACTGAGATCCTTAAATGAGTCTCCAGGGATAAAGTGCTCATCTACTAGCTTTATTTCATCTAACTATGGAAAATCTCAGCCCAGTTTCTAGAACCTTTTACTAATTTCCATCCATTACACATAGGTAATATAAGTGTATTTCATCAAAAATTTCCAACACTGTTTTCAGTCAAGTCAAATCAACCATGACATTCTGTCAGGTTAAATTCAAGATTTGCTACTAAGCCCCCTCCACTTGCCTGCAGGTACCAAATGTGAGCTCCAGAGTGGCACTCATTTTAAAAGCCAGGGAAGTTTAACACTCATTTACAAACACCTTTGGTCTAGATCAGCCCAAACATGATAACCAGCTGGGCATATAATAAAGGCCAGCCTTCCTTCTTGGTCCCTAAGGAAAAGAAATTGCAAGCACTAGTAACTGCTGATGGTTGAGATCTCTTCTGTTTGTGAACTGTCTGGCTGTCTGGTGATGAGTTAAACTTAGGAGTAACAAAGCTCTTAAAGCATACCTTTAATTGCAAAAAGACCAGGCTTCCAAGGGCTCTTGTCCATTTACCTACCCAGAATCAATAAACACTACGTAATCCACTATTTGGTTTTTCAATGCTTCACATGAATGTGGATACCTTGATAAAATCCCACAAAAACATTGTGGGAAGCCGTGAAAAATAATCTGGTTTAGAAATTATGAGTTCTTTTGGGAACTTTTCAGTGAAATCCAAACAAAACTAGTAAAACTGACCCTTATCTCAGTGAAGAGCATTTCAACAACCTGGAGCTGTGAAAATTCACAGTGAACAAGCCCACCCAGCAAGTTTAATGCCAGCTCTGCTATGCTACAACAAGCTGCCACCAGATCCTTGCAGTCAATCCACAAGTCAGCAAAACAGAAGTCCCAGTAAACCCTGTGTGAGTTCCCTCTCACTATGGAAATTAATACAGTGAATTAGATGTGTGATTTATATCATTCTCTCAGTTCCTGCAGCAGCTAGCACTATATATGCTCCCGAGAAAGAACAGGCGTGAGCAGTAAATGGATAACTTGTCCCCCAGGAAGATTTCCCCTCTAATACCTTATGCCCTAAAAGCCAAGTTTTTCCCAGACTTGAAGTTTTTCATTCCTTATAGCCTTCTACAGCTTTGCTGTTCACTATTTGTCTGCCACACACAGACACAGTCCAAGCACAAGGTTGTTCAGGGTTCCTGGAAGTTCCTTCTTTCAGTGCCTGTTAATTTTTTATGGTGCACCCACAGGCTCTTACAGAATGCTAGTTAAACACTTCTACAGGATCAAGAGTTCCTTATATTTTTGGGGGAGGATGGAAGGACAGAACAAAAGCAAAACAAAATAAAAAGCAATTAGGAAAAAAAAGAAGACACCTCATTCCTGTTTTCATTTTTTCCTGGCAGATAGCCATGCACACTCTATTATTCACATTTTCTGAAGCTAGCTATCAGTCAGGCCCACTAGGGCTGACTGAGGTATATGACAGAAAAGACCCATAGCAGGAGACTGCTTTTTCTTACACAGCAGGATCGATTCAGGGCTTGTAACAACCACCTACAACTCCTTCCTTGAGCAGCATTATTACTGGAAGCTGTCACATTCCTGCAGTGTCCTGCCTTCCCCACTAATATCAGTGTTTGGAAGAGCAGTGAGGAAATCAGTCTGTCAGACACTTTGGTACATTCCTAAAGTACTGTGACAGCCTCAGCAGCTGGGAAGATTAAGTCCTTTCACCCTTGAACATGGGAGAGTTGCTCATCCAAAATGTTAGATCTAAAATAACAGACGTTTAAATTTAAAAAAATCATCTCATCCTGAAAAGGCAGAAAGTTCATCCAGCATGCTGAATTGATCTATCCTCCTAACACTTAAGACTGTTCAAAAGCAGCCAGGGAACAAGTGTATTTTCTAGCACTAGACCTCACCTGAACACCTCCAACAATTCTAGCCCCATATTCATACACTGAGGCATGAAAAGCATGCGACTTTTTTCCAGTGTGACACCCCAAACCAGAAAATCACTTCTTTTCAACTACTTTACCTCTACAAGCAAAACTGCTGGCTTAGGGCTAGCTGAAAGCCAAGTTAAAAAAAATAATCAAAAGAACAACAAAAAAACCCCAACACCGTAACAACAAATATTCAGTGAATTGGTAATTTCTTTAAGTTTACATTAGACCTAAGTCACACAAAGTTCCCAGCAAAAGGACAGTCATTCAGACTTCAGCAGTCCTACCATTTTCAGCAACTGCAGCAGAATCAAGTCCTAGGGAATGTCTCACTTTCTCCAAGCAGCTACAAGCAGCTCTGAGGAGAGTCTGGCACCAAATGGTTTGGGCTACAGTTTTGAAGCTGCCAACACTCCCAGCAGGTATTATTCTGGATGCTGGAGCATACCCTTCAGACAGGAACATTCATGTTTCCAGCAATCCTGGTCCTCAGGCAGGCTTAGCAGAACTCTGCATCAGTAGATACTGATCAATGTTGACAGATTTCAAAGAAAACATCTTAGGTCTAATAAATAAAGTGTTTTTCAAAGAAAACTTTTCTCTGAAAGTGTTTGACTAGGGCTACTGCTAGATCAATCTCAGCCTCATCTGACACTACTCCAAACCAATTTTAGAAGCAGAAATTCGTAAAGATTGCTGCTGCTTCAGCTGAAGCGTTACTGTCAGACCGGCTCTCTCTTCCACCCCCATCTTCCTTCCACCTCCACTCAAGCTCTGGCTAAATTGTCCCTTCTATGTTTATGCTGCTGGGTTATTTCACAAACTCGCTATGCTTGGAAATAGACCAGTCCTTTGCCAACTGCAGAACTGAGCTGCGTGCCCTCTTGCACTGCAGTTTGAGACCAACTGCTCTGGCATTGCATATTGTAATTCTCACTTTGCTTGCACTTTCAGCGTACTAAAACGAGGAAAAGTTAAAGTGTTACAGTTTGGAACAACTCGAGCATTTCTCTGCCTGCCAACTAGCTCCAGGAGGCATGAAGGAATTCTGACTATTTCTCAGGCTGCCGTGAAACTTCATGATTCCTTACGAACACGTTGTGACCAGCACATCTTTTGCACTGTTTTCTCTCTGGCGTATCTCTGTTCCACGCTGCTCACTGAAGGCGAATTCGCATCCTCCTCCTAATGGGACACCTGGTGCAAACACAGTCCCTTTCCCACAGCTGATCCGCTCTCGGCTTTCCCGGAGCAACGCTAATGCTCCCAGCGCCAGCAGCAGCAGCTGAGGCTGAGCAGACAAAGACGGCGGAGGTGGGAAAGCCTCTTACCAGGGAATTAGGTGCGGCTTCCCCAGCTGCGACGGAGGAGCAGCCCTGAACGCCCCGCGCGGAGCGCCCGCCCCAGGGGCCGGCGGCGCCCCGCTGCCCCCGCCGCCACGGCGCTGCACGGTCCCGCGGGGAGCCGGGCCGGGCCGGGCCGCGCCGCCTGCTGCTCGCCCGGGAGCGCCTCACCTGCCGGACCTGGCGGGGCGAGGTGCTGCCGGCAGGGCCGGGACGAGCGGCGGCCGCGGGGCAGCGACCCCGGGGCAGGCGGCCCCGCACCAGCCCGCCCGGGGCCGTCCCCCGGGCCCGGCCGCGTTGCCCGGCCTCGCGGCGCCGGACCCTCCCGGCCCCCGCGGAGGAAGCGGCAGCTGCCCGCGGCCAGGGCGGCGGCCGAGCCTACCTTGGTGGTGCCCCGCACAGGGCCCGGGCCGGCGGCTCCTCCTCCGGCTGCGGCGGCTGCTGCTGCCCATGCCCGGGGCCGGGAAGCGGCGGGCCCTGCGGCTGGGAGGCTGCTGGCAGGCTCCTGCGAGGCCGGTCTCCCCCGGCTCTCCCCCGGCTCCTGTTTACCGCGGCTCCCCGGGCCGGGCTGCCTGTCAGCGCGCCGCCCCGCCCCGGCCCGCCCCCGCCGCCATGGCCCGGAGCAGCGCGGGCAGGCGAGGCGGCCGCTCCGAGCGGGACGCGGCTGCCCCGGCGCCCGATCGCCTCCCGCTGGAGCCTTCCCCGCGGGCGCTCGGACACGGAGCGCTGCGGCTCCGCTCCGCGCCTCCCACCGGGAACGCGCTCCCGGCACCTGCTCGCGGGGGGCCGGGCGGGGGCGGGACTGGCGGCGACCGGGAGGCGACAATCGGCAGCGGAGCGAGCGGGGTTCGGCTGCCCTGAGCTCAGCCCTCAGCCCTGCCTCCGCCAGCTACAGGGGGGGATGCTGCTGTCGCTGTTGCCCAGGGTAGAACGGCTCACGCTTTAGCACATAGAATAAAACATCCAACTTCATAGGGTGCCATTTAACTTTTTAAAAATGTGTGTATGCTGAAAGCCTGAAGATGGCTTATAGCCACCGTCGTAAGGTGTTTTGTATCAGTCGTTCACCTGCATATATTGATTTATCAGCAAAAAAATATGTCAACGAAAACTTCGAGTTTGCCCCATACCTATATCTGGGTGTCATGCTCTGTTGCTATTTTACACTTGTGTTACGCAAGCAGGATACTTCAATCTTTTCTTCTCAAAGATACCTCTCTCCTGAAATACACTGGAATAGGTGAATTATACTGTTTAGGGGAATTTTACAGGGGGAAAAAGCAAAGTGAGTTTTACGAGAATAAGTCCAAGTAGAGTTTTTCTGTGTTCAGATGTGATGTCTATGCCACTTGGGAATAAGTGAAAAAGAACAGGAAAATAGGCAGTTTTGCTGAACAGTTTCTGTCAGTGCAGCACAGACAAGAAAGCAGATATTATTCAGGGAAAAAAACAGAAAACAAGGAAACCTCCTGACTTGACATGAAAATTCATTCACTAAACCTAAACTGAAATGTTCATCTTCTGAGTCTGCACTTTTTCACAATAATTTACAGGGCTCCAGGAAGATTAAATTTACCCATCAAGAACAGTGCAAAAAGCATAAAATGAGAAAGGTAACCCCTTTTCATGCAGAGACCAACCACCCCCTACAGAAAAATGACATGTTACAACAGGTTTTCAGAGCACAGAGAAGCTGGGCTGAAGTACTGTTATTACATTGCAGAGTTCGTACCCAGCGCACCCATGCAGTGAAGGTGGGAGAAGCCTCACCCGGAGTGTATGGTGTGTCTTCCTGGGAAGAGGAGAATGTGTGTAGAACTCCAGTTTAGTCCTATGTAGATTGAAATTAACAAACTTAGATTGTATCCCTTTATAGGACAGGGTATGGAAACATGCATATGTGATGATAACCATTGTTCTCTTGATAGGCAGTACAGGCTTGTAAAGAGAACCAGTACTGCTGGCTTACCTTGAGGCCACAGGGATTTCTCAAGGCTCTTTTCTTCCTTCACGCTCTCAATCCATTTTGTTGTATGGTTTGTTTGGGTTTTTTAAAATCATTTTTCAGGCTAGGATTGTATTCCACTTTGGGAACAGCATAGCCCACCACTCAGTGCTGTGTGCCAGACTAGGAAAAGGCCTGTAGACACAACTGGAATAGAAGAAATTATACAGAAAAATAGTTGCGCAGAGCAGAGGTTTTCCAGGCAAACTAGAATAAGGATTAGGCCTGAAATGAAAGAAGCTGCAAAAAACCACTTTGCAGATCTAAGCTTTCCCTGTGTTTTGCAATTATTACTCCATGGTCTCTGTTTCCCCAGAAAGCTTGTCTATTATTTTAACACATTGTTTTTGACAAAGTCTCAGCAACAACCTCCTGAATACAGGACTGCAGAGCTGGGACTAAAGCCTCCACCCTGAAGGGCAAGCTGTACTGTGGAACATCCTCCCTGAATGCCTCACAGCCCTCAGTAGAAAATGCAAACCCAAGCTGTTGCAAATGTTCCCCCCTCAAACTTGCAGCTAATTTAAAAAATAGGAAAGAATGAATATGTTTAAGCTAAAGGCCATTAGTCAAATGGAAATATTAAATTCTTCCAGCTAGTGTTGCTGTTCGAAAACTGAGTAGAAGATACAAGGTTTTAAAAAATTACGGAAACGGAACAGAACAGTTCCATTTTGCTAATTGAATACCTCTGGCTCAGAGTTACAGAAATAGCATAGTTTGAGAATGTGTGCCTATAAATGCATGTCACACTTAGCTGAAGAGACTGATTGATCTGCAGAGAGAGCTGCCTGATGCCCTGCACACAAGATCTGGACTGTGAGCACACACATGGCCTTACTTGCCATAACAATAAATACAATTTTATTGAATTTATTTTAAAAGACAAAACATAATTACCTCTGTGCCCAAGAGACTCCAATCCTCTCTAGAAGCAGCAGCACAGATCTAGCATATGGTTATAAGTCTATGCTTTTTAGAAATACTTTTACTCCTTTTAGCACAAAGACCTGGAAAGTGGTGTGGGGCAGAAACCCTAATTAGTAACAACTGTTGTGTAACTGTGTCCTTTTTTGGTCCTTAGTTATTACAATACATACAGTGGTTACGTGGAAAAGCATAATTCATTTTTCCCAGATAATTATAAATTATCTTTTTAGTCTACAGTGTTGGTCTGAGCACCTGCATGTTTCCATAGCAACTCCACAATACTTCAGGGATTACTTCAGAATTCCACTGTGTTTTGGGTCTAGATTTTCTCCAAGCCAGCTCAGTTCCTCTGGTTCCTTCAACCTGCATATCCTGATCTGTGTGTTCTCCCATCTGTTCACTCTCTTCTATGCACATTACTGGCCAAAATAAAGTGATATTTCTCCAAAAGTTCTCTGATTATGTTTTACTGAAGGTGAGCCAAGGGTTCATTACTCCCTGCGCTGTTGTTCTGCTGTTTTCTGCCTGTGCTAGGTGAATAAAAGAGATTCTGGTAGGAGAAGGATAAAGTGGAGTCATTAGGGAAGGTGAAAGGAACTGATGTGAATTCAAGTAGAAAGATGAAAGGAAATATAAATAAATTCTTAACTAATTAAGGAATCAGCATTAATCAGAAAGGTACCATATTTCTAAGGTTAAATCACCTTTAACAAAAACACTGCCAGAGCACCAAGAAAGTGATTTGGAGACATCTTAACAAATGTTTTCTCAAAGTGCCTGAAATTTATCAAACTTTCTTCAGTCTCAGGTGCAGGATATAAATCAGCACTACAGTAAATACATTTTACTAAAACCTGGCTTTTGAAAATCACTACGATGATTTGAAACCCATCTCTGGGACAGAGTGGCATGAGCCATTAAAGTCTCACATGGAAAAAAGCAGGAGAAAAGAGCATTCCTGCCTGCAAAGCAAACTGTAACCTTTGTCCCAGTGCAGTGCTGTAAGACCCTGGTACGCTGTGGATGCAGCAGACAATGGCTGTAGCCAGCCCTACACGCAGCAGGTTTAATCTGGCATGGTGTGTGACAAACAGGCATATGACAACACACCCCGGCAGACTTCAGCAACTCTTCAACAGTCGTGTGAGGCTGCCTTTGAAGACTGACAAGATTGGATACAGCTTTGAATCTGTCTCAGAGCAGGTAAGCTTTTGAAGTAATAAAGCCTAACTCAGGCCTAAACCCACTATCCTCTGTAGAAGCTTTCAGAGGTATTTTCTCCTTTCCGAGCCTCAAAACTAAAGGTTGGCAAACACAACAAACTGGCCTTTTGAGGTGATTTGTCTAGGTAAAACTAGTTGTCTGGGTATGGGTGAACTAGCTCTAGAGAAATCCAATCCACAACGTTATGGCATCATACTTGATTAAAGCTTATAGCACTGCAAGTCATTGTCATTTAGTGCCCAAATGAAAGAAAGCAGAAAGTATGTTGGTCCTTTCTTTGTATCCCGGTCAATTTAATGCTTATTCAAGGCAGGATATGCACTACTAGAAAAAAAGTGAAGCTCAGGGACAAGTAATGCTTCCCCAGAAGTCAAGTGGTACTGCAGCTGGGACTAGGGCTCACCATTTCCTTCCCCTGCTTTGAAAAAGAGAAAAAAAATAAAGCTTTCTCCTCTACTGATAAAAATTTTGAAAAAAGGACCTGGCCAGTTTGCTTCACTTCCACATTTGTTACTCAGACCATTAGGCGATGTATAGAAAGTAATTTATCCCAAACCCAAATATGCAGAGGAGGAATGACATTTTCCAAGCCTATCTCTAAGCAGCCAATACTCAGCTTTGGCTCTCCCCACTGCAATCAACAGATTGCATGCAACTGACATGCAAATGTGGTGAAGGCATAAAAATAGGCAGTCTAGTTCTGTGTAACAAGCCCCATACATCATCTTCCTCATAAGCACAGCTATTGTGCTGAACTCAGCCACATGTTCCCCTTACAGCGTTTTCCTACATTTTTCCTCATACTCTTAACAAATGCTATTTACATCCTGTCCAGACTAGATGAAGATTAATAATACAACGCATTTCTATGGGACCTCCTTGGAGGAAGCCTGGGCATATTTCACCTGGTATTATTTTAATCACCGTTTTAGAGGCTTCCATTTTAACAGTACCTTGAGCAGCTCATAGCTAAATACACAACACAGGAAAATGGGAAACAGAGAACTGCAGATGACAAAGTATAATGCAAAATTAGAGGAGATTTGGAGGACAGC
The DNA here is from genome assembly GCF_041296385.1 of Aphelocoma coerulescens. Taxonomy (NCBI): domain Eukaryota; kingdom Metazoa; phylum Chordata; class Aves; order Passeriformes; family Corvidae; genus Aphelocoma; species Aphelocoma coerulescens. The sequence goes on from NC_091020.1 coordinate 18,221,733, forward strand.
AAGCATAATTAAGGCTCTGTAATAGTAAAGACAGTGAATTGCTACCATAAAAAAGATGAGCAGGAGGGGATGTGATTCAAAGACAGAACATACTGAATATTCAGGAGACACTGTTCTCCCTTTCTCACACTAGACCAAATGAATTTCAATTAAAAAATGGTAGGAAATTCAAAACTACAGTGAAAGAAAGAAAATTCTTTTCACATTATACATATAAATAAGTGAAAGGATGAATCTATCAAGATTCAAAAATAGTTCTAGACCTTTATGGACCTCCAAATTAATATAATAATATACACTGAGATAGCAAGTTCTTCACAATTCAGACTAGTCATTAGCATAGGAGGTAAGATCCAGTGTCCTGTTCCTGAATACTTGGTTAGGGAATTTTTGCACTTTCTGAAGTGCCTGTTACCTCCTATTCCCAGAGACAGATGGGGGGCTGGATGAATCTCAGGCTAATCCAATCTATTTTGATGAATCCTATGTCTCCTCAAAACAAACTAACTATGATCGCTGGCAAGACAGGAGATGCTAAGAAGAAATCCTGTCACTCAATGCTCAGTCTCAAGACCATGTTTAAAACCAAAGGTATTTCATTATATATCTGTGTTATAACTTGGCATCAGCCAGTGCAGATTTTCAGCAAATAAGGCCCTTTATGTGCAACAGTTCTAGCACTTAAGTACAAGATTCAGTGAAGTAAATCTAAGTCTCATTAGTTCAAGTAAAGAAAAATTACTGTCTGCACATTAAGTTTATGGATAGAAGTGAGAGAGAAAATATTATTCACTTTTTAAAAAATCATATGCATTTGCTAGTAAACCCCTCACACAGAGAAAGAAGAGAGGGTATTTTGAAACCCCTGATTTTTCCTTTTAGAAAACTTCAGTGTTTTCATTTCCTGCTTATTAGCACTCTTAATCACATACCAAGTAAATAATACTATTTTTGTGATTAGGTACTGTTTTGAATTTCTGGTGCTGGGCAGAACGCCTAATTTCAGGAATAATTCACCATCTAGATGTGATTAGAATATAAGTATTATGGAGCTATATATACATTTCCTACATATATGGTACATAGTAATCAGTCTTTCTGAAGACTTTCTGAAGTCTTTCTGGATTAAAAAGGATCGAAACAGCCTTAAAGTGTCGTCTAGAAATAAATTTCTGCCATTGATGACCTGTAAAGCTTTTTGAATTGCAAGGCTAGACAAGACAGATAGTAAGGAGTGGTCATGTTAGCAGTTACTGGCATACATTCCTCACACACCACTGAATTGATACTTTCATATTCTCAACCTATATAATATTCTCAATTATACATAAGAAAACAGCAACACTTGTCATTTTAAAGTAAGAAATTATGGGGGCATGCAGTATTTTTACCAGACATATCTGGTAAACATAGCTAAACATACCATCCAACATAGCTTGGCTAACAGACACCTCTGAAATTCACCCTTGCAGGGTTACTGGGAAGGAAGAGAGGAGGGCTGTCTAGTCTTCAATACATTTAAGATTACCTAATAAATTACATCATGAAACCCAGCATAGAAACAAGTTTTTGAGGTATTCTTCCATTCTGATTTTTTAAAAACCTTTGGAATTAGGAAAAGAAATGTACCCTATTGCTGACTTCCTCAGATCTGTTCAGAGTGGGCTGAGTAAGGGTCACAAACAAATAATCACACTTTCTTTTTTTTTCTTTTTTTTTTTTTCTTTTTTTCTTTTTGGAATCTCTTTATTTGACAAACCCAAACAAACCTTTTTGCCATTTCTAAATGCCTCCGCTGCCCCCTGGTGTTGCTTCTCTGCAGCGTCACACACAAAGCGAATGCAAGAGAAATCCAGGAAAAAACCTTCACAAGCTCTGTGCCACAAAGTCCCTGTGTAGGAGAAGTTATGCACAAACGAGTGGACTACGCTTCCAGATGCAGTTCTCAGCTACATTAATTTCCTCATGCAAGCATCCGTGGCTCAGTGCTAACGAAGATACCAGAAAAACTGTCAAATGCATATCAAGATGAACCTGATTTACATAAAGATTGGAAGAACATGACCCAACACAAAAGCTGCAGGTGGAAGCAATTCCTTACAGGCAGAAGCAACGCCAAATCCACAATCCCAAAAGATGGTGCCCCACTATGAAAGCTGGAAGTACTTGAAAAGAAAGCAAAGTGTCTAATTCATTATATGCAAAAAAACCTAGAAAAAACTTCATTTTATATTTTGTAATATAAATTAACAATTCTAGCCTTGTCTACAACTGAAGACTGTGAGCAGAAGGCACTACTGCAATTACATCCCAGGGGACTGCAAACTGAATAGACAGAAATTGCAAGCAGACAGATTTTTATCACCATGGGCTTCTGGAGATTTCAGAGAAAGGAAGTATTTAATTCAAGATCCAAAAACATTTCTGACACCTCTGTGGTGCTTATCACTTTGACACAAGAATCCTGGAGATCATTCAACAAGAGACCAGCCTGGTTTTGCCTCACAGATCCTCAAGCATAAAAGAAGCAAACAAAAAATATTGTTAGGAAGGTAGAGAAGCACACACCAAAGTAACTGTTTAACTTCCAGTATGTAAAGTCTTTATAATACATAATCTAATTACACGAACACACAAAAGCTAAACATTTGTTATCAGCAGATGCATAGCAACATGGTACACTAATACTCGAGCCCCAAACCATTTTGGTAAGTTTACACAGTAAACAGTAATTAATCCATAGCACAAACTAACACAGGACTTAAAAAAGTAAAAGCCAATAGCATCTGGATTAACAACAGTTAATTACAAATTAAAGTGCTCTGTGGCTGCACTACTGGTTGAAAATGAATGCCTGTAACAGTGTGGGTATGAGAACAAAACCAGTGGAGTTCTGAACAAGAAGTATCTGTATAAGTATAATTAAAATGAGTTATAATAAAAATTATGAGAAGCTACACACAGGGAAATTAGATTATTACTGCATTGCATATTCTGAAAAAGCATTATTATGCACTTCATTATACACATGCAGAAAGGAAGAGTCAAAATTGAGATGTGACTCAGAGGCTTCCTACCACATATCCATTATGTAGTTGTACTAAAATTTGAGTATGGCCATTCCAACACACTGCAAAACAATGTCCCGACAATTACACTTATGCAAAATCAGATTAAGTGATCACTGACCACATTATTTTAATTCCACTTCTTACCAAATCCCTACTGTACCTACAAAAAATGCAATACCTCTGTCTTCAGAATGTTGCTGAGCTGTAATTCCTGGGAAAACATTTGTACATTTGTCATGTTCCTTATTATTTTCCTTCAGCATCAAACACTGCCCCATGCTGGAGATGAAGTAAGAACTCCAGGCAGTTCATGGTATGTAGCATGGCTCAGTAATGACATGTTGTTCATACCAGGGGAACTTTCTCTAGTGATAATAAGCATGGAAGTCACACAGAATGACATTTTTATCTTACCAGTGCCCAGAAGAATGATTGTGTACATATTTTTCCCACGCTCATCACTCTGAAAACTTCAGGTTTAAGAATGTTCAAGTGAACTACATGAAATGGATTTCCTCCAAGGGTGAGATTCTTCAATTTACTTCTCCCGCTTTCAGTGATCCTCTTTCTTCTATTTTGGCCCACCTTTTGACTCTCATAAGCTGTTACCCTTTGACTGGAATGCAACACAGATCATTTTAGTACCACAACCAACCAAGTAGCTGAGGACTTTGACAAGACAGGGACCATGACATTTGATTACCTAGATACAGTGTGGGGGGATTTCTTTTGTTTTGATGGTTTGTCATAGCTTTTTATTAATCTCTTTTTACTGGAACACTTGATGCTTATAAAAATATTTCACAAGCATTAAGGGAATGAAAGAGGAAAGTCTTTCCAGTAGGTACATTCTTCCAACAGGACTTTCTGCAGTGGCTACATGATCATTAGAGGTGTCTCATGCATTTACTGAACTGCCTTTATACTGTATCAGCTGAAGGGGAGAAAGGTTAATACATGCCCATTTGTTGGGCATCCATCTTGCCTTTGCCAGCACACCTGTAAGACTTCAGGAGGTTTATTTAAAGCACACAGTGTTGGTCACACTATACCTAATGAAGCTGGTGGGAATTCTTCCCATCAGCTTCAGTATGAACAGATATGAGCCAGTGCTTGTGGGGAAAAAAAAAAAAAAAAGAATATATATATATATATTAAAAAAAAAAAAAAAAAATATATATATATATATATATACACCCTCCCAAAAGAGCCTAACTTTTAATTTAGGAACACACTGTAAGAGGGAAGTTATTTTGTGCATTTATGACAGCATAAACAAGAATAAAATTTAATATTTATTAGAATTTCTTCCAGTAACAGCATTCAACATCTTAACAAAGCAAGTTGTGAAGTCTTAAAAAAATCTAGGATTACAAAAAAAGTTAAAATAAGTTGTTTCTTATATTTAATGGCAACAAACAGGGAACCTTCTATTTAAAAACAAACTTGTCATATAAACAGCATTATTTTAAGAAAAGGTGATTAAGATGATATGTCATTTTCAAAATGGACACACAATGTATGAATATCAATCAGAATGAAACAGAGGGGTGGAACACACTATCCCCTTAAAATCTCAAAACAGGCTGTTTGAAGAAAGGGGAGGGAGGAGGATCCTTCTAGTGAAATAACTTAGAAGATACCACGCAATGGACAAAAAACAAGAGTACAGAAGACATTACATGACACCCTCATTACAACACCCCCTCAACTCTGGTTATACAGTAAAGTTAGTAAAGTGCATCTTTAAAGACTTGTCTAGTGAAATAGCTTTCCCAAATATAAAACACAACACGTGCAGTAACAGTTAAATCATAGTGTAAGTTTTTAGAAACTAGTTTTTAACCTTTCATTCACTCAAGAAGAAAAGTTTTAACTGCAGTAGTGTTCACATTATTCTTCGATGCATCCTCATGTGCTTTTTTGTTACTTGGCAAATCTTTAAATATGGAGCATGGCAAAATTATGCAGTTTTAGCAAGTGCTTCTCTCAATTCAATACAATTCTTCAATGGCAGAGTGGCCACATGCAGCACAACCATGTCAGATTTTGGGAAGCTTTGGTGCACTAACAATGGGATTGGTCTCCTGCAAATACCTCCGCCCCGCGCTCTTGTAGTCGTAGGTGCAGGTGTGGGTCTCTGCGTAGCGGTGTGTTGCACAGAAGTTGTTTCCACATCTGAAGAAACATGAATATTACATGTTACAAGCTTTTAGAAGCTTTTAATGCTCTGACATGCTGGGAGCCACTTTGCTTAATCATGTCTTAAATGACAGAGCTGTTTGAATTGTCATCATCCTTGACTGGTGACATTAACTGGTAGGGTACACAAAATGACATTTTTCACACTGAATGTTTCAGTTTTGACCCAACAGTCTCTTCAGCTGGGAAGCTAAGCAAAAGCAGTACTCCAGGAACTAACCAGCAAGGATCAAACACGCTTATAAATTAAGAATGATGAGCTTTGTTTTACTTTCTTTCTTTCTTAAGGACCTCACACAATATTAGTTGGTAGAATTCAGAGGACAAAACCATGGACAGTAATTCCATCAGGTGAAATCCATGTAATGCATTTCAATTCAAAACCACGACATCACTCAGACAATCAAAACAGTTGTTTTCAGCACAACTTCTGCCTGGCATAAAGGCAAATTAGCCATTTAAGATTAATAAATACAGATTTAGTCAGCTGTAAGACATCAGAAAAACTACAGGGAACATAACTTCCTGTAGGACTGGAAAAGGGTTCATCTACCCAATATCAGTTGCAATTTTGATAAGATCAGAATTTTTGCTTCAAACTTGACAGTTCTGCAGCTAAGACTCTTACCAGGAGAAAAGCGTACTTTGGATGTTGTATACAATTTGGACAAGTGCTTTACCTGGAGACACATATTGGGGTCCTGTTGCCTGATTATTTGACAGAGATGCTTCTTGACAGTAAAACACTGATACCATCCAAAATCAGAATTCTCTTGAAATGGATTGTTACCCATTGAACTCACTATTACACTATAATCCCCTATTTACTTATCTGTGTATCTGGGTTCATAATAAACTCTGCAGCTGTTCCTGAGGCTTTATGTGCCTGGAAATAAATTTTTCTTTGGTTCTTGGTCCCATAATCACAACTTTTCTCATAGGACTATATACTCTTTGGTTTATGCTGCTTTCTAGAAGAAGGTCCTATAGTTGCTCCTTTTGAAACCAAAACAAATGCTATTCTTGGAGATGAGCCATTTCCCCTTTCATTTTTAACCTTGCAAGCTGCTTAGTTACTTTTAGAAGAGCTTGCAGCTATGTGCTCATCAGGAAAGTGTGCAGTGTCCAAAACTTTTCAAAATCAGAGACTGAAGAGTCAGTAAGGAGACAATTCCTCACCCTGAAATTCTCCTATACGATTGCCCAGTGGCAGAAGTTCTTGTTCATTTTGCTGTTGGTTGGCATGAACCAAGATCAGCTCCAAATGCAGCCCTCACAGCGCAGCAGTCCCCAACCTTGACTAGCTCATAGGAAACTATACTAAGAAAAAATACCTTGTATTTGAAAACTAACAGAGAGAGTGGGGTTCTTTTCTATTACAGCTGGAGATGGGGTCAGTAGCTCTGACCCTGGAAGAGGTGACCGGTCCGGGGAGATGGTCCCGAAAGGAATCGCCTTCCCGAGGCCCGGTGTCTTCCTCTCAGCTGCTGGCAGAGGGGCCCTTGCAGAGGCTGTCAGCTCTTTAGTGATTGTCAGCTCGTGATTCCAGCTCAGCTCTGCAGGGCACCTCCAGGCCAAGCCAGACCAGAGAGAGACGAGAGGCTCGTGTGGCTGGTTCCACACGAAGGTAGCTTTATTATCTGTACTCCGGCGAAGGGGAAAGCCAGGGACGAGAGCTCTCTCCCACAGGGGCAGAGGCCTTAGCTTTTATAGGGATACAGGGGATGGGTGAAGGCCAATGGGTTACAAGGGATCTGCATAGGGTCTCCTAAAGGATTGTGGGTCTGTCTTTTCTCTCCATGACCAAAGAAGTGGTTGCCTTTCCAGGGAGTCCTGCTGGGCGATTATGAAATCTCTTATCTCAGCAGAGATCCCCCCCAGGGCAGGGGCTGGGCATACCCCACACTTTTCTGTGTTTTTTTGTTGTTGTTCTTGTTGGGAGTTTTTTGTTTGTTTGGAGGTTTTTTGTTTGGCTGGGGTTTTTTGTTGTTTTTTTTTTACAGTTTCCCAAGATCACCACCAAGCACCAGGTCCCACTGTGTTGTCTACAAGTAATGATTTGGGGGACCAGCACTTGGGTGGTTCTGTGTTTGAGATGCTCTAGATGCTCAAAGGTGACTGAAGTCTTGCAAAAAACCAGAACACACATATCAAAAATTTGTTGAATACAAATTTGTATAAATTCACAAACTGTGAAGATGTGTTGCAATTGGGCCAAATCTGAGGGAGATTTGTGAGAAACTATCAAACTCAGTTTTTCCTCAAGTTGTTAATGATACCATTATTGATGAGAAACTTTGCAGAACATGTATCTGTAGCAGGTTCTTCTCCCACAAGTATAAAATGTCATTGTTCTTTTTTTATTATCTTGTTCTTTATTTCCTGGTATCTTCCATTCTGTTACCTTCCATTTCTTGGTCTTCCTGGAAAAACATACACCTCAAGAGCACAACAGGGGCAACATTCCTGAGTTTTAATTCCTGCTGTTTTGCAGAACTGAGAATTGCAACTTTCTTGAAGGTTGCCTTTTGATTTGCTATGCTTAAGGAATACTATGCAGCAAAGAAAACTTTCTGGTTAACTCAGCTATCAATTTTAAGTAACAGCTGGTTATATACTCCACCTACCTGCACTCATAGCTGGTTGCCAATCCAGTTTTCTTGCCACAAAGAAAGCAGTGCTTTGAAATTTTCTTTTTTGCTTGAATTAAGCCATTCACAGGTGGAAGATGGGTTGCTTCACCTGCTTTCAGAAGTAGAAAGACAGTAAAGACATTATAACTTATTCACAAACAAGTTAAATGTTATCTTTTGAAACGCAGATTCATTTTGCATTTCTTAGGATACTTCAGGTGGGAACCCCAAAGCCTAAAAAGAAGGGGGAAAAATAAACCCTGAAAGCCAAAACAGGAAACACACCTCAAGCCCATGAGCACCTTTGGAAGAGGCATCACAATGTGGGCCTTAAAACTGCTATTTTGAACACCCGTTAAAAGTTCACGTAAGTAGGAAGTTACAGAACAAATCAATAAACACATCTGTTAATGGTCTTCCCAGACACAAAATGAACGCACACAGAGTGTCATTGGGAAAGCCCTGTGCACAACAGCTTTACAAAGAATCACCTGGGCATTCCATTACCTAGCATCCAATATATTCACTATACTAATTTGCCAAGTAAGTACTGCAACATTTAAAAATCTTGCTGGTACTCCGTAATTGCAAGAATAGTACTGTATTAGACTACAAGCCTCTACCTAGCTATATGGTTACATTAGGCACTTTGCAGATGTTTGTAAAATTTCTATACTTAAAAAAACTTACTTTATTTTTACTTTTTGCCTTGTAATTCTTGGCTGTTGCTTTATTAACCGGAGATCATGTAAAGAAAAGGCATCTCCCTTCCCTCTTTGTCCACAACTTGCTCAAGCGTATTTCCCACATGCTGGGTCAGTAAAGTGAGCAATGCATCCTCTCAAACATTCTTTCAGTGTTTCTACAGCTATATTGTCAGGATGTTCCCAAAAAGTTATCTCATGAGTTCACAAGTATTTTTCGTCCAGCACACTTTTAATCCCAACAGTCATTTCTTAGCTGAGATGCAGCAGACTACACTCAATAGCAGCACCAGGCAGTCACTACACATCACAGTCATCCCTACCCACCACTCCCACCCCATTCCTATCCAGCATTGAAACTTCCAGGCAACATTTGTCCACACTAACAATTTCATCATCTAAAAGCACAGTTTCAGAAGCATCACTTAGCCCAGTTTGTGAAAGAGACAGAGCTTTAAGACAGCTGGCCCTGAGGACCTACTTGAACAGAAAAGCAATACACCTGTCCTGACATTTACAGTCCCTACAGCAACTACAGTGAAAAGTGATCTGTCCTGTGGCCAGTTATACAACAGATCATTACCAGCCACATCTCTCTCAAGAGCCTACATGATATGACCACACCAACTCATGTCTGGTATCTTTTGGAAAATACAATTTTGTCTGATGTAAGATACACCAGAGGAGTGTCTTCTTCATGGTCCTATCCAAAATGACTCAGCTGCTAGTAGGCTTCCCCATCATGCAGACAGGGCCCTTAGGCTATCACCTCTGGAGCAGCAGAGACAGGACAGACCTGTTTCCTAACTGACTGCCAAGTGAAAGCTGCCTCTACAGTTGTGAAACAAAGGCACAACCCACTCTTTTAGCAGCTTTTGCTCCAACATTACAATTACATAATTTTTTCTGTTGCAGCTGCTATTTGAACATCTATTTTCTAGTTTATTTTATATGCCAGATCTGGAATACATACCCACCTAAGGTAATACAGAAAGAAAAGAAAACTTGCTAACTGTAAGTCAAAGATACATAGAAGAAAAATTAAATGTGCCAAAAGTCCTTAGTTCACTCTTAAGAGTTTTGAAAGCATTAATTTAGACAATTCCTCCCAATAGAATTAATCACATAAACAATTAATATCTATGCATAACACATCTATTTTCAATAGATGTCAAGCATTGAGCACTCCACAGTTACCATGACTAGGGTGGAAAGAATGATGAACAGCAAAAAAAATAGTGAAAAATCTGCTCTGTATCAGTGTTCTGCAGCATCCATGTCCTTATTGCTTCCTCCCCACTTTTTTTTTGTGATAAAGACAATGCTACCAATAAACTTGGCTCTGATTTTAGTAGACTCAGAAAGATTCACAGAACTGATAATTTGGCAACTTCAGCACAGAAAGTCACATTTAGATCTACAGATGACATGCAGGCTTCACTAAGTTTTAAAAAAACTAAAAAAGAGTTGCAGTTATGGTCCACCTAAGATCTGGAAGCCATCTGCACGTTAAAGAATTGCTTAAAATATTAAAAGATTAACCATGCTATAGAAGTGTAATACAGCAAGGACTCTAGAAGCCAAATGCCTTACAAAGATAAATTATTTTTGTCCTCTCTATGTGTGATATATCAGGAAAGATTAGAGTCATCTTTAATTATTATATAAGTTACTTACCTACTCTTTTCCCTACAGCTGCCATACTTCCATTCATTCCAAGCCCATGCGCAGACTAAAAAAAAAAAAAAATTTCCACAACGAAATTACTAGCAGATGGAAATTAAATGAAAATGTAGGTAGTCTGGTATCAGCTTATTTGATACCAATGTTTTATCAATCTACCCACGAGGAGTCCAAGACAACCGCACACAAAGTTAAAATTCTGCAATATAAAGCCTTAACCTCAATGACTATTTAATAAATCTCCCCACACTTCAAAGTACACCAAAACAACAAAGTACATTAGAGAGCAGAAGCTGGGCACATATGGTGCCAGTCACTGGGCACACTTTGGAATAAATGACAATTAGTGAGCAGCAGAAGCCAGATGACACTTCTAAACACACACACTCATAATTCTATCACTACAATAACTCATAATTTCAGTTGTGAACTGAACAGCCGCTTTAAATCTTGGTGAAAAAATTCTTCTAGGACCTGTTTAGATAAACAGGCAGTTTAGAAACCATCAGCCATTCAGAAAACAGTTTATGACAACCAGGGATTTAAATACACCTCCCGCACCCCAACTGCTTCTCCTGACAAGACAAACACACACACACACACACACACACACACACACACACACACACACACAGTAGTTTTGTAACATCAGTATCACAAAAACAGGAAAACTTGATTTCTTTGGATGCATTCATACTCACTAGAATATATTCAGCAGCTCCATTTGGAGGAGCAGTTTTCCTAAAGCTTTCTTCCTGAAAATGCTGCAGGTTTGTAGGCAGTGCAATAGCAGAAGTCCGAAACCTGTCAGTCCCACAGGAACTCTGTAAACTTTCCCTGTTTGTGCTTCGGGCCAGCGAAGCCAGAAATCCTAAGTTACTTACAGAACTCGCAGGTTCTTTGGATGCCTTGCTAGCCACATCTGTGATGTCCTTAGCCTCTGCTTTAGAAATTACATCAGGTCTTTTGCCAAGTGACTCTACTTTCACACTACAAAATCTAGTGGTCCTAGAAAAAGAGGAGTCTGCTATACTACGTACTTCCAATGATCGAAGCACATTAGGGGAGGCTGTAGATCTCAAGTTACCAGCCTCAAAGCATCTGGGCTGTGCTTGTGGTTTCAGAGAACTGTGATGTGCCACTTGTGGTGAATACCGGAGGGGAGACAAAAGCAGATTTTTCTGAGGACTTAATTCACGAGTACTGAGAAGACCAGTCTCCATTGCTGCAGTGCTCAGCACTTTGCCAATAGGTTTTCTATGCTGCTCTACAACCTTAGAATCTTCGTCTCCATCAGGCAGTTCAAGTTCTGGGTTCACCTTTCCTACGTCATATATCTCACTACACTGTTCAGCAGGGCTTGCTTCTGTTAAAAAAGCAAAAGCATCTGGTTCAGGTAGATGTTCTTCTTCTGTTCCATATAGTTCCACGTTTGTTAGACTTGGAAACAAAACAGCATCCTCCTCACTTGCTGAGGTCACGTTTTCAGATGCTTTTTCTGAATTTGCAGGCAGGGATGAAACAGGAGTCAGAATACTATTTGTAGGTAGTTTTGCATTTTCTAGTTCAACGCGAGATATTTTTGGTGGTAACCTGATGCTATTGACTGGCTGAGACCAAGAGCTGCTCTGCCAAGTGTCATCTTCCTTAAGGAAGTGATTAGCTGTGGATGGCATTGTTCTACCAGCAGTGGCCAAAGTAGCCAGTGCTGAAAGTGCGTTTTGGGGAGATTCAGACTGATGCAAATTCCCAGGAGGAGGTAGGCACGACTGTCCGATGTGGGGGAGCACTCTTAAAAAGCGGTGACGGGCAGCAGCCACTGAGCCACTAGGTGGTCGAGGAGTCATTGGAGGGCGAGGCTTCACCTTGACAGTTTTCTTAGGCTATTAAAAAAAAACCAAAGCTCAACCAAAATCAAAAAACATGGATACAACAGCAATTAGTATTTGAATTCCAGTTGTGCTCAGAAGACCTGACTGAAAATACATTCTGAGGAATTCAGACAGTGTAAGACCAGAAAAGAGCGTGTCATTCTTTCTACTGCCTTACATATTACTAGCCATCAAGATTTCACCCCAACAGCTGAATAATAAAATCAAAGATTATAATCAGGAAATGTTTTCAATAGGTGACATGTCAGAGAAATAGAAAAGGAAGCCAGAAGGTCATCAAAGTTATCCAGAGGAGCTTCAGATCTCAAACACAACAAAAAATGAAAGAAAGTATAATCTCTTCATTTTACATCTAGGCAACCTAGTCGCACATGAACACCAGTGTAATGTTTTATCTTCACGATAGTATCATTCCATATTTCACTTTATAGGCTTTTCAGTAACAGTGTATCTAATGAAATTGCATTTTAAGAGAAACACTGACTTTTTACCAGAACAGTACTGCAAAACAATGCTACTTAAAGTATTGGAAGAAAAAAACCCCAAACAAACAAAACCACAAAACCCACCCACCCCAAAAAACCTACCCTTGCAAATAAATCCAGGACCAGTAATGAATTCTTTGAATGAGGGCAGGTAGGTCCAAGGAAGCCAATGCCCCTCAGCAGAACATTTATACAACAGTATTTACATAAACAATAGTTGAGAAATCATCTACCCATGATAACTTTACTTCTCAAAATGGCAGAATCTGATCTGCTTTTTAGAAAAGTGAGCACAAGGAAAGCCCAAGCCATTTTATGACAAAAAAAACTGAAATCACAATTTCACCTTTTTACTCAGATTCATGTTCTCCATCTTTGCCTTGAGCAGTTTCATTTTATTCATAGTAATTGAATTCTCAATAATCTGTTGGCCAGAAGGTGATGCCTCTGTCTCATCTTCATCATCAGCATATAAATTATAAACTGAACCACCGCTGAAAATAAAAGAAAGTTTGCATTCATCCTCTAATCAAGTAATTGAATTATGTCTTCAATGTAGAGTATTCTCACAACTAGGAAGTCATATCCGTAGTTGATCTGTTGACAAAACATTATGTAAAAACTGTTTGCAAAGACATTTCAAATCCATTTATCCACATAAGCATCCCTTATAAGGGCAAAGTGATGTAGCTGAAATCTGAACATAGCCACGCTTCTGGGAAGTTGTTATATCACATACAGTTGGTTCACACTCACTATATATTTCCCCCACAGAGGGGATATCCAGTTCCACAAATGTCTCCTGAAGATATGGCCAAAGCTGTTAAGTGTGTGACTCAGACAACAAGCTGATCAGTTTTCCAATTAACCAGACACTGGCATGGAAGGAAAAGTCCAAATTTCTATCCATCCTGAGGGGTGTTCTCACCATAAATGGAAATGGAGGGGTCACCCATGTGGATGTGATATTCTATTTCTCCTTTTCAAAACAAAAAAAAAAAAAAGAAAAAAAAAGAAAAAAAAAAGATCAGTTTAGGTTTCCAAAGATGCCAAAGAGTCTCACATTTGGAAAAAAAATAGATTAGAATTGCTAGTCCCAAGACAAAATATTTTAGGTCAGTAGTCACTGGAAGTTTATAGCATGACATTTCCTTCTTCCATTCTGCATTTTAACAGAATGCAAAAACCTCACCTCAAGGTTTTAAAAATCAGCATCTAATTTGTTTTTCCTATGAAGCATCAATCAGTAACACATTCAGCATCTGACAGTGAAATGAAAGAACCATTAGGAGTGTCCAATTCATTACAAATTGATGCATTTTCAACACTGTAGGTAGTACATTTTGAAGAGTGTTTTAGTTCTTCCATTAGGTTGTCAGCATCTAGAAATCATGACAATCAGGCAACTCCCCGAATTCCCCTGTGTTCATAAAAATGTCTTAGTAGATTTAGCTCAAGTTTCTACTCTCCAAAAGAGATCAAGGAAGAACTAAAAGTGTCATGTGGAAGTCAGTACCAAAAAAAAGAAAAACCCCACTAATTAGAGCTAGCATCTTACCTGATTCTTGGAAATATTCTGCTGCCCTTAGAGCCAGCATTTTTTGCACTGACTCTCCAAATCCATTTCCTAAAATGTAGCAAAATTCCAAAGGCAGCACAGCTGGGAGACAGTGTGAAGAGCAAGATAGCAGCAAATTCAAAGCAAGAGTCAACAAAATAGACCAGTAATTTCTTACCAAAACCTGAATAGGTCCATATGGGGACAGACAGCATGCCTATTATGTATACATACTTCTCCTGGTTAAAACCCAACACTAAAAAAAGTTATTTCTAAATTTTAACTTTATAAAGGTTTACATCACCCAAGTCAAAAGAATTTGTTGAACTTCCTTTCCTGCAAGGTAATGATAGAAAGCAAAGTGGTATGTTTCATGTCTGGTTGGTTTTTTGGTGTGGTTGGTTTTTGATTTTTCTTTTAATGAAAAAGTAATTGTTATCTTTTTGTTCAATTTCCTGACAAACAGGGGCCAAAAACACACACCAAAAAAAAAAAAGGACTGACAAAAGGATTGTTTGCTTTGATGTGATTGTAAGATTATAAAAGTTGGACAGGGAGTTTTGATATTAATGATATTTTCAGTCCATTTTACAATGACTAAATTTTAAATTTACTTTGTCCATAGGTGTCAACATTCCTGAGCTCCTGCTTATAAAATGCATGTCTCAAAAATTATTAGCTTGGTGAAACCCTTTTGGCACCAGTGTCTGCCAGTCCTCCACCACAACTTCAACACTCTTCTTCTAATCCAGAGACAATGACCACTGTATGCATTTATACTCTTGTCAAGTTTTAACCAGTAACTCAATCGCAGACGAAATAAAATTATCCGGAGAACTATAAAACAAAACCAAAACCAATGTCTCATTTCTAAATTTCAGTCAATGAATTCTGCTCCACATATCAGCAGTGTGAGAGAGGCTGATAAACAAGTGCTTCGAAATGCTTAGTCACCAATATACCCACATACATGAACACATCTGTCAGTATGCAAAATAGTAGTACTCAGAGTGACCCACAGCTTTCCTCTACAAAGATCAAACAAAAAGGTCTGATTTGTTTCCATTCTCTCCTCCCTTTGCTACTCTTCCCATTTCCCACAGTCTCACCCAGCCATGATAACAAATTAAAAAATTTGGATTTCATTCCCCTCCAAATTACTATCTGCCTTAGTAGAAAAGTTAACAAATGAACTCCCATAGAAAGCACAGAAAAATAGAAACAACTCAAGCTGAATGTTTTCAACTCAGGTGGCTTCCAACCCAACTGGTTCACTTGACCAGTGACAGCATATTTCTTAAGCCCAATGTATTTCACTTTTCTACGTACTGCTGTGCTTTGAAAGGCTTACCCAGGTCCTTGCAAGAGCCAAAAGAGTGTTTTATTCCTCCCATTTGCAATGTTTAGCCAATCTCAGTTAAATTACTATTATATCTATACACTAGGATTACCCAATGGAAAAGTACAAAGACTTTCAGACCATTGTCCACACTAGTTTTAAATGGGGAAAAAAAAAATCCACACACACACAAATTTGAACATGTAGGCAGATACCAGGGAGCCCATTGTATCCATTCAGTTTCAAGCTCCTTATGACAACTCCTTGCACAAACTCACAGTATAGCATCCCCAGTCCCAGCTTTTTGAATGGGTTTGGATGTTCACTAGAGTCAGAAGGTTAAATAGGAACAAAGTGGTAACAGGCAGGTTAGCAGCAAGAACAAGAATTACACCAGTCTACTCATCTTTCCAGAAGTGCATCTAGCCCAGTGCAGCAGCAAGGCTCTCAGTTCTTACCAATTATGCTTGTTTTAACCTATTTCAAACAGTACCATATGTGGCTATTTACTGAAAGAGTAGAGGGGCTGAAAGACAAAATCACAGATCTAAAATATTTGTATCTTTTCTCTTCCTTGTATATCAAACAAGTCTTTCTACTCTGTATAACAATGTGGGAATTCAACTTTGATATTTCTTTCAGTCTGTGGGTTTGAAGTATGGATGTCTTATAAAAATTTTTAAGAGTAGTATCATTCTGAATATGAACTGAATACAAACACAGTACAAAGCTCTTGCTTTCCCTTTGCAAACAGAAACAAGAATAGTCACTTAAAACAGCTTGAGCCCTAGCCTTGGAGAAAACACAGCTAGTGCCCAGAAAAGGAACTCCCTTCCTCACAGCTGTACAAATATTAAGTTCTTGAGGGGATAAAAGACCCTACCCAAAAGCTGCAGTATAAAACCAGAATTCAGTTGTTTTTAATAGATATCAATTTTGATAGTTTTAGGAAAAAAATTACCAGTTTACTACAATGTAGTAGGTAAAGTGACACACCTGTCCTCCTGATGGTAACAGCACTGGATTCTGGCAGCAAATAACACAAGCTTGGTACTTCAACAGTAGCTAACCTGAGGCCTAATAGCATCCAAAGGCTGGCTATATTGGTAATTACTTCAGTAGATTAAAAAAAATAAGACAAAAAACAACATACAAAAAAACCCCAAACCAAAATCCATACAAAACCAAAAAAATCCCCACCCCACATAAAGCACAACAAAACCACCCTTCCCTTCAAACCAACCACGCTCCTAAACAACAAACCAAAAAGAGCCCACAGGATTTTGCACTGCCAATCTACTATCTTCCTGACTAAACATTTCGCCAAGTCATATCCACAGAAAAAAAAAATTTCTGTGAACAGAGAAATGTTTACAAAACTAAACAAATGCCTTAAGGTGTTAGAGAAACCGCTTAACATTAGTTTCTAATATCTAATAAAATACTGATTTGACTCTCCTGCAACATGCTCCTTCTCAGAATGGGCTGGAATGTTGAGAATTGCCTGAATTATGAAGTCAGTTTTAACTCATTATATTAACACACACAGTGATAAGAGAACCATCAGCACAACCACTGACCACAAAGCACTACTGTGCTGTTAGACAGTAACAAGAATTTAATAGCCCCTAGGCAATAATTCTTGCAATATGCCAGGTATTCTTTTGATAAAGTCAACAAACACAGCTGAAAATTACACAGCAACTCACTTTTGAAGAATAATATAAAGATTAAAACCAACTTTACCTCAAAGACTCAGACAATGGCGTTAAAGTGCCATCACCCCGGTCAACCACACGGAAGAAATTCAAGCGATCTCCTTCTCGATACACTAGGAAGGTAACTTGTTTGTTGGATGGCCCTTTCTCCCAGATCTTGTCTCGAGCAGGATCCATGTATTCAGCCATTTCCCTGATAGGATCTTTCACGGGAACTATAAAGACAAAAAACCAAAATAAAACCAAAATATTATTGTTGTTTTGATCACCAATGAGAGCTCAGCTCAGTTTATAACAGGAATTCCCAACCTAGAAGATATGCTGAGTTTTTTCCCCAAGTGAAAATTATCATTGGAATTTCTTCATTTTCACTCCTATACAGATGATCCACATAACCAAGTTTATTGTGTGACTATAGCAATACCTGACTCTTATCGACTATATTTTAAAAACTATTTGTATAATGACATTCCAGTATAATTTTTTCTTCAAGTGGAGAGCTGCTGATTTTATGACTTGATTTCTGTACATATAAATATACTTAATGTAAGAGTAAACAAAGTGCACTTGATATGTTAAGTAAGAGAAGATGGGGAAAAACATCCCCCCATTTTTGTTAAGTATTTTTCCAATTAATTTGGAACTGAAGTCTGATTGTCTAAAATGCTTATCTAAGAGAAGCTCTTCATAGTTTTAAGATGTTGCATGAAAACCACTGTCTTTAATTTACTTAACACCTACCTC
This sequence comes from Aphelocoma coerulescens, assembly GCF_041296385.1. Lineage (NCBI taxonomy): Eukaryota > Metazoa > Chordata > Aves > Passeriformes > Corvidae > Aphelocoma > Aphelocoma coerulescens. The sequence goes on from NC_091020.1 coordinate 18,239,762, forward strand.
GTCTGGTGTTAACAGGTCCACCTCGCATAGCCAGAACCAACTTCAGAGTGCAGCCTTCTGAAATGCTGTAAATAACAATAAATAAATTTTTATAGCATTTTCTGTTGCTTATGCTAACAATTATTTAGAAACATTAATTAGAAACATAATTTTTATTCTATACTTACTTATAATCATTCAAACAATAGTCATCCTTCAGTTCCATATTATTCCAAATTAAGTGCTGCTGAGAGACAGGAATACCTACACAAAAGAAACAAACAAATAACTTAAAATTGGAGCTTGGCAAGAGGAGTTTGCCTCTGGGGAGTTTTGATTTTTTAAGAGTATGCAGCTGATGGATTGAAACTGGATCACAGGAGAAAGAAGAGAGGAAGCAGGACAAGGACAGGCACTTGAGCAGTCTTCAGCCATGACATCCAACCTCCAAACAATTATTAAAAACAAAGACTTTCAGAAGGCTTTAGCTCACACACAAAGTTCAATCTTTTGGCTCAGCGGAGGGTGTGTAGAAGTGTTCAACTGCTTCAGTCTTATTAATACTTGCTCTTTTTCTATTCATCAGATAAGGGAGGTTTTTTCCTGTTATCTGAACTTCAGAACTTTATGTCTACTGACAGGAAACACAAGATAAAACTTCTACCTACAAAACTACTGAATAATTTAAGCACAGACTGGCATTTTGTATTATTCACAGTACAGACATAGTCACATTAAGGTGACTGGTGGCAGCTCTCTAACCATGGTGAGAACTGCAGTTGTGTTTTTATCTGTGCTTGGTTTGGGACCTCAAAGTTGGCATGTACAGTTCAGTACCACAGCAGTTAATTAAACTTCATCCTACAAACACTTTTGTTTTGTTCTGGGTGCTTTTTTATGCCATTGGAATGTTATTTTTAATATCCACTAATACTCATTTTCAACTCAAATTCTGGGATGATTTGGCTATTTTTTGTTAAGAGAAAGTAAGCATACTGAGTATTTGTTCCTTATTAAAAATTCATATTCTACACAAATAGAATCCAAATTCTACACAACTTCTGCCTGCGTAGTCACCTCAGATACAGATGCAATATACATTAGAGATAATAAGCAAAAGCTGGTACAATTTGAGGTCTTCACACATTTTTATGGGAATGCTACCACGTTCCAAATTTTGGATAGAATAAAAATGAAGACAGTTATGAAAGGATGAGACATCTCAGACCATCAAAAAAAACCCCTTCCCTCCAGCATCAAAAAGAAGTTGTTCGTCTAGTGAAACCCAGGTAATTAAGATCTTACTGTGCATTCATGACAAATGTTAATTAAAATGTGTATCTACAGAGACCAAGAATTACTTTTTCAAAAAGTTCTAAACACTACTTGTCATACTAAGAGACAAAACCTATAAATGTATTTTCCTAAAGGTTACATTAAAATAATCTTATCCTATGTTTTTATTCATTGCATGTTCAGATACTTAAAAGGAAATGCAATTGGCAATGCTACACAGTAAGACTTCCCTAAATACATCTGGCAGGAGGGGAACACAAAGATCAGTGTCTTTCAGATAGTTTCCAAAAACATGTAAGCTTTTGAAGGCTTGTGAGAATGCTTAGCAAGCTGTGGCAGGAGATAGCTAAGTAGCCCCTTCCTAAGTAGAGGAAGGGCATAAAGCTACCAAAATCCATCACTGGCAAGGAAGAAAGGGGACAAGATCCTGTCTGGTCAAAGTCCAAGCATATCAAACAGGCAAGTAGGAGACATCCCTGTGCAGAAGGGGGAATGCCCTTTGGAGAAACTGTCATTATTTTTCTTTAGGCTTTACAGAAGATGACAATCTCCTCAGCACAGTTCATACCCAATCTTCCCTGTTCTGAATGACCAACACAACTTTACTCCATTTGACTGCATTAAACAGGAATCTTATATCCTCTGAAGTCCACAGGACATTTGTAAGAATAATATGTTCATATAGCAGACTAACATAATTGCCAGTACACTGCCAGCTATTTAATAGCTGGTTATTGGTTATGTTTCAAGTCAGCAGTATAAGCAAAAGAACAAGCTGGCAATAGCCACCGAGTCTACAATAAAGTTTTTTGTGTTGTTTTGCACTCTTCTGATTACAAACAATCTGATTACTGTCTGCATTTGTTATGGCTTCAGCAGCCTCCAAGCAGCAATTTCCAATTACTTTGATAAACTGAGAGAGTATTTGTTAAAAAGGCTGGCTTGCAGCTGGCAGCACTGGAGTGAAACATGTTTTTACTCATTCAACAATGACAATGTATTTTTGATGAAATGATCAGATGAAAAGAGGATACTCTGCTGTAATTAGAAACAGACATGTCTTTATTACTTACTCCCTTTTATACTGTTTTCTTAGAATTCTGTATTTATACACTGAGGAAACAGTATATGCTTTATAGCTTCAGAAGCAGCAAAATATTTATCAGCTGTCACTTTTCTGGATTATAGTAAGGATTTCTTGAGGAGACATTTACACATGAGATCAGCATGTACAACTGCCAACAATAATGAGAACTGTGAGATACACACATCCACGATACCCTCTCCCTAAGTAGTACCTGACAGTATCACTGGCCTGCTCTAAAACAGGACCGAGAGCTAAGTAGGGCAATAAGCTACATCTCAATGCTCAAGTGGAAATGAGCTGGCCAGGTGATGCTACACGAGGATAGAAGAGTCTGCAGACTACCTATTGAAATGGCTGCAGGTGCACTGACAATCTGACCTACTAAAATGGGGGGAGGAGAGGAGAGAAGCAGCTACCTTATCCTGTCTTTGAATCAGCATATCACATACAGCCTTAAGCTTCCTTCCCTTACTCTTCCCTTTTGTTCACCACAGAAACTGACTTGGTCAAGACTAGCACAGGGAAAAAAAAAAATCCTTGTAGATTTCAGAAAAAAACCTTGATTTTAAGTTGTGGGTATAAAGTTCCTACGTTTAAGAATGCCACAGACATGTCACTGACAAAATCCAAACAGTGCACTTATCTTTCATTTAATGTTGAAATTGCTGGAGCCTCTGTTTACAGACAGGCTGGGCTGACAGTATTATTTTCCCCCCACAAACTGGCTACATTAGTAAGAGGTGTAGAAATCCACAACTTAAAGCAGCACAAGCTTAAAAAATGCTTCATGAACTTCTAGTCTCTATCAGCACAGTAAACAGGCAAATCATAAAGCAAATAGAAGATGCAGGAGAAAAGTTGTAAACAGAAAAAAGCAGGATTGGTTCTGTTAAAAATTCATGACACTTGTGCAATCCACTTACTCCAATCCTGGCAGAAGCACAGCTATTTTCTCTAATGCAAATACTAATAAATATCATTATGACATATTCTGAATTCACAGAATACTGAAAGAAATTACAACATCCATATGAAGTCTGCTTGACGTTCCTCTAGTTCCTTTTATTTAAGGTGAAGCTGCTGTACACAGGCAGCAAAATAATGACAGCAAAAAGACCAAAGGAAAATAACAACTCACACGATGAACTGAGTACACACAGACAGATGTACAACAAAATTATTGCTGCATCTGTCATTTCCTACTGAACACAAGGGAACACCTATTGAACACTGAAATCAAGATGTACTTTGAAAGCTAGTTCTCTTTTCCCCCTTTACAAACATACAAGAACAAGAGAACATCTAAGTTTTCTTTTAAAAAGGTCGATGTTTCCATGTACACAGATCATAAAGTTCAGTGGCAAGTACTCACCGAACAAACCATGACCAAGTTGTTTTTTTATTTTAAAGCTCACTATATAAATTAATGCCCTAACACTCCACACTGAAGAATTCAAATTAATTCCTGCAAGCTAATAACAGTAATATCACCACTACCACCACAAAATCCCAAAGCCCACCTCCTCCCTTGAGACTCAATCCTATCTTTCCCAACAAACATGCTTACAGGTATTATCTATGGTTCTTTAAGAGATTAATTAACCACTACTATGAATATGCTACCTGAATGCTCTGTCTTTAAAACAGTGTAATAATTGGTGTTTCTGAATGAATACTCAACTCTGCCCAGCCCAGCAGCTACAAGGACTTGTGCAATGGAGAAACCAAAGAGAGATCTCAGTTTAAAAAACCCTATTACTTCCTCTTTCAATGAAATCCTGTTTTTTTAAGTTCTACTTGTGTTAAAGCTCAGTCTTTCATGCCACCTTGAAATTCAGATACCATCCTATCCGTGTCCATCAACACTGATTAACAAGTAAAACCAATGGAATAGGTAGCACTGCTGGTAGTACTGTGTGTGTATTCCAGCTTTTATGACACCAGTAGAGACAAAGGGAGCTATTTCTTCCCAGGTGAACCATTTTAAAAGGCTCAGTCAGTGAATCTGAGACTAGGAGCAATTTAGCCCTGGGGCTCCAAAGTCAACACTATAACAAATCTCCTGCTTACTTCACAGAGAACATATTTGAGGACAAATGCCTGGATCTGATCCAAACACACATCAGATATGCTGTAACTTCAATTTATGAGTAGAAGACTTGCACTGAAATTTCAGATGCATTAGAACCCGTAAGTTTTTATGTATATTCTTTACTGACTAAAACCACTGAAAACATGGAGCTCTTTCTTAGTAAGGTACCAATGTCTAGTACAGCTGTCTAAACAAGCCTTTCCATATCAGATCACTAGTAGGCATCAAGAATGACAAACAGTATCTGAAGTAGACAAAATTCCTAACATGCCATCCATATTATGCTTTTTTATTATGGTGAAGACAGTCTACAACTATTGATTTTCCAGTTGTTGACGAGATCAATTTGTCTTATTTTAGTTTTATTATTAGCCTTTTACATTAGAGGCATGGATAACATTTTAACAATTTGTTAACTTCTGATACAATTCTAGATTTTTTTCTTGGAGCTTTCAGGTCTCAGCTCATTTTTCAAATTGTCTCCTTTGCTTACGTACTATCATCCCCAACATCCAAATGAAGACAATACGCATACTAGGGACCTCATGTAGTCTTCCAGCATTGTAGGAGGCATTCTCCAACCAGAAGTGCAGCTTAACTAAGAGAGATTCACACCCCATGACAGCCAACACGATACAAAATAAAAAGTGAAAACCAGCAGCAGAAACAGGAACAGATGAAAGCTTTCTCCTTCCCAAGCTAAATCACAACAAAATTACTTCTGAATTTTTGCTCCATCTGGGTGATTTATTGCTCAAACTTGTGCACTATAATAGGAACTCTGTCACTGAAAAATTGTTAATTATTATTTAACATACAATAGCAACCCCAAGAGCAACATTAAATTAACTTGTCATTGTGTATCTGTTTCCTCCACACGTAACTGATCAATTTGTTTTCACTCTGCCTCCCACAAATCCTTAATCAGAACAGTACAAACATTTTAACTCTGCTATGGAGTATCAAAGCATTTCAACTGACTTCTTACAATTCAATGATAAGCACCAGCGAACTCATCTTCCATGTTTAATGCAATTTACTTATTAATTCTATACAGCAGGCAGCCAAGCCATAATTACTTTACCATCCTATGAACTACAACATGCGAGCAAAATTCCAGATAAGCAATATTATAACTTCATTATGGAGCTGTTCTTCTAATAAGAAATGAGGATTCTTTTGTAAGCTGTAGGCATAACTGAGTATGGCTATTCACAGTCTCACATTTGGGACTCCAAGGAATTCAAATCTCTCTTCCTCACATCTCCCACTAATCTCTTCATGTATCCTTTAAAGCTCACTCCATCGTTTATACTACCCAAATAGCCTTCTGTTCTCTACTGCCTATGCTATCTTTTAATTCACTGTCAGCTAGCATTCTGTGCATCTCTCCTACACCTATATTCAGTTATAGGAAGGAAAACCCCTTTCCTTTTCTTGCTTCACCTCTAGCCTCCAGGAGCATCTTGACACATTCTCTGACTCACAATTAATTATGGCCCTGTCCCCAGGAAACAAAAGCCCATCCACCCACAGCTGCACTAACATGCAATCCTACATGGATGTAAGCTCCAGTTATCTGCACGGTGGAGCTCCTATTGTGTAGATCTTACTAGTAAATAGTCCCCTCTGTTGTTGCAATGCTGCTGTGCTTTAAGTCTCGTGCCAGCTGTCTGGGCTTTTTTTCCATCCACTAGAGCAGATTTCCGTAAGAGGAGTAGAGTATCCTATCCAGCCTACAGAATCATGTTACATCTCCCAGAGGATGGGTTCCACAGAAGGAGAGAAGAGATGAAAGAGACAGAAGGATGAAAAACACGTACAGGTATACTAGGGAAGGAGAGGATCCCTTTTCTTAAAATCAGCAACTCTAATACTCTCAAATTCTACAGCTATACAGTTCTTTAACCCTTCCAAAGTGAAAAAGAGGATAGAGGATGCAATGCTTCAAAGTAGTTAAACTATGTATATCTAAATATTTCAGATCACATTCTTTCATGCAAGGTCATCCTCATTACAGAGGAAAGGAGGTAAGATGGGACTAACCTACACATATTCTTCTTGCATAAGCATCAAGACTGGCCTCATAACTTAAAGATTTTTCACTTTGCAGAATGTGTCAAGTTTATCATTTTAAGACAAAGCATTGCTCAGCCAGATGTCTACCAGCAAAAGATCACTCACCTAAACAAAATTCAAATCAGTAACTTAAAGCTGCCTTTGGGATTTGCCTGCACTGCAGTTGCTCTTGTGACTGCAGTATCATAAAAAAACCATAAACTGACTAACCTAATCAGCAACAAACATAGCAGCAAGTTTAAAGTATGCTCAGTTACTCAATATACACATATTGCATGGCTCTGGTTTATAATCTTGCTAGTTAACAAACAACTTGGGTCAGGGAATCCACAGAGTTTTTAAGATTAACCTTAATAACTGTATTTAGAAAAAAAAACCCCAACCAACACATCAAAAGAGCAAACATACCAATTCCGGTGAAACCTAAGCCATGAACTTACAAAAAAAGGAAAGAACAAAAAAACAACTCAACTTCAATTAAACCTAAGCCATGAACTAAGTACCGAGTTTTTACACATATTGCTAAACATGACACTTAAGTTTTTTGGTTTGATTTTAGCAATCATGAGTTTTAAAACAGGACTTCTTCTAAAGTGATACAGTTTACACTGAAACAAGAGAGAATAGTACCTTCCAATCTTTGAATTTTAGCTTTCACAGAAATAACTGTTTCAAACGGGGAAACTCGCAGTTCAAAGCAGGTTCCTGTAAGCGTTTCAATGAAGAGCTCCATAGTTTCGTAGAAAGGAAGTTTGTAGTGAAATGGTCCCATATTATCTTTATTAAAAAAAGGAGGCTCTTTCTTGTTGGCCATTAGAAAGGATTTACAACTTCCTTGTAAGAAGATCTGTCAGGAAACTACATTCCACTTCTAGCCAAGGCAGCTTTGAAGATACGTGTAGCACATTGCTGTTCATCTTTAGGATTTTTCACCTATAAAGCAAACAAATACAGTTCTGACAACATCTAAACGTAACTGTTAAAGAGAATTCAAATTTATTTTATATAAAATGATTGTTAAGAAACATTGTTATTACCTAGTACGGCAAGGTAACGACAAATGATATTAGCAATGTTGTAGTTTTAGGGCTCTAGTGTCAGTCAGCACTCCAGACGCAACCTACTACCTTTGTTATTTTTGTTTCCACAAGCGACATGACAACCAGACGCCCAATGCCTCCTGACAAGAGCTAAGCCCTCCGCAGTGTCAGAGCTAGAGAAAAACTCCGGAAAAACGTAAGAACAGGGACTGGTCCGGGCTCAGGGAAGGCAGTTGGAGGCGGCAGCTCAGCCGTGCTCCCGCCAGCGGGGCCCAGCGCCTCACCGGAGCGGGGGCCGGACCCCGGCAGCCGAGCGGAGCGCCCGCGAACAAAGGAGGGCGAGCAGCTGCCCCGTCCCCGCCGCCACCGCGCCTCGGGGCGGCCTCGCACCCCGGGCTGGCCGCGGGCCCCGCCACCACTGCCCCCGGCCCCCGTTTCCTCCCGGGACACGCGCCGCGCCGGCGAGGCCAGGCCCGCGGCGGTTCGAGCACGGCCCCTCTGCCCCGCCGCGCTCGGCGCTGCCGCCGCAGGGTCCCCGCAGGAGCGGCGCTCCCGAGGGCCCGGAACCCGCCGAGAGAAGGCGGGTCTCACCTCACCTGCCGCCGCCGGGCCCGCTCGGGGGGAGACACGGTTCCTCTCCCCCCGCGCCGCCCCGCCCGCCGCAGCTGCCGGAGCCGGCCGGGCCCGGCGGGACGCACGGACCGGGAGCGCAGCCGGAACCGCCGGGGGGGGCAGGACCAGGAGGCGCCGCCCGGCAGCCCCCGCGCTGCCCCGCCCCTGTGACGGCTCCTCCCGCGGGCCAATGGGGCGCCCGCTCTCACGAACCTCGGCCAATCAGCGCCTCCAGCGGGCGGGGCTCGCGGTGCCTCAGGGGTGGGCACCCGCCGGGCCGCTTGTTGTGGTCGTTAAGACGCGAAACGGCAACGCGTGCGCAGGGAAGGACCCGGATACACTTCCCCATCCCCTGGGAGTATTGAAGGCCAGTCTGGGTGGGGATTCGGGCAGCCCAGGCCCGTGGGCGATGTGCCTGCTCAGGGCCGGGGTGGGGAACGGGATGGGCTTTCATTGGTGCCTTCCGCCCCAAACCGCTCTGTGAGTCTGCAACGCCCCCAGCGCTACCGGTGGACACGTGACAGCGGCGGCGGCCGCGCTGCCTCCTGGGACACGGAGTGCGGGGAGGCGGCCGGGGCAGATTAAGGCTAAGGTGGCTCCGGCGGCTCGCCTCGGCCCTACCACCGCCGGCCTTTGCTGAGGGCCAGCCTGCAGAGTCAGCAGGGACACTTTGCGCTCAGCCCGCCAGGCTCCCAGGCATTGCCGGTGTGTCCGAGCGCAGCGCTGGGCCCGGGAGGCAGGGGCGGGCCGACTCCTAGCGCGTGCAGCCGCCCCGCTGTTCCCAGCCAGGACAAGAACATTCCCGGCCCTAGCAGGGGCCAGGCACTGCTCTCGGGCACCTTCACTGAAGGTCAGCGCTCGACTGTGCTCCTGTTTCAGCCTGAGCTGGCCAGGGCAGGCTCCAGAAGCAGCGGGTCCCTTGGATGATCACAGGCTAGAGAAAACAAGCTTATCCTATTAGCAGGTGCTAATTACATTAACCACTTTACTTTCCATTTAGGTTTTAAAATACGCAAGACCTACCTTGACTTGCTGTTAGGTTTCAGGCCCAGTTAAAACTGTGGCTTTTCAGAAGCACGTAGCAGGTATGGGAACCTGTCAGAGCTTCTGGATGCTGTAATATTGGGCCTTCAGCTCTGCCCTTCCCAGAAATACGCAGTCGTGGTTTATCGAATTTGCAAAAAAAAACCCCAAAAAACCAACACAACCCAAAACCAAACTATAGCCAGAACTCAGTCTAAAAAGCCACCACTCACACCAAGCCCTCCCAGAAGTGAAGTGCCTGGACCAGGCTCTGTCTTGTTAAAATTGAGGAACATGCATTTTGTATGTGGAGACACAGGGAAAGGCAGAGACTCCCTATGCCAGTTTAGAAAGACTAGGTGGGAGGAAAGGTTCTGATCTACATCATAGTGCAAGTTTCTATGAAGAGCTTTTCTCTGCTGAGCTTTCACATGAAAGTTTAAGAAACACTAAGGCAGGAGGCTTTTTTTCTTCTACTTCAAGAGCTTTTGGCCCTCAGGGTTATTAGCTTGTGAACAGCCCTCTTTGCAATGCTAATAGAAGTTATTAATGTGAAGGGCCAAGAAGAAAGATGCAGAGAAGAAACAGAAGAATTCACCATCTTTTTCCTCTTTCCTCCATCATATCTTTGAAGCCCTTCTAAGCACAGAAGAAAGGAGTAAAGAAGCAGTCCAAATAATGTATGAGGCATATGCAGCAGACGTAATGCCTATAAATAAAGTTCAAGTGCTTTCACTGTAGACACCCATTTGCAAATAGCCCCCGCACTCTTTTTCAAGCTTCTACTCCCAGTTTACCCCCCCCACTTAACATGAATCATTGCCAGGCCCACCTATGGTGCAAATCAATACATCATATTTCTCCTTTATCCCTTCCAACCTTTCCTTCTGCTTTACCCTCATTAGTGCTAGATGTTTCAGCTGTAGTATTTACTGTGCCTGATGCAACTTGACAAACAAGACACTGAAGCAGGTATCTCAGAATGAGGACTTCAGTGCAAGTGGGAATTGATCTCAAACAAGTCCTGTGAGCACATGCTTTAAATTCACATCAGAACAGTCTTAAGAGTCCGAGATAAAGTAGTACATCACTATCATAAAGGCAGTGAATCTAGTCAGCATTGCAGGCAGTCACTTGTACAATAAAAGAAACATTTGATCCTCCTGCATTTATGCATTTGCTCTGGTTGTATGCATGCAGGAGAGCAAGCATCTACCACTGGGTATAAAGTATGGTTAATGGCATCTGTTCCAGAAGGGAATCTAGAAAATACAGGAAGCAAAGTTAAACCAAATACATCTGACAGAGGGATTCCAGAGCAGCAACCTCCTGTATACAGCTTACACTCTCTTATGAATGAGAAGGGAAAGCAGACAGCAAGCTTTAAGCACAAAAGAGTCTCTGCATAAAGTATGGATGTAGGCTTGTTAGCCTGCAAGTGACCAAGTGTGCTCTGTACAGATGGGTTTTGTGAAAAGTGTTATTTGCAAAACTCTGGCAACTCCATGCAGGTGAAAAATCTCATTTAATGGCCTACAACTTGAACAGGAGACACTGTTAGGTTTCTGTTGTCTTCATGGAGCACTTGGTGCTCATTTGTAACACTCTTCCTGGCAGAGAAGTATTAACTGTTGTTAATTTTATAGCCCGCATTACCTGCCTATATGAAATAGCTCATTCTAGCTGGTGTCAAGTCCTGCTCTGAGATTTCCTAACTGCTTCATTCCATAAGAGAAGCTGTACCTGATACTAAACCCAGCCTTACCCTCCCATTAGCTCAGTAGGTGGCAGCTGACCCATACAAGGCAGGGTAGTAGTTTTGGTTGCTTTCAAGTCATGATGCAGACAGTCTAAGCAACAGGTAAAGAGAAAAGTAAGACATGCAGACAGATCAAGTTTAACAGACTCCATTTACTATTTATCAATTATTTTATCTATATATCTGTTCAATAAAACAAACTATACTTTTTATAATAGATTACTTCATTGCAGGTATTGCACAGGCTATATTCATCTCGGCACCATTGAAACATGATAGCAGGAGGTTACTGTATTTTTTAAAAAATATATAATTTAGCAGAATTAGATTAGCACAAGAGAATACTAACCATTTTAGATGGGTAATCTCATTTAAATATCCATGTCCATCTCATTCCAGCTCTACTGAATTAGAGAATCCAGAGTATTAGTACTGGACAGGGCTAAGGAAGGCTGCTTCTCTGCAACACATCCCCTTGGCTACTGGCCTCCAAAGGCATTCAGCGGGTCATCAAATGTGCTCAGGGTCTTGCTTTCAGATTTTGCTTCTGAGGCTGCTTGGGGAGATCTGGCTTTGGGAGTGGGTATCTTGACTTGGCTGCTAGAGAAGATATCATCTAAAGAGGGTAACAAAAAAAATATTTTAATGAGAAGTGACTACTGAACAGAAGCAACATTGTACATGAGAGACTCCATCACACAGCAGTGACTGCCAAGGACATTCTGTGATAAACAAATGCTTTCCTGCTACTTGCAATTCTGGATGCATTTGTAAGGACATACGTGGGAGCTGTTAGCTGTAAATCAGATTAAGATTTTTTTTTTTTTTTCTTCTCAGGAGACAGCATAATACTTGTATTTTATAACAAGTTCAGGCTCTCATAAGCATTTGAAAAGTACTAATAAATTAAAGCTCCACAATAAATTCTATCAGGCAAGTGCCAGATAACATCCCTTTTATCTAGAACATTCGTGTCTGAGGAACCTGAGAGATCCAAGAGCTGTGAGATTGTTGCTAAAAAAAAATCAGAAGAGGAAAAGATGGTAGTTGCTAGTGACTACTGTGGTGATATCCACTAACCGGTTAATGAGTCTAATCTACAGCACAATAAGAACATAATATAAACCACATAAAAACAGACTATGGCTAAGATGCAAAGAGCAGACAGCTATAACCACCATCCTGATGAATATTCAAAAAGTCTAGTCTACAGTCTTGAATCAAAGTTTCCCACCACCTTCCTCAATACGAGCATTTCTGATGTGAATAACTAGGACCACAAAGTGGAAAAATATCACACGGCCATTAAGGCCGAGGACACCAATACATAGAAATTAAATCATCCAACACAAATATCCTGTGTCAGCTGCAGAGCTCACAGTCCTGCAGTTCCTGCTCTAACTAGAACTGCTTATGTTTAGGACTGTGCTCATGGAAAGAGATGAAGCTGCTACCATACATATGCTGCAGGGTTTTCATGAGGTTTTCTAAGCATACACAACAGTGTATCTCTTACTGTAAACTAAGAAATTTAGGATACTCAGACTATGCAGTTGGAGTAAAAAACAAAAAAATTACAAGACTTAGATATGAGGATCACCAGTGATTCACCAGGCCAGTGTAAGTAGAACATAACTGGTCTTGAATCCCTATTAGGAAAACACAGGTGTTACATAGAGGTTAATATAGCAACTGAGACTAGCTGGTCACAGCATGGTGCTAATAACACCAAGGCTGTGGGTTTGATCCCCATAAGGGCCATTCATGTAAGAGTTGGGCTTGATGATCCTTATGGGTCCCTTCCAGCTCAGAATATTCTGTGAATTACTAGTCCAGAGTATAAAAACTAGTATTTCAATCTTCAGCATGTAGCCTAACCTAGCAGAGACCAAGCACAATGTGGTCTGTCACAATGTGTTTCCCTGTCTCTTCTCACTGCTTCAAATTCAGCATGTGTCTGCTACTGTGCTGATCATAGGGATTACACAGGAATAATCCAGGACCACATTTCAGCACAAGAGCTGTTTAGAAAGGCAGCAAAACAGAGTAATCCCCTACTGGCATCACTCCAAAGCAAGAAGCTATCACATGGATTAGTTTTACAGCAGAGGGGAAGTACAGTGAGTGCTATAAGCAGTAGAGGTCTCATTTCCATTTTTTATAAAGAGGCTTAAATAATAGAAATATTTTGCCCAGGGAAAACAGTATTTGTCACAGTACCAGAAAGCTCAGTCACCATTTTGAAGATAGGCAGAGGTGACTGAGGACTCTAGTGACTGGAAGGTGTGGCAGGACAAAACAAAACAGCCTGCAGCCTTCACACCCCTCCAACTGCAGCTGAAATTTATTGTTTCATTTGCAGCACAAAGGTTCTCCTAAGACAACAATATAATGCTCTGTAAAAGTGCTACCACGATCACTTAAGCCAACCCTTAATGTGAAAGGTAGGCAAGTGCCAGTTCCACAATTCTACTGCCAGCTGAACATCCTCATGTTCAGGCATCTTCCTGCACTCCTGTTGGTGTTCTGGAGCTCCATGAACTCTAAGAAGCTGCATACCTATGGCTGTACCACTGAACAGTCACCACTCTAGAGAAAGATGAAGACCATCAGATGCAGGTGCTTTAGATGCAACAGGAATCAAGATCAGATGTGACATCAAACACAAAGCTTTAGCACCAGTCAACATTCAAAAGTGGAAATGTAAACAACAGATTCTGTTGCGGCTTATTTTCAAGTAGCACTCTACAACTGTTTTTTCAACATTCAGTCCAGATTTTTGTGATGAATATTTGGAAGGGTTAACTGCTTGGCAAATTCTTTCATTTACTATAGATGAAAAAACATAAATTATTAAAATAAGATTTTTTTTAAGATCATCCAATATGTATTTCAAATACCTTCCTAAAAAAACCTTTAAGTCTTATTTTTTACATCAATCGAGAAGATTTTGAAACCTCAAGGTGCTCATTCTCCAGCAAGATTTCTAGAACATTTACAGACTTCGGCCATCAGGCTAGAATGCTTAGCAGCAGTCCAAGTAGAACAGCAGTAAGTCAGGTTCAATTTGAGTAAGTTAGAGGGAATGAAGACTTGACAAGAACCAAAGCTAGAGAAGAAAAGAAATACACACAATCTCAAAGAAGAGCTATGAACATGAAGAGCCTGAGAACAGGCACAGCTGAGAATCACATTACTTTCAGTATTTCCACTGATGGAGAAGAAAGGAGCATGCTCTGCATCATTTCACATTACTACTTGCTGTTTTTTCAACAAATTATATATGGCAAACCTTTGCTTTCAGGTGCAATATCTGTAAATTGTCCTGGGTACATGAATGTAAACAAAAGCTTATGGGCTCCAAGGTAGTTAACACAGTAGTGAAGGTGGGATGGGCAGAGATGCTAATTTGTTCATATCAGTGACTCATCTAAAAGTACAATACAAAAAGCTGTGCAAATTAAATATGGAATCTGTCTCAGAGCCATAACAATGTGAGATGAGTCTCTTAGAAACTTGTCCAGAGTAATTCCCTACAGGAATTAAACTTTTTCTCAGAACAACTTTATACACTCTCCTGAACTACTTAAATGCCATGCTAGTTCTACAAATCTAGAAAGTTCTCATCCAAGGTTAAAATCCAAAGATGACCAAAGATTTCAGAGCAGCTGAAAAGTAAAAGAAAGCAGAGCATTCTAAAACATCTTAGATGAATGCAATTCAGGACAACATTACAAGACTGGTAGCAAGATTTTTACTTATACATACACTTACCCATATCATCATCAAATATGGATTTTTGTTCCACCTTCTTCTTGGGCTTCTTTTCTTTTGGTTTTACAGTTAGATCCGCAAAAATATCAATGTTATCATCAAACAGGTTAGTCTCTGGCATCTTCTCTTTAACTTTGGTCATTGGCTTAATTGCCTCAGTAGCAAATATATCATCCTTGGAGAAAAACAGAAGGATCTCATCAATCCACAACACATTACAAAAAAATAGTCAAATGATCCATACACAGCATCTGAGATGTTTAGAAGACTTGGGCTTCTTGAGCTTATCAGTCAATGGTTGAACTCAATGATCTGAGAGCTCTTTGCCAACCTAACTGGCAAGAAGTTCGAGACCCTTTTCCTCATGGGGGACTTGGCAGAAGTGTCTTAGTAGTGGATTGTACACAGGTCAAGTACAGCACACAGAGGCCTGTATCAAGTGCCCAGCCCACCAATTTTATTCCTTTTTGAAAGTATTATTTAGCTGCTGGGAATTGAACAGACAGTTAACAGACAAGAACCAAATACCTTATTATTCTGAAAAAGATATGTTGTCACAGCACATTCAGTGCATGCCTGCTCTGTGTTAAGGCTCCACCTTTTAAACCACTGCTGCTAATTAGGGGCTGAACAACCAAAGAAAGGGTTTCCATTTCCCAGCAGTGGAGCAGGATTGAGAGTTTACTTCATTCCCTATCCTGAACACCTCATCCTATTCAGCAGCCTCTATTAAACCCAAGTTAGAGGGATCTGCATATGGCCATGTGGAAGAAAAAAATCAACGTGGCAGGCTCAGACATTACCTCAAAGATATCTTGGGCAGTCGGGTCAACTGCTTGGTGGACAGCAGATTTTAACTCCTTTTTTCCAGTTTTCTGAGAGGTGAAGAGAGAATCTTCCTCTTCCTCCAAAAAAGGCATAGGGTTGCTTTTTGTTGAAGATTTTTGTTGTACAGGCTGGAAGAGATCACTGCTGTCCTGATCACCCAGATCAGGCTTTTTCTCCCTGCCCTTGATGGGTTTGTTAGCCACATTGTCTGGCATTCCTTCCTTCAACTTTGATTGTGCAGCTGGTCTGGATGTTGAGCTGCTTGCAAAAAGGTCTTCAGATTCAAACAGATCATCCCTATTTTCTGTGGATTCTGGAGGAAGGAGTTTGTTTGTCCCAGCAGACAAAACACTGCTGTGAGTTGGTAGTGACAAGCTAGAGAGAAAGCCATTTTCCTTGGACTCTGCTTCAGTAGCAAGAGGCTCCTTTATGTTCACTACTGCTGACGTCTGTTTTGGTAGAGAGAATTGTGCCTCTTCAGTAGTGTCCACCTCCTTGCTCCCTTCAGCCTGTAGGGCAGCCAGACGGCGCGCCATTCTGCTAGGGGGTCTGCGCTTTCGTGGAACCTTGATCCTGGTCTGCAAGGAAGGAGGAAAACCAAAGCAGGATCATACATATGGAAAAAGCCCCACGGGACATTCAAGCTTGGAGCAGTTTGGAGAAAAGTTCAGAAATATAACCCAAGACTTTTGATTTTCTGCCCTTAGTCATTCCACAGCAGTGGAACTGGTGTACAAAAGCAACAGCACTAGCAAGTAGAGTCACAACAGGTCAGCAAGCCACTCTAGCCCCTTGGCTTTAGGTAATACCTTAGTCAGCCTATTTCCTTGCTAATCTAGGGGCTTTTATACTGCAGTTCAAGCCATGACTAATTATATTTTCCATGCAACTTCATTTTATGCATAGCCTATTGCAGTTAATTGCTGCTTTTAAGGAAGCCCCCTGCAAGTCTCCATTATAGCCTCTCCCCTATCCCACATGGACAGGAGTATTTACATGGGTAGGAAATGGATCACTACAACCTCTTCTTCCCTTTTGTTAATTGCTCCATGCGCTGTTCTTTGAAAGGGCAGGCAGAATGCTGGGCAGGTTACTTTGTCCCAGCCTTTGGAAAAAAGTGCATTTAACTGGATATATTTACACTCAAACTTGAAAGGCTGAAGAAGCAATGATATGCCAAAATTACAACATCTAACCTGAGCCACAAAAAGCATTCACCATATAGTTACCAAGATGCTTCTTCTCAGATTACTTCTGTAAAGAAACATGCATCATCACTACACTAAAATGAACATATGAGGTTAAAAATATGCAGCTACAGGCACTCTATCCTTTGCAAGCCTATCTCTTTAAAAGTATCACAACAGAGAGCTTTGTCTGTTGGAACACGCTGCTGTTGGAAACAACCATGCCTACATGGTAATACACCAGGCTGATGAACAAGCTTCAAACCCCTTTGTCACTAAGTCATGTCAGCCATTGTGGTGACAGCTGCTGCATCTTCCCAAGTCACCTCTGCTGCTCATCTAGTAATGAACAGCCTCATCAGCGTTAATGGAAAAAAGAATCAAAGTTAAGATTTTAAGTTATCTTACTCAAATTGCTGCTCTCAGGAAACCCCACCGACTTATAAAACCATAAGCACCTTAGATAAAATCTTAACTACATGGTTGACACTTTCATTTTTTAAAGAACCACTAAGTCTTTAATTAGAATATACCTTCTGCAGTCCACGAAGTAAAAAGTGAGAGGGAGAAACAAGTGAGTCAGGAGGCAGAGATCTGCCGTGTCAAAAGCTGTAACACTTCTTTTTGTTTTGCTTTGTGTGAAAACAAAAGTTTTATTTGAAAAAGAATTGAGACTTTTTATCCACAGAGGAGGTAAAGATCAACCTACAGCAGTGATGTGTTCTGGATAGCTTGTCAAAGCAGCTGCCTGTAGCCTATTTTATAGTTAGCCTAGCAAGATGTCTTTTTAATATTTTTTTAGGTTGGTGTCTCCTGGGATAGGACAAGATATTATGCACTAACATACCTTCAATCAGCAGGGAAATCCAGTATTTGGAAAAGGTACACATGTACTTTAAAAAGGCACCAGGTATATGCATAAGCCCCTTACAGAGCTAAGTATAGGTGCTAAGCTAAACTTTCTCTTCAGTGATGCACAGAAGTGAGAGGGGATTAGATTTTCACACTCTCATTTAGGTTCAGATAAACCACACTTAGCACACCAAAACAAATTCCTGCACGAGGACAGACTGTGTTTTTAATCCCCCTTCCTCTCGTCCTAAATGCCAAGGTTACCTTATTGGCGCTGTGCAAGGTGTCTGCTTGCATGGGCTGATCAAAGCTTACACCGAGTTCTTCGTTGCTTCCTGCAGCAGAGAAGGCTTCGCTGCTCTGTACATCCTTGGGCTCATGTAATGGAGTGTCCAGCACTGGTAAGGGGGACTTGACAGTGGAGACCTTCGGCATTGCACCAGGTAGTAAGGCTGAAGGGTTAATAGCTAAGTTAACCTACAAAACAGAGACAACAAAAACATTCATAAAAAGAGATCACATTACTACTGCTCCAGAGCAAGCATGGCTCCAGAGAAGCAGCAAGAACTAGTATATCTGGGTATTCAAGTTCTACTTCTAAAGCGCCTGGCTTTTCTCAGACCTAAGAACTTCTTTGTCTCCCAAATGCTCTGTCTCACTAAAACTGTGGAGTAGTCAACACTATTATTCTGTATAAGAGCTTCAGGAACAGCTTGGTCAGGTTATGCCAGACGAAACACCTATGGAGCTCAATATTCTTTCTGAGGACACAATGGCTCTGACTTTGAATGGTACTGTTATATAGACAGTCATTAGTCATTTTGTGTCAGAAAAGGGACATAATGATAGTCCCCCCTAAGAGTCTCTAAACATACTTAATAGTGCTAAGAACAATAGTAGTTCAAAGAGGAGCCCACCCTCTGCCCCCCAAATATGAGTAAATAGTGCTGCTTAGAGTCAGGACTGAAACAGAAGGAGGAAATAATACTAAACATGCAATGCAGAAAAAGCAATCCAAAATATGCCATCTGAAAAAAAAAAAAAATTGCAGGATTAAGGTAAGGAAGCAATAAGATTTTGTTTCAGGGAAAGTCATCAGTGAGGCAAGGAAGATTTTCTTTTTTTTTTTTTGAAAGTTAAAGTGCCAGTAAAGTTAATTATTTGTAGCTTTCCAATCCGAGATGAAGGCTCTTTGGTTTTAATGGGAACAGGACCTGTAGATTTCTGCACAAAATTACATTGGATTAAACAAGTTGACAAGTTGTTATCAACCAGACCATAGTTTTCATTTTAATACATCTTTAGAAAGCAGCTAATTGCTTGCCAATTTCTTTTGAAGATACTTTGTTATCATCACTTTCTACCCTAGAGCTATAGTCAATCAGTTTTCAGTTTCAGTTTCCCACATGCCATGGCACCATCATTATCACATTTCATTCTCCCTTCCATCTACCCAATATTATACTTTGCCATGGTACCTGAAGGACATCCATCTTGTCCAGGTCACTGCCACTAGTCAAATCAAACCAGGACCGCTACCTTCTCTCTCCTTGCTTATTCTGTCCCATAAAATCCTCTGAAGCCATACTGCCAGGCAATGATCTAACTAAATTTTCTCTTTGTGACTGGCTGTAACAGGGGTACAGACTTCAATGAAGCCCACATGGAAGTCAAGAGTGCTTCAAAATTGTTCCACTCAGACTTCAAGGAAAACAGCTTCAGAGAAGTGAGTGCTCCTCTAAAAAAAGCAGGCCAGTAGTGCTAGAAAGAGGACTAGGCTACAAGAGCAAGAGCAGCTGTTTGGGCTGAAGGTTTGGGTCAATTCTAGGACTCAAGGAATGGATCAGATGAGCTAAGGTGCTCTTCCCAGGGCTTGCTCTCCAGAAGTTTGTAGTCTGCATGGTTCTGTAAGCTACGTAATACTGCTGTTGGTATGACTGGGCAGTCAGAGTTCCTTCAGCTAGGTTGAAGTAACTGAAGGTTTGCAAGGGTTGGGACACTAGTTTGAAGGGCTTGATAGCATGACAGAGGAATCCTAGAATCTGAGGAGATTGTTCTCCACTTAATTGCATGTGTTGTTCAGCTGAACCTCAGACAGGCTGAAATCATTCCTATACCAGGCTGTCAGTAGCTACAAAAACTAGGAAGATGAGGCTGGTTCTACGCTTCAAGGAACACTTTACAATAAAGGAAGACATGCTAATTACTAGCCCTACAGACTTGCTCTGTGCTCGTCATCTCAGGGGAGAAAAAACAACTCCCACTTCCTACAAGAAAAAGCTAATCTACACATGAAAATCCATCAAGCAGTTCTGGTGAGGCACAGGCCAGAACTCAGATCCAGATCACCTCTCCCAGAGACCCTTGATTCTACAAGATTAAGGACAGGAGCCTTGTTTGCTCACCATAAAGTCTCCCAAGATAAGAGTCTCAACTGATGCAGAGTTGTGCTGCATGCCCTGATCTCCTTTCTGAGAAAGGCTACTTTAAAAGATCACATTCACCTCAACAGATTGGCACTTCAGAGAAGAAGAAACAACTCATTTTCAGTCCAATTGGACCTAAGATGTAGCTCTTCATTGCCACTTCACTTTTTTAAGTGTGCGTACAATGAATAAAACACTGCATCAATAACATTTAAGCTTGCTAGTAATTGTGCACCTGCTTATAAGCAGAGAAGTTTGGCCACGCATTGCCACCTGATAGCCAGTGAATCCAGGCATTAGTTTTCATCTTTCCAAGACACTTACTTAAAACAGGATGATACATCTTTTTCTTTGGATGCTGTTCAAGGCACAAGATTTAAGTACTTGCCTCTGTAGTTGCTGCCTTCAGAATTTCATCTTGCTTAGCACTTAAAGCATTTTCTACGTTACTGCTCACTGAGGAAGGGCCAACACTGGTCTGAAGAGTTTTCTTCTCAGCCATTTTCTGAAAGCATTATGGGCACAAGTCAATACAATGTTGTAAAAAGCATGGTGTGCAGATACAAAAAAAACCCCAAAAGAACACAAGCAAAAATTTTTAAAATCTTGCTTTTAACTGAACAGAAAACTAGCCACCTATTTTGATTCTGCTGTGCACAGCTGTATTTGGTTTGCATGGCCAGGTTTTGGTAGTGGTGGTGGAGGTGGGGCTACAGGGGTGGCTTTTGTGAGAAACTGGTAGAAGCTTTCTCCATGTCTAGCAGTGCCAACCAAAGATGGATGCGCCACTGGCCAAGGCAGAGCCAATCAGGAACAGCAGTAACCCCTCTGTTATAACGTATTGAAGAAAAAAAGAAAAAGGAAAAGTTATTGCACAGATGTAATTGCAGCCAGAAAAGGGTGGAGTGAGAACACATGAGAGGAACAGCCCTGCAGACACCAAGGTCAGTGGAGAAGGAGGGAGACGAGACACTCCAAGCACCGGAGCTGAGATTCCCCTGCAGCCTGTGGTACAGACCATGGTGAGGCAGCTGTGCCCCTGTAGCCCATGGAGATCCACGGGGGTGCAGAGATTCACTCACACAAAGCCTGTGGAGTAGACCCAGGCTAGAGTAGGTGGATACCTGAGAGAAGGCTGTGAACCCGTGGGAGGCCTGGGTCCTGGCAGGGACCTGCAGAACTGTGGGAGAGGAGCTCCCACTGGGGCAGATTTCCTGGTAGGACTTCTGACCCTGTGAGGGCCCATGTTATCACAGGCTGTGCCTGAAGGGCTGCACCTCATGGAAGAGTGACCCACATTGCAGCAGTTTCTGGAGAACTGGGATGGACTTAGGTTGGGGGAGTTCATGGAGAACTGTGCCTGGTGGGAAGGACCCCCCTCCCTGAGCAGTGGTGTGAAACAAGGTGTGATGAACTGACTGCAACCCTCTTTTCCCATCTCCCTGCACCACTGGAGAGAGAAGGTGGAGCTGGGAAGGAGAGAGTGATGGGGGGAAGGTGTTTTTAAGGTCTTACTTTACTTCTCATTATTCTGCTCTGATTTTGTTAGAAATAAATTCAATTAATATCTCTAATTCAAGTCTGTTTTGCCCATGACAGTATTTGGTGAGCGATCTCTCCCAGTCCTTAAACTCATTTATATGACATATAACTTTGTTATATTTTCTCTCTCCTGTCCAGCTGCAGAGGGGAGTGAGAGGGGGGCTTTGGTGGGTATCTGGTATCCAGGCAAGGTCAACTCACTGCAACAGGCATTGGCTTTTGGCTCTGCAAGGCAAAGGCCTTCCATTCCTCCATTCCTTTAGTCTACCTCAACCTTTGCTGTCTATGCTAACAATTAATAATGAGAGTTTCAATAAACTTTCAAATGCATGCATATTGCCTCATCAAGAAAACAGCAGGGAAAATAAAGGCACAAAGCTTGCTAAGGAACAGTGTTATTTTTATGTTTTCAAGCAACCAGGCTCCATATATAGGCTCCCAAGCACTAATTACTTAAGACCACCCTGTCCACAGTCCTCAAAGAAACTGTTTCCAGGAACTATTGACAGTTTTCTAGCCTAACTTCCAGCTATAGACATGAATATAGATTAAAGCAGAAGTTAGTTTCAATTTAATTAAGCTACCTACATTTAAGAATAGCAGTTTAGAATGCATGTTAGGACTGTGACCTCAGATCACCTGTAACACAGTGTAGTTCATTACTGCAGCTACTTGCCCTGTGAAAGCGATTGGGTCACCATGAGGATTTGAATACTGCATCATTACCTCAGATCAAACCAAGCTGCAGAAACTTGAATTACACAACTCATAGAGCAATGCTCATCAGTCATGAATGAAGCACAGAGAAGTCATATTTTCAAGTTAATCAATTAAACAAAAACTCTACTACTCTGACTTCTGCTCAGGTGCGTCCTCTTACACCTAAGCCAGTCCCAGCAGTACACAAAAATAAATAGAATCCAATTCTCTCATCCCAATTTTGGGAGACCCAATGTGTCTGTTTGCTTCCTATGTCTTCAGGGTCACAATGACCACTTCTGTTGTCTCAAAAAGGTTTGAAAAGTCACTTAATTTCTTGTGGGTATACAAATGGAGAAAACCCCTTTCCAATCACTTTTATATAAGCCATTTACAGCAGAGAAACAGGTACCGGAATGTTTGTTTTAGCAGTACTGAAGAGATCATCCTCATCATCATCATCCCCAAAAAGCCCTCCTCCAGGTGGTGGCTTCAGGATACGGTTTGCAGACTACAGAAACAAAAGATAAAGATAAGATGTATCACAGATCCAAAGCACATCTCCTTCAGCCCATGATGCCAGAATATATCTGACATTAGCATTTGGCCCTCCCTGGAAATCAGTGACTTCTAAGCTATGCCCAAACAAGGAATACCAGTAGGCTGAACACTTCAAAGACTGTTTTTAACTAGCAGGTTCAGAGGAGGGCTTTGAACTCACCATTGACTTCTTGGGGCTGGCAAAGAGGTCGACATCTGGATCATTGTCCTTCTGAAGTTTGTGACTGAAGAGGAGCTCTTCGTCTTGAAAGACCCCAGTGCTTTTGGGCCGACTACTTTTCTCAGAAGCCTGGAAGGAGAGGAGAAAGGTCCACATGGTGAGAAACTCCCTCTATAAGGAGGTTATTTGCCTCATGATAAGGCAGGTTACAATTCCCCTAAGGCTACACTACAGCTCTGTAGTGGTAACAAAAATATAACTTTAACTGCTGGTTATGTTTTATTTTGACCAAATTTGCAAAACTTACAATGTAAGTATTTGTATTTACAGTTCAATTTAATAAGACATTCACCACAATATATATGTCTGCTGATCTAAGATCCAGCTGCTACTATTTACCTGTGAAGCTTCCTTCAAAGGGGAAAAAAAAAAGTTTTCTGCATGTTATGACTGTACAGTAAGATTTATATTAAAAAAGTAAGACTTTTATGCCTTAAAAATTTCAGCTAAGGATGCAGGACATATTAGGGAAAGGAAGAGACTCTCTTAGTTACCTTCCTAAGCTACCTTTTCAAAGAAGAAAAAAAAATAGAATAATTTTTTTTTTTTTAACAAAAGGCCTTTAAAGCTATTATTGTTGCTAGACTCCTTGTTCTTCTCCTGTGAAAGCAAACAAACCACCCACAAGGAAGAACAGAACATGCTGCCTTTGGAAAGAACTTGTACTTTCAAATTTGCTGGTCTGGGGAAGATTGAAGTTACATGTATCACCTATAAACCCTCCACTACCTGGCAAAGTAACAAGTATCAGCTTCTTGAACACCAAAAACAATGCCTTTTTATGATTGTGGTCATTGTAGGCACCCAGGTTTGGCTTTCAAAGGCCAAGGCCCCACTCAATTGTCCAGGTGAAGGCCCATACCTATGTTTCATCACCCATCTGTCTCTTCTGAAACAACTCAAATGCAAGGATGCCTCTTCAGAGCATGACTGGATGTCCAGTATCATGACACCAGACACAAAATCCAGGCAGCAAGAGTCATCATGATAAGAATAAAGCCTGATTCTCCCCATTCCTATCCAAGTCTCCAGGAACCCCAGCCTAAGTTTAATTTCCAGTGCACCATTTTTCATCCATACACCCTCTCTTATGATTTTTATTACTGTATTTTTTTTATTACATTCTCAGCCTCTCTGTGCACCAGCTTTAATTTTGTATCAAAAGCCAGGTCACATTTTTAGAGCACTAGAACTGCTGTTTATGCCCAGATACATGAAAACCTAATGCACATCTAGAATTATCCACACACAAACCACATATTAAGTTGAAATAAGCAAGAAAAGTAGTAGCACCTTTTAGACTTGCCTATCAAAAATGTTAAGTTCATAAATTACCATTCTGATTTTTGCATTTCAGCACCTTAATCACTTTGTGACTACTATATGCTGACAGATGATAGCTTTGAAGGAAAGGTTTGAATGAATTTCTCTCTTTCAAATTCATAGGACAGATGTGGCTTCTTTCAATTATCTCCCAGTGTGCTCCCCACAAAAAACCAAATGCAGTATTCATTCACAAGTAGTAAACAAGGGCCCAAGCTAACAATCCATTTTAACTCAGAAGCTGCTCTAAACAATGATTTTTCTCCCACAGTCATCTATTTCATTCAGTTCCTAGGGCTTCTGAATAAAGTGTACATAGCCTTTAGCATTGGCAGCTTACTTTACGTGGTCACACTAAGATGACAAAACCTTGTGGTACACTGTAGTATATAGTATGTACCTTTTGACACTACCTCAAACTTACAGAAAAAAATTTGGTACATTTGCATCAAGCAGAAACAAGAACATTGCCATGGATTCAAGGATATTGCTGCTGAAAATTCCAAGACTACCTCTTGATGGTATACACTATATCAGAAAAGCCAGACAGTAGTAATATGGTAGCTGGAAGCTTTTTAAAAAATGAACACACATACATAAAAAACAGAAGTAAACACAGAATTAAGATAATTATTGCTGAATCTGAGTCTGAAAGCATATATGCAGCAAGCAAACTGTACCAATATAAAAAAAAATAAAGGGATAAACCACAAGGCTTAAAATTCCACATCCTTCTACTTCCTAGTATCTTTGACCTTGAGGAGTAACTGAAGAGTCAGTTCTGTAAAGCAAAAATCAAGTAGCTGCACCAAAACATCCGTACAGAATTTCTTTTCATATTGGCATGTAGCAAAATGCTTTCAAGTTAGTGGGACAGGAAAATTTGCAAAGGGATTCAGGATCACAAGGAAGAGCAGGAATAATTTCTCCCCAAGAATCTGGAAGGTTAGAAATTGAGAAACATCAGCCTGCATGACATGAAGAAAGGGAAAGGTAAAAACAAAACCTTGCCTAGAGTAGCAAAGATAGAAATACCATTTCCCAGTGTTCAAGAACTTCCTTACACTCACCACACCAACATCTTTCTGTGCATTTTTTATGCCATCATCATCTTCCAGTCTCTCCTCTTCTTCCTCCTCAAACAAGCTTAAAACTTTCTTAGCTTGGCTCTTCACATCTTTCTCCAGAGCTGGTGGTGATGTTGCAAACAGATCTGAACTGCCAGCTGGCTCTGAAGATATTACTGCAAAAGGCTCCACCAAAGAAGAAAAAAGTAACATCAGTCTGTTATTTATTTTGGGTTTGCCCAAAAACCCCTGCTAAGCTCTCTTGGGTTAGATACCAGCAGTGGCCAGAGTCCATTGCCAACCAGGCAACTGTATTCAATTCATTTTTCCCAAGCAGACAGAATAGCAATATGCAGGTTAGCAAGACACAGTTGATAAAGAAAAGAACACACATTTCACCTCTGAAAAGAAGACAAATTTCCTCCTGTACCCTACCCTGTGGCACTATTGATAAGCAGCTTCCTGCATAAAGTTTTCTCCTCATCTCTATGTCAGGCTGCACGTGCACCACAAGGCTGCACTAAGCAGCTTTGCCACTGGCACTGAGTTACCTAGCTCATACCACTCGGGATACTTTAGAGTGAACAGCATTACCTGAACCTTACATGTGCTCAGGAAAAGTGCAAAGAATAAGAACTACAATGGACATTCATCAGCTGATAATTCCTCAACAATCACTCAGTAAGACTGTGCCCAAGATCAGTTCTGCTGAAGCTTCTGCAATAATACACTCAACAATACATATCAATACTGTTCTGTAACAGTATTGCCCAGCAGAAATTCACAATCCTGAATGCCCTAGCTACCAGAATAACACTTACCACTTTATAAATCATCAGACATTATGGTAAAATAAAGTTACTGGGAGTGAAGAAAAGTCTATACATTATTACAGGCTATGTTTTAAGGGAAAGCTCTATTCATATAAATGAAGATTACCCAACCCACTCTGGAGGGAAAAGTGAAACAGATTCTGCCTACCTCCTTCCCCCCAAAACCCTCAATCCCTCTCAAGGACATCAGTTAGGAAACAACTTTTAAATGCCATTTAATCAATTTGCTGTTTGACTGACAAGTGATTTTGCTAAATGGAGGCAGAGTTAGCCTTTCCTCCAATCCAGAAAAATATTTCTGTGCCAGAGCAGCACTGTTAGATTGTGGCGTTTTTTAAACTGAATCTTTATCAAACTTCAGATTAATATAAGGAAATCCCTCACTTTTTCCTTTGTTTGCTGCCCTGCAACATCTGTTCCTCGAGGCACAGGAGCTTCTCCAGGCTCTTCTGAACACCACAACGTATCTTCTATCACGTTAGACTTCAGTGTTCTATTTGGAAGATCTTCCTTTTCCTCCTTTTCTTCTTCACTAAAGGCAGGTGGTGCTTGTGCTGGTTTTACTTTCTCCTGCAAAATTAGGAGAATGTTGGTGACACAGAATTGGTGTTATATATAAAAAGCATATGCTGCTGTGGGATAGCAGAGTCTCAGTGTGCCTACTGCAGAGGTCTAGGACACTGGCAACATACTTGACTTTTCCTAATTTCCTCCCGTGGGACATTCTGGTTTCTGACTTTTAATTTCTAGTATTATAGGGTTTTGAATCTGATTGAAGCGTGCCAGGAAGCACATGTACAGGAATCCCCACTACAGATACAGCTTAATTAAACCCTTGCATCTCCTACTCTCAATTCCAAAGCACAACCGGACAGGCAGTACATCATGGGCTAAGCTTGTAAGACAGAGGATGGCATGAGCACACAAAAAAGAGGGCCAGTAAGAAGCTTGTTTACACATCTGAATTAGCTTGGGTAAGGTAACACAAAAGGTGAACCCTGGATACTGAGTCAGCAGTAAGCTGTTTGTTCCTTTTAGTGTTATTTAATGGTTGAGAGCTTTCTAAACATCCTTAGGAAGGGCTTTTAGCATAAACCAAACAAATTTAGGGTACGTGGTCAAGAAAATTTTGAAGTCTCTATTAGGCTAATAGTAGTAAGAGTGTACATGTAAGAGTTCAGCCTTCCCTGTTCCCATTCCCAATTTGCTAGTTACCATTGTGTAAAATGAGTTAGACTTATATCAGAACCTAACAATGAAGACAGACTGTAAAAAGCCTAGGTGTTCCATGCTAGTTTTAAAAGAACGGGGAGTTACCACTGCAGCCTTAGCAGTTGAAGGAAGTAGCGCTGATTGGGAGCTGAAGAATGATTCTCCATTAATAGCATCATCTTCAAATAACAGTGATGGCTTCTGTGGCTTTCTTTGGCTGCAGCAAGAGAGAGGAAAGAAGAAAGTAGAAGATTCAGTGGCCATGCACTGCATCTGTTTAAAAGCATCACTTAGGACCAGCATTTGCAGCAAGTGTTCCCAGATACAGCACTCGGCTTTCTCACTGTCTCAACAATTCTACCCCCCTCTTTCTTGTCTGCAAAGCTTTCTCCAGAAGTGGAGATAAAAAAAGTTAAAGAGGATTTTATTTTACAGGCATAGAAATGGAAAGGCCAGTTCAGTGGTGGCAAGGAGAATGACTTACCACAGACACAAAAGAGCCCAGCCCTGCCCTTTCCTACTCACACACCCCCACTTCCTCCTCAACAACAGTACCAGGAACCAACACTTGCAATATGCCTGGGTCCATCTGGTTTTGAAAGGGCTGCTGGGCTATTCTGAATAAATGCCTCCCCACTCCCCTCCCAGGACTGTCACCTCTCTTTAGTGATTGCAAATAAATCCTCCTCATCCTCTTCCTCAAAGAGGCTTGTTGTCTTCACATCTTTAGCCTGACTGACAGTGCTAGCTGGTTTTACAGGGTCTTCTTTTCGGCCATCTTCAGAAGGAAGTTTAGCTGGCTTGGAGACATTCCAATGTTCCTTAAAAAGAAGAAACAAGTTTTCTTTTGTGTTGGTCAAAGCCACTTTGCAATCTTCATAAGGAACACTTCATCATCTTGGCAGTCCTTTCATCTCTCTACTAGTTTACTTAACTGCCTGCATTTTAGCCACTGTAATCTGACGTTGCTCAGGCTTCGCAGAAGGCCTGGTCACCTTTTGGCACACAGTCTTAATCCAGCAGAACAGGATACACACACTTTGTTACAGCTGCTCTTGACAACTGAGGTCAGTGTCAACTGCAGTCACAAGAGTAGGGTCACTCAGTAGAACCTGACTGGAGCCACTTAAACAGCAAGTTTGATGCATGGGAAAAAACAAGAAAAAAAGAAAAAACCAACCGCACAAGACACCTCATTACTAGAGTTCTCTATGCTGCACTTCCTTCCTTCACAGTACTTCTCCCCCAGGCACCCACCTCCTCCCACAGCTACCATTTATTCAAGCCTACACACTAAACAAGATACTTCTGTCCTGTTCATTTTGCTATTCCCAGCATTTCAAGTGGTTTTCCCCAGTTTCCCACCTTTGTTTGTCCTCTTTCTGAAAGGGACTACAGGCATGATAAAGTTTGAACTTGGTTTATTCTATATTAAGATAAAAATGCATCTAAAGATAATACTGTTGTCTACTAAACAAGCAATTCCAGGACAAGTAATAAAGTCTATGCAACAGAGTAATTTTGAGAGTTAGAAGGACTAAGAAGACTCTGGATCCTACTCATATGAGCTAATTCAGAGATTTTCCAGACAAGTTTTTAATTTACTTAGTGTCTCTGGCTTTCATTTAAGATGAAGGACAATACCTAGTCCATCCCTAGAAGAGGGCTGCTCTATGGGAAGCCTTATTTATGTATCATTTTCCCATCCCTAGATTTAAAAAAACCAAAACAGCCAAACAAAACAAACAAACAGAAACAACAAAAAAACCCCACCAAAACTTCAGCAAATAAAAATTCCAATACACAAAACCACATACAAAAGAAACCCAACCCAAAACCCTAAAAAAAGAAAATCTCAACAATCTCAGTCTTATCTATTCTAGAACTGCTAAACTTTCCTTACAGAATTTAAAGCAGTAAGAACAAACTTATTTTTCCCTTTTAGTGTTTCTAAGTCAGATTTGTTGGCAACAGTCTCCATTTGCTATCAGACTTTCTATATATTACATTGAAAATGCTGATTTTCTTTTCCACATGACTTCTATTACCTAGATCCTTTAAAAATTTGGATCAAGGATCAGCCTCCTCAGCTGCAAACAAATCAAAGGATAGGGGCAGGCATGGCATGTGGACACAGCAGAGTTGGTCTGTGGTTCCCTTCTCAGAAGTTTTATGCTTTGCTCAGCATAAAGCCTAGTAACTTTCACCAAAATCTCACTCCTCAGTACCTCCTCATCACTGCTGAACAATAAGCTGGAGGCTTTCTTGAGAGGGCCTGACTGTTTTGCTCTCTCTTCTGAAGGCTTTTCCTGGTGCTTCTTGGCAGGTCCCACACCAAAGAGATCCTTAAGAAAAAAAGTTATAAAAAAATCAAAAGCTAAAGCTACAATGAAAAGCTCATTGAGCAGTCATCAGCATGTAAGATACTGTTGCCATCCACTTCTCATATAAGTAGGATAGAGAAATGGTGTTTTTTGAAGACAGTTTTAAGTTTAACACCATATTCTGGTACAAGGAATTCTACACATGCAGCATTTGATAGACCAGAAGCCTTTGAGCACATAGCCTGGTTCTGGCCCACAGATTCTCCACCACAAGACTTGATCAGCAGCCAAAAACCACCACTCAGCAATTCTGTAGCACAGCAGCCAACACAATGGGGCACTGTTTGTAACCCATATAACGAAATGGAGAATGAATCCCATTCTGAGGACAGGCATTAAGCAAGCTGAACAATTACCACTGGGTAAAAAGATTAAAAAAGCGCACACACTAATTCAAATTTTTTAATGTTTCTTACACAAACTTGTGCTCTGACCTCAGTTTCCATGCTAGCAGTCACAATTCTTACCCAGCGAAGAGTGAGAAAAAAGGAATTCAACAGGCATGACAAGAGAAGCAAGAAGTCATCCATGTGACAAGTACCACAGGTTTAGGACAAAACAGCTTCTTGCAGCTCATATTTGTTCTACTGCTCAGTAGAACAGTCAGACCTGCTCAGTCCTGTCAGTCAGACAGATAACATCCTTCATATTTAGGTCCAGAGGTGAAATGCACTGACTGCAAACTACGAAGAAGACCCCAAGAACTTGCAAGACTCTCCACTCCCACCATCCACCACAGTGCTGTCCACATGCTCAGAATGCTGCACAATGCAAGATCAATTTAGTGCTCCATTTGCAAGCCCAGTGTTGTAAACTTCTGAATATTTCCTGCTGCATTTGCAACAGCCTGTGCAGGTGGGTTCACACACAAAGGCAGTACTGGGAAATGGTACATACCTCTTCATCATCATCAAACAAGGAAAGTGGAGCTTTTGTCATGGACTTGCTGGTGGGGAGAGATGTAGCTTTGGACTTCACAGGTTTACTTGATGAAAACAAATCCTGTGCAAACCAAAGAAATGTCACTTTGCAAAGCAAGGCTATACATTTAAGAACTCTAAAGGGGTCATTCATGTTTTTCCTTATGAAAAAAGATGTTTAGAGTGCCTCTGAAGTAGTGAATGCCCTATCTGATGTACCAGCCACTTGCAACTGCACAGGGATTTTCCTCATTTTAGCAGGTTAATTGCTAGCTGAAAGCCAAAAACCCAAAATGAAACATATGCAGTCTTTAATGATTCTTATTCTTCATTTGCTGCTCCTTCCTATCTCCAGGCTTTTAATTTATGCCTGTGTGTACCACAAATGTTTAACTCTCTAAAGACAGGGAAAACAATCACAGAGCTTTCACTCTTGGAGCAAGAAGGCACTTTCAGAATGGCTGGGAGTAGGTGCATGTTGTCAGGTTTCCCAGTCCTATGAAATGCATAAAGAGTCCCCAGATACAAGTGGACTGAAGTCAGGATGACTCAGATCCCAAGGATTTCTGTAGGGATTTTCTGTAGGGATTTCTTAAATACTCACTTCAGAATCCTCCTCATCAGAGAAAAGACCCCTCTGTTTTCTTGGAGGCGTTTCAGATAAAGGCTTGAAGTCCTCACCTGAAGATGGCTGACTCTTTAGGACAAACAAAGACACTGCATCAGCACTCATTTAGATTCAGTAAGGGCTGGCACATGATATGACACATTTTTTGCAGTAGCCAGCAGGGACCCAGAAGTTATTCTACACCACCTCATATCATAGCTGGGGATGGGGGGGAAGGGAGTCTCTTCCAGGGAGAAGGGCTCCTCTTCTGAGTCAGCTCAGTGTGGCAGAGGCAGCGGAATCATTTGCCTCTTTCTTGTACCTTCTGTCATTAGTATTGCTGCTGTTACTGTTTGCTCTCTTAGCTCATTGCTCTGTCAAGGAAATCGGTTTTATCTCAACCCCTGATCTTTACCTTTTGGCTCCCAACTCTCCTCTCCAACCTTCCACAGGGAGACAGGGGTGGCAGGAGTGAGCAGCAGCGTGGTTTCAGTGGGGGCACTAAACTGGGAAGTACCTTTCCTAAACCATGACAGATCTCTGCAAAGAGGCATGCTGATGGCAAAATCCCAGCAGCTGAAGGGACAGAACACAAGCTTGTTCACCCATGGGCAGAAGTCCAAAACTCATGTGCTGAACAAGTTTGTCACATGCAGCCAGAACTACGCACAAGTGACTTGCAGTTCTTACCACAGGCCTCCTCTGCCACACCATCCTTCTCAGCAGAAGAATGTATGCAGCAACTCATGCCAGGCCTCGTGAGCTAAAGGAAAATTTCTTTTAACAAGCTGTGTTTCATAAAGGAAGAGGGCAGTTTGTGCCAGCCATCATTTCCTGCATTATCACAGCACATCCCCAGCCTGCCACCAGCTATATTGCCATTAAACTTAGAACGATCCCAGACCCAAGCACTACTGTCATAAAGCTTGGAGTATAAAACAGCCCTCTCTTCCTGACTGAGCAGGAGGGGTGCTGCTAAATCAGTTCTCATCCTCTTCTCCAGGAAAGCCAGGTGCTATGAGATCCCTCCCATCACTGCTCCTGCTTCATTGATCATGGATACTCTTGCACTGCAGCAGAAATAGAAGCTGGCTTTGGTCCCTGTGGTTCAGGTGCTTCTCATAGGACAATATGGAGAAAGTGCTACAGCAATTTACATTAGACATCCCCAGCACTGTACACTTCTCAGTCCAGAGGGGAGAAGAGTCACTGTAGCTAATTATGTTCAAATACTTATTGGACACAAAGTAAGTATAAAATAAGTATATACCATATCTACCACAGAAACAAAGAGCATTACTACTTTCCTCAAGGCACTGTTCTGAAAGTGGAGTGGGTATTAGGAGGTTCTTGTAACTCTCTACATATGTGCTCAGGACCACATTTAGAACTTTCTACAACTTAGGAGTTTGCAGCGGAAAAACAGTTTTCTAAACACTGCAAGTTTTGTATATGCTTAGGTAGAACTGTGGCACGCACCCTCCTCTCCCGTAATAC
Source organism: Aphelocoma coerulescens (assembly GCF_041296385.1). NCBI lineage: Eukaryota > Metazoa > Chordata > Aves > Passeriformes > Corvidae > Aphelocoma > Aphelocoma coerulescens. Next base: position 18,272,661 of record NC_091020.1, read on the forward strand.
ACACAAACAATGGGTTACCAGTTAAGTTGCTACCACTGGCTGGTGTAAGAGCAGACAGTCTCTGCAGCACAGAACTGTGACACCAAAGGTGCGTAACACCGGCTGGTTTCATTTCAGCCATGAACTTCATAAACATTTTTTATTATCAGAAGCTTCTCACTTTGCTCTCATTTCAATCCTGCCTTAATAAGATTCTTTCAATCACTGCCCACACAAATAAAAACCTCAAATAAACCCCAAGTTTAAAAGGCAAAAGGCATTTAAGGACCACTGAAGCATTAAATTATGGAAGACCCTATGAACCTATTCCTGTATCATAAATATGTCACTTTCATACTGTTGTACATGGAAAGACTACTTCAACTGCACTAGTAGCTTTTTCCTAAAACCTTAGCCATACAATCAATTTATATACCATTACCATTTTTTTCATGATTGCCTCCCTGTGGCTTTCTGTTTGTCTAGTTGTGCCAGCAACCACAGAAGGAATGGCAGGTTTCTCCTTGAATAAGTCACCTTCATCATCATCATCAAATAGGTCAGCTGTGGACTTGACTACATAGAGACAAAACAAACAGGGAATGAGGAATACAGAACAGGAGACGATACCAGAGTCTCAGAAGGTACCATACTGTTTAACAATGACCAGCATCAGGAGCCTTCGAGAGAAAAAGCCAGACAAGCTCTCAAAGTGAAACATCCCTGAAAGCACTGGTGACAGAATACGCAGGCAAGCAGCTGAGTCAGCTGCCACCTCTAAAGGCAGTGCTTTGTATTGGCTTAGCACAGGCCTAGAGCCTGCCAATAGGGAATGTTTGGCACAAAGATTCAAGGCTGTGTGAATAAAGCCTGTCCCAATTCAAGTCTAGACAGTGCCCTAGTGGTAGAAGGAGCATCCCTAGTGACAAAAGTCAGAGAGCATGTACAAACAAACCAGCACCACACCACTCTAATGAAAAGAAATACCAATGACAAAAAACCCCCTCCACAACAAAACACCCCAAACCAACCAAAAACACAGCCCCTCAAAACCCAAGCAGAAGTAGCAGTGATGAAGGTTTGAATTCTATAATTCACTGGTTCCTACCAGTTTGAATTTTGATGACCTTCAGTATTTAATCTTTCACTAAAAATGTTTAGAGGTACCTGGATCTGGAGGCTTTTTAGTTGCTTCCACAAAGAAGTCACCATCATCATCATCATCAAATAGAACAACTTTTCCAGGTTGTTTAGGAGTTTTTTCTGTGCTCTGTGCTGCAGATTTCTTGTCTTTTTCCCCAATTACCGTGGAACTAAACACATCACTTCCTCCTGCAGGTCAGATGGGGGCAGAAAAAAAATCAAAATAGCATTGCCAGAGTTAACAAAAGGCTGAACTTGAGCCATAGTAAGTGGCACCAGGCATAGTTTCCATCTCAGCAACTTTTAAGGCACTCCTGCAACAATGCCACATCGAAAGCATTAGCTAGACACATTCTGATAAAGCCAAGTCACAGACAGACAGTCCCTCACTCTCACTGCAGCCATTTCTTCCTCTAACCTGCTCATCATTGCTTCCCAAACCTACTCTAGTAGAGAATCCTACTCTACTAACTAGTACACCACAGCACTGTGGCCCAATAAAAGTGGTAAGGTGCTTGGGGAGAGGGAAGGACAGGTGACTGAGTTCTTCCCAGGAGCTGCACATGCCCTGTGAGCCCACCAGCAGTACTGCAGTATGAGGCTGGGTTTGGCTGTGAGATCCCTGAGCACACCAGATCTGGCACTGATTAATTAGTCAGCCAGAGCAACTGTTCCTTCTACAACTGCTGTGGAAATGTCCAGCCTCAGTGATAAGTGCATGATCATCTGCAAACCCTTCTAATGGTCTAAGCCTGTCTTTTTGCTTCTCATGTGTAGATGCTTGGAAATGAAACGGAGGTGGGGAGATACTTAAATGAAAGTTTGGCAAAAAGTAGAACAACTGCTATTTGGTTAAGTCAGCAGACTGCATAAATTCTGACCAGCAGCAGGTTATGATTAAAAAAAAGTGTATTATGCAATTACAAAGTGCCTCAGGATTGACAGGAATACAGCCACAAAATTTGGTTAATGACTAAGGATTCTTGAGTTCCTAAACAAACTGTTCACTGGAACAGCAAAGGAGCCTCAATCTTGGCTTTTCTCTGGTGACTTAAGCCTGTCTACAAGTTATTGAGAAGGAGCAACTAAAGACTAAACTCACTGCTTATGCAACAGTACATCCAAGAAAGAACAAAGGATAAAAAAATCCCACACATCAAACTGCTGTTTTAAACTCTGCTATTGAGTTTTACAATTATGTAGTAGTCCCATTGTTGACATGTATCTTTGACCCTGGAGTAAAAAGGCTGTATTTGTGTACTTTCTACTCTAAAAATCATGCTGACTGAGGGCTCAGTTAACTCAGTCTTAAAACAGGCCTTTCTTAATAAAGGCCAAAACTTAATATTCAGGTACCTCCATCAACTGAAGAGCGTGCATGAATTTACTGACAGAAATCTTTGTCAGTAAATTCAAAAAGACTGGGGACATGTTTCTTTTCATTGATAGCTTGGATTCTGATATGAAACAGAGATCTTAATACAACTCTTTTTTATTTTTAGCTTCAAGTTATAGATTTGGTCCTTCCCCATGTATGCAGATCCTCCTAATCAAAACCAGAAAAACAAGACTGGTCCAAACATAGGAACTTGATGTTTAAACTGTACTTCTGCTAACCCAAGGGAATACGATCAAACGTGAAAGATCAAAATGCACTTCCTTCTCAGAGTACAGATGGAAGCTGTGACTGCATGCACAGCAGAATTAAGCTGTATAATATCAGTTGAAGTGACACATTCTTAAAAGTTCAGAGCACAACACTTGAAGCTGACAGTTGCTAATATCTGCCATCTGTGACATCTACCTTCAGAGCTCCTCCAGAATCTTTGATTATCCATAAAGCATGCTGCAGTTTAGGCTTAGCATGGTAGAAGCATCTGTATTTGTCATTAAGCATATGATCAAGCAATGCGGTGCTGCTGTATTTGGACAGTTCTTTCTTTAAAACCTCTGCAGTAGGTTTTAAAGAAAAGACCATTTTGTGCATGAAGCAATTGGCTATTGAATAAATCATACCTGGAAACAGAAATACTGCACCTGCAGGAACTTTCTTTAAGGACTTTGTAGAGGATGCTGAAATCATAGGAAGTACAATACAAATGGATGCACTTGTTTTATGCTGTCAAAGCCTTCAGAACTCTACCACAGAAACAGGAATCCAAGAAGTTGTCTGAGCTGCTTTTTCTTTCTTAACAGCTCAGAACTCTTTACGCATTCTTCTCAAACTTCTGGGCTTTTGCAAATATATTTAACAGTCTATTTTTCTTCCATTTAAACTCCACAGAACAGCTCTACTGCACTGAAGCTTATAAGCACATTACACGTTTACACACAGCATTATTTACAACGGTTCACATTCATGCACTCAATACCACTTCAATACAATACATTCAAAATAAAATGAAAAAATGGCTTAGTCTCCCAACACATATCTAAAAATTCATCAAATACAGTGCTTCAGGAAAAGCTCTGCAATACAGAATATGTGCTCAGAGTCCTTAAGGGTCTAGATATGCACCTAGTGAGAAACTCATGTAAATTATTCTGCAAGAAGAAATCTTTGCTCCCCTCAAACCCACAACTGGATCCTGCAATATTCACTTGAGAAGCAGGAACCCAGCACACGCAGAAAGCTCTGCCAACAGCAGTGACATCCTTTCAGCTCTAGGAGAGTAGGAGTGTGTAACAGATCATAGCGAACAAACACATGTAAAATTCAACACAGCTGTTCTCTGTTAAGGCTGGTGAGGAGAGGAGACTTGCTCTACAATTGCTACACCAAGCTTTCTAGTTTGGGAACAAAACAGTCTAGCTGCTAGCAGCAATAAATCACAGTATGGACAAGACTACAGGAGGCAACTGTTGGTTCTTACCTTCACTTACTGGGACTCGCTCCTCTCTCTCTTTTGATTCTTCTCCTTTTGGTGCTTCAGCAAAAAGATCACTCTAATGATAGATGAAAATGCAAAGGGGGGGAAGTGGTGAATTTGTTTTTGTAGGAAATGACAGGTGCTGATTTTCCCATATTGAATGTCCACTTCTAAGCCAAGACAGAAGAGGTAATCACCATTCCCATCTCAAAACGATGTCTGCAAATACAGACTTAAACCTAGGTATTCAACTGTTAACTTGAGTGTATACGTTCAGAAAAGCAGCTCTCTTCTAAAATTGAATTTACTGATCACGTCTGTTTGCTGAAGAGAAGGAATAACCTTTTATTTGCACATCTCCAAGGACTTATACTAATTAATCTACAGCTGGTTAGGTCTTGATTATACCCTTCTAAGCTTTCCTACTGAAGTTTATACAGTAAGGTTTGAGGGAAAAATTCAGGTCAGGACAAGTATAAAAATACTCCTGAACTTCATGTGGATAAAATGAATGATTTACACTGCTACTAAGATGTTAAGATACCATAATGGTGCAGAGAAATATATTACAGCTCCAAAGCCTTGCAGGACACTCACACAGAAGTTCTTGTGTTCAGGTTGCAGTGCCCTGTACCAATCTCCAACAATCACAGCCTGGATTTCCAGGAAACCTCCAGATCTTGTGAGTACTGACCACTTAAATTCTTGAAAGCCTCCCTCTTATGGGAATTGGGTATTAGAGGTTGCCTTCCTGGAGACTCAAAATGCATGGTCTTTTTATATAGCTTTGTAGAAGGAAGGCAAAACACTTCAGAAAGAGCAGGGGAGTGCAGGAGTGTGGCAGAGGTGTCAGTGATCAATTGCACATTTATCAGTTATTATTTGCCTGTTGCCCTGCTGTGCCTGCCTGCTGGTACAGTGTGGCCTCCTCCAGTGCACAAGGTAAGTGAAGCTAAGTCACCTTTCTGAGACGTTTAACTTTAGATAATGGAAAACCAAGAACAGGCATATGCAGGCAGGCAGCAATCACAGATAGATCTGCTCGGCTGTCCTGTGTCTACACAGATGAGGAAAGTAGTCTTAGTAGTAAGTCACCAAGAGGCAACCAGTGATGGCTTCATCCAAATTTGCACTGACACAAAGCTGTCTTGCACTATCAGATTATGTTTCTTAATGTTCTTTTTAAGCTATTGTCTGCCACCTAAAAAAAAGAAAGAACATTTTTTCAATAAAGACTGTGTTTGAATGAAGAGCATTGCACAGAACTAATCCCCTTCCCTACACACAAAGCCCCTGTTTGGTGCTTTTTGGCCATATTCTAGTAGATGGGCATGGGAAGCTTGAGAAACATGAGGCCTCCTTCCAAATTTTGGTCTAATACCTCCTCAACTCCAAGGAACACTTGACTTTTGTTCTAGTGGCAACAATGAACACAACATCCCACAAAAGCAACAACTTGACTACTGCTCTGGACTAACCTTGACTGTCACCAGTATCAGCTGCCTCAGAGACAATCATTTGCTTTACGCAGCTGTACTATCGCACTCTTAAATCTTAAGCACCTTGACATCAGGTTTCTACACCCTTTCCCATGCACAGTGGTAAAATAAGTTCAGAAATGCACTTCACACCATTTCTTCCCCAACTCAGCTCTAGGTACCACAGGAGTAAACTTAGGGTGAACTTTTCTTGCCAACATAGACATCTCAGGAACTGTAAAACAACTAGATGAAACAACACAGCATAATTGCAATAGGAAACTTTTAACAGTACAGAGAGAAACTCAGCAGCAGCAGTGTCCGCACATGGTACGTGAAAGATAAAGTGTGAATGGCATCATTCAGGGCTCTCTTTCCTTTACACTTCTCTGACAATCAGAGAGAGAATGACAAAAATCAGTATTCTCACAGGCATTTGAATAGAAATCTCCTTATTTAAAATAAATAAACTGGATGGCATTTGGTTTACCACTACAGCTGAAAGTAAGGGGCTGATTAAGCTCTCCTGGAATCAGAATGTGTCTAATAACAGAGCTTGAACCACGCTTGCATCTCTCATCAGCACCGCTGCAGAAGGGAGGACATTGTGCCAAGGCGAACGTAAGTCTGTCACTTGTGTAGTTCTGTTTCCCCACTGGAAAGCTGTACTATTCCACAACACCTGAATATTACCAAGCAACAAAATGCTGTTTGCCCTCTCTGTCTTCCAGAGGTGGGAGTTTTTAGGGATCTTTTGGTTTGTTTTTAGAAGAGGGAAACACTCCATTTTTATAATCTCCAGCATTCTCACCTCTTCATCATCAAAGAGGCCTGTTCCACCACTGAAGAGGCCACCCCTTGAACCAAACAGTGTGAAGTCCTCATCAGTCAGCTTAGGAGGCTTGAAGATATCGTCATCTTCATCTAGAAAGTACAGGACCTATGAGCTATGGTAAGACTGATCAAGTTTCAGGAAAGGGGATTAGAGACAACCTAAACAAAAATTGCTTTGGTTCCATCTGCTCTCTCTTATAAGCACAATATATACAGAGAAGCTGCTGAAGACAGATTAGGGTGTGCAGTTGCTCCAGAAGGCCACGTTAAAGGAAGAACTCTCACTAAGCCTGTTTCCAGCCTTGTTTACATGCACATCACAACCTAGATTTGTTTACACACTTGCCTGGAAGGATGCCCACTGATATCCCACCCAGGTTCTATAGCAGAGGCCACAATTTCTTAAGTGGTGTTTTACAATCCAGCCACAATTCAGAAACAAGAGAGGAGGATATCCTACCATCCAATGGAACTCTGACTTCCTTCTTCTCTTTTGGGGTTTTCCTTGTATTGGTTTCTGATGACAGAGCTTTAAGAAGAAAGTTTCAATGAAAAATTAATCCACCTTTACCTACAGTCTGAGATCAATCTATGGCAAAAAGAACCTAAAAAAATAGCAAATCAAGTTGACCTCTGTGTTTTCCTATGAATCAGCCTGATGAAGCAGTTCTATGAAATACAGTTTCTAAAACCAGTACCTAAAATTGTAATAGAATCATTCTGTCAGGCACTAGGGGTTCAACACAGTTGTCCACATGCAGACTAGTGTCACCTGAGATGTCAGAAAGCAACACAGTATTCCAGACAGTACATGTTCCACACCTTTGCAGAACCTCTGAGCATCTCAAATGGCTCCAGATTTATTAGTCTTCATTCAGCTACCAAAAGCAAAGCCAGAGTTTCACCTCCTCTGGCCTAACCATCACAAGGTTATTTCAATGACTGTAAGATTTCCCTGTAACTGAACAGGGTAAGTTGGTAGGTTTTATACTCTTGATATCCACAGACCTAGTTTGATTGAACTGTGGAAGAACACACACACACAGTTCCTGTCTGTTCATCTTCTCAATATTACAGGTCAACAGCAGGCCCATAAGCACTTGCCAACTCAACTTCAGCCATCTATTTTCAACTGCTACTTTGCTACAAGACTAAATATTTGAGGTCTCTCCCTTTGAAAGCAACACTAAAGTAAATGCATTATTTAGTCTGAAATATCATGAATAACAGTAGTGAGGAAAAGTTCCTCAAAACAGTATATTTAGGCCACAAAGAAAACAAACAACCCACACCACATGAAAGCCCCAATCTACTGCTTGAGATGTTTTCCATTGCAGAGCTCACAGAAAGACCACGGTGACCACTGGCTTCCACACACTTACCTGAAACAGGGGAAAGTACATGTGGTCAAACACGCAGAGGGAGAATCAGATTGCAGAGAAAACCTTTTCAGTAATGTGTGTTTTGAGAGTGACCTGTCTCATCTGAAAGCAATGTGTTTCCCACTATAACTCTCAGAGAATTCCAATTCAGTTCTCTGAGTTATGGCCAAAGAGTTTCTCAGAATACAACATAGTGTCTGCAGTTCCTCTTGTCAGGCTTTTACCTAATACATGTTCAAATAACAGATGTGTGTAACTTCATGTATTGTTACCCACAGCCTCCTGTCCCACACTTTCACGAGTCCCCCATTACTGCACAAGCACTCTTCAAAACTTAGGAGGTAACTTACACGAACGCTCTTCGTCCTGTCTGACTGGCACTTCTCCTTTGATTCGGGCTGCCAGCTCATCTGCAAATGATGTTGGCCTCTTCTTTTTCTAAGCAGCAGGGACAAATAACAGCATATTTCTTATATAAGATCCACTTAGCAACTTGATGCAATTGCAATTATAAATACTGTATTCCACGGCCTCACTTGTACAATATCTTGTCTAGACTTTGCCTGAAGCCCCCAGAAGAAGCAATACAGCTTTCTGTTAAGAAAGCAGAGATTAGGCATGCATCAAGAATAAAAAAAACCCTCATGATTTCTAGTTTCTGATGAACACATAATTTTTAATGTCACCTTGCTTTGTAACCAGGAGAAGCAAAAGGCCTTCACCTCACAAAAATGCAACAATCCATTTCTTAATGTTCTTGAAAGACAGCTTTGATACTTGCTTCAGGTGCAAGAATCCCCAAGTTTAAAGGGGTAAAGCCTGAACAATCATGTTAAAAGACCATCCAGGAGTTTTAGAGGCACTTTCTACAGGATTCCATTTCAGGTACTTGAGAGCTATCGTTATAATCCCTCTAAGGCCAGATTTTTGATACGGGAAGTCAAATCTCCCTCTCCCAAAAGGCAACAGTTACTCACAGGCTTTGTGCTTTCATCTAAGTCTCCATCCTCTTCATCCTCTTTTTCAGAGTCAAAGAGATCACAGCCATCATCATCATCTTCATCACTCATCTGGGCTATCCTCTAAAAAACAATTAATATTCTGTTCGCATACAAAACTACATCTGCTTAGATAAAATATTCAAATCAAACTTACTGAAAGGATGGGAACAGCCAATTTGGGGTACTTCACAGCTTTTGAAAGGTAAGGAAGGAGTGCCTCTAGCTCCAAGCAAGTTGCTGCATTCTCTAGCACACCCCACCCCCCTCTGCTGTTACTGAATGCTGCGACTGAGGACACAAAGGCTCCCCTCACAAGGAGTGTACCGCTACCATACACAAACTAAAGACCTGGTATTTAGTCTTAACACAGAAACACTGCGATCAACCAGTAAAAAAATTTATCATCTTGCACTATCCTTAGGGGGGACAGCAGAATGACAGACAGTACATGCTCACATCTTGGTTTCAGTCATGTCAATAAGAGGGTGAAAAAGATTAAGTGAACTGGATGAAAGTTGAGGGCTGGCACAGGCAAGGGCCCAGAAGTGAACTAAACCACCAGTAACACAAACATACTTGCTTGTCTTAAAATACATCGGGCATACAAAGTTACCCTATGAAGGTCAGCTTAAAGTAACATCTGAGTGCTTTAGCAACACTGTTTTATTAATACACAGATTTAGTAAGGGTTGCTTTTTGCAACATTGCTCTTTTGACATTAAATCACGTCAGATTGAGAATCCCCACATAAGTCTTTTGCAGTGGCACATCTAAACATGGTTAAGATTCCTTCTTCTAAAACCAATTATTAAAGTCAGGCTTGAATTTTTCCATCTCAATATTTCTTTTCCCTTCTTGTTCATTATCCAAATGGATATACTGTTCAAATATTTAATACTGTTCACATCCCTGATTTCATGTCATACCCAAACGGTACTGTTCCTTGCCTCCTGCACAGCAAGTTTAGAATTTTAATTATAGAACCAAATAAACCCACAGAAGCCTAGTTTTCCTGGGGTAGATTCTTTGAACTCTCTAATCTCCCAAGTGATTCCTGAGGAAAACACGTATCAGACAATGCCATCCCACATAGGCCCTGCATCTAATGACAGCTTGCAAGCATGTCTTTAAGCCTAACCCAGGCTCATTTTCAGAACACAGTGCCATCTGGCCAGGACCTTCCCATAAAAAGTTATAAAAATCAGGCTTAACAAAGCTGCCAATAGTTAATTGTCTAGAGCTCTCATCTCCTTTTTCTTGCATCCTCACTGTGTCACAAGTGTAAAGTCTTTCAGGTATCTACCAGAGTGTTTAACCATACCGTCTTTTGGTCATCTTCACTAGGGTTTCCGAATTCATCATCTGATTCCTGTAACACAAGGGACACAGAGGCAAGTATCACACATTACCTTGTCCAGTGGTTAAGGGAGAGGGCTCAGAAACTCTGAACTTGCTGAAGTTTGGACATTCAGGTCTCCTCACCATGATCTGACCAAGAAATTGTTCCCCCACTGCTGACCATTTTTACAAATGGAGCTCACTAGAAAGTCACTAATTCAGCAAAGACAGCAGGCTCCATGTGACTGCATCTGGGTAACTGAACAGGGATTTCACTTTAAGTGAGCAAAGACACCAAAAGCAAGCATCTCAGGAGAAAGGGATTGCTTCCACAGCACAGTTAGAAAGCAGAGACATCCCAGCCTAAGTAGGCAAAACATACCAGAAACTGATATTCCAATGCAGCAGATTTATGAGGCAAAGCCTGGAAGAGCAATACTTAAAACTTTAAACTTGTTCCTGTCAATCTCTATCCCATCCTTTGTAACTATAATTTACAACAGATTTGTTCTCCGTAGATGCAATTTTGGTAAGAATCTGATTTGATTCACAAAATTAAATTAGAGTGGAATAAAACACTTCAGTTTGAAGTATTCTACTTTAATAACAGCTAGAGCCAATACCACATAAATGTTCCTCTGGAAAGCTGCAGAGGAATCCACTGCACAAGAACAATAACAGGAAGTATACTTATCACAACCAACACATGGAACAAACATTGTGCAGTAGTGTCTTAAGAGCCAATATGAAAAAGCAAGGTAGTTAATGGCTTCACAGGCAAGGAATGTTTGTGCAAAGCAGCTGGTACTTGCCACTTACCTCCTCATCCTTCTCTTCACTGTCAATTACACTTCCACGATCACTATCTACTGATCCTTCTGATTTAAATGGAAACAAAAAAGATCAGACAGACACAGAACAATGTGGTCACCATTTAAGCGACTTTAAAGACTCTGGGAAGGAAACTAAAATTCAAGTGGGTAGGCAGTGGTTTGAAAGAGCTTTGAAAGCTGATGAAATTTTAACACTTTGCATTTCTAATACACAAAGCACAAGTAACTGAGAAGTTACTGCTTTGTATACTGGAAAAGTGATTGTTACAGCATGAAGAACATTTTTTTCCCCAGCTAATTACAGCTTGCATCTAAACATGCAAGAAGAACACTACGCAGGATAACCAAAGTGGTGAGTTAAAACAGACAAAAATCTTGGATTAGAAGCTAATTACTTGCATAGAAATAAAAGGTCATGCCAGCACACACCTTCACTAGAGAGATCTCCAAGGCCAACATCATCCTGTTCCATAAACTGCTGAGAGCCAATCAAGTAAGGTAAAGGTCTGTCAATATAGAGATCCTGGAAAGAGACAACATCAGGTCTTTCTGACATCTCTGAACAGCTCTACATGGCTAACAAAGATACAAGTCTTACACTCCTTGTTTCAACTCGAGGAAAATACAAGGTTGTTTAGAGTCCCACCAAACATATGCTTCAAATCAACATACAACTGTGTGGGCCAGCTGAGGTTTATTCCCCTCAACACCGTCAAAGAAAGTGGCTACTTCTACTTGTGTAGTCCCAACTTGTTTTCTACATGCCATCTAACAGAAGAATATCCTTGCAAAGACTTACAGGTATGACTCTTATCCCAAAACCTGAACCTTGGATTTTTAACTACTGGGACAGTAAAAACCACCCATAAAGATATAGTTTGTACCTAAAAAGCATGAAATTAGTATGTCCCACTCCCACACGGAATTGAGGCTTCCCCTTCCAAGTTCACTCCATTAAACTAACTTCCTTTAGGGTGCCATACCTTAATGCTAACCTAACTGCAAGACAAGCAGTCTACACAAAGAATAGCTCAGAAAGAGCACTTCTTCAGATGCAATCATCAAATTCTATTTTTAGGTGACAGGTTTAGGTAACATCAGCTTTACAATAACGCAGTGATACAGCTGACAGAAGCAAAAAGCAAACCCAAGAAAGCAAAACAAACCCAGCAAAAACAGGTCTCTGTACCTTTGGCTCAAGTATCAGTTCCACTTTTTCATTACTTTCTTCCTCTTCTGAGTCAGAGTTGCCTGCTTTGATGTCTAGCTGTTCAAATGCACTGTCCAGAACCTGCAACCCATAATTCACTGCTTCTTGAATTTTAGGGATTAGATCAGCTTCCTTCTGTTCCCGCGTCTTCTCCTTTAGTAACAGAAAGAACACATGTTCATTACACTTTACTTAAGACTCAATCTTACTGCAACGCACATACAAAAGTGTTAATTTCAAATTAGCACAATGAAAGCTTTTTCACTATAGGCATTAGAAGGACTATTACAGCTGGTGATGGGGTCAGCGGCTGGGCATACCCCACAAAGGACAATCAAAGTATTTTTTTTTGCTTAATTCATTTTCATCACTCCAGAAACAGAGATGTTTTAAACATCCACACTGGCACAGTATTGTTTTATTTGTGCTCCCAAACTATTAGGGGGGACATTCAGGGTATAATACACCCAGATTGCAATATATATATACACATATATAAAGCTCTATGAGCTCTATTTATTCCTAGAATTATTCCAGTCAGATTCTGCTTCCCCAATTCACTACCTATGAATCCAGTAAGGCAGCCCAAGGCCTTAATCCTCTTGCTGAAAAAACATGCATAACCACTTGAAAAATCAATGCATAAGTCTTGTCTGCTGGATACAGTACTGAGCTTGGGGAGGCCCTAAGAGATGATCACACACTGTAGTAGCCTCCAGTGTTACTGTCAACTTTATGTCTGAATGACATACACTATCCAACAGAGAGACTTCAAGGAGAAAGGAAGGAGTTTGGTTTGTAAGCTGTAAATGTATGCAAAGCAAGGTTGAAAATGATAAGGTAGACAATGGCTGGAAACATAGTGACAGCACTCAAGGCAGCTGAAGTTAACTACCTGCTCTGTTTTGTCTCCAACATCAGCTTTGGGAACAGGCTCTTCCACTTCTTCATCATATACTCTCTAAAAAGTCAAGCAAAATTAATTCACGTAAGAACAATGTACTACTACAGGGGCTAAATCACAGGTACCACCACAAAACATACTGTTAATGTGTAATTAATTACACATTAATTCATTACACATTAGAAAAGGAAGCCATGGGTGATGTTAAGCACCTTCATGCACTGAAGTCTTCACACTGAAGATACCATAGGCAGCCTCTCAACGCAGCTGAGGTAATTTAAGTCTGCCAACGTACTAACCTGAACATGTTAAAAAATGCACTGTTTTAACCCTCCCAGCATAAAGCTATTCTAGACACCTTCAGAGTGGAATACATAGTTTACTTAGAGGCTGTCTATTTTCCTTTAGTTTTCTGTCATTTCGTAGCTTTCTTCCGTACTCACAGAGACGGTTCACAACACCTCTCACATCCAGCTCTCTTAGCACTCTTTTGTAGGACCAGCTACAAGGAGACAAAGTGGAATAAAGTATCTCCCTGGAACCTGCAAACCTAAATCCAAATTTCAAACACAGGTGCAGTTATCCCCTGGGAAGAGACAGATCTCTCACTTACTAAACTGACAATCAGAAATGAAGACCTATTTCTGTGCACTTAAATTTGGCAACAAACAGCTGTAAGCACATGAGATTTAAAACATTTGGTACAAACTGTTCTCAGCAGAATCATTATGCTGAACAGCCAAGCTAGGTCAGAAGAGACACTGCAGCTCTGAAAAAACCCACTACCACCAAAAAAACCCCACAATACAAATCCAGTTTTTTATCTTTTCCTCTGCCGCCATCTTTCCAATAATAATGCCACGATGAGGCACGTATGGCCTGAAATAATGCTGATCAAAACAAAATACCTGATAAAACTCATGGTGCCAAAAAACCCTCCAAAAATCTGAAATACTGTTAAAGCTCTCCACCTTAATTAGACACGTGCTTCTAGTGCTACAATGTTGCAACAGGCTTTCAAGCCTAGCTTTATCTTTCAAAACAGAGATATCTACAAAGTGGCAACATTAACCAGAAAATATGATCATCATAACCACACCTAGTGGTCAACTGCTTGCAGGCCAACAACTTTAACACCAAATGCTTTTTGAGTAAAATAACACCATTAGGCAAATTTACAGCATTGTATTACGCTCCTCATATTTAGACAAGTAAGTGCAGACAAATGCTACATTCATGCAACTTTTGAAGATAAACCAAGACATCCCAGAATTCCCAACTCATTCATAGTACTAAAACCAAAACTCTGACCTCAAGGTCATGTATTCACTGAAAAGGCAAAGGGAACCTGCCAGTACTGGATAGTACATCACTCACAAGGGACTTAGGATATCCTTTAACAGAACACAATTAAAAATCACTTCATCCCTAAATCAGCCTCAGACTTGCCAAAAAGCTAAATCACTTCTCCACACTACATTAAGAGTACAAGTTTGATGTTGTACTAGAACACACTCACATTCTCTATGAACTGCGTGTTCGACAACATAAGAAAGTCATTGAAGACATTATGAAGGCGACAGTCTGTAGCTTTTGTTTCATTAATCAATCCATCCACTTGTTTTTTGATTTCGTGTGTCCTGGAAATGGTTTGCTGAGAGAACTCTTGTAGAAAACGCAGAAGCTGTTGACAAGAACAAAGGAAAGCAGTAGTCAGCAACCAACTCTTTTTCCTTCTGGCACGGTTTGTAAGACAGGCAGAACTGAGGACCAAAATACACACACTTTAGAATGAAACACTCCCACGCAAACACGTAAGATCAAGTCTCAGCCAATTCATTCCGCATCTCCGTTCGGGCCAACTCCTCATTTTAGTTTTCCTGCCCGGACCGGAGGGTTAAAGCAACGAGAGAGCCACCGGGCCCCAGCAGGCTGCGTTCTTCCTGCGGCGGGCCCTTCCCGAGATCCCCGGCCGCTCCCCGGCCAGCGGGCGGCAGCACCGCCCCGCACAAAGGCCCCAAGCCCCGGGGAGGCCGCGGCCCGCGCACCCCTCCGGCGCCGGGCTCAGGCCCGGTCCCGGCCGCACCGCTCACCCCGGCGTCCGAGGCCAAGGACCAGCTCTGGCTGCCCTTACGGATCTCGTCCAGCGACCAGGGCCGCTCCCACACCGGCGCGGGCTCCGCCGCGTCCCCGTTCATCTGCGGGAGAAGGACAGTGAGCCGCGGGGCCGCCGCCGCCGCTGCCGCGCCCGGCCCGGCCCGGTCCCGCCGCTCACCCTGGGCTCGCGCCGCCGCTCCCCCGCGGTCAGCTGAGCGCCGTCACGTGACCTCGCCCCGCCCGCGCGCACCCCGGGGCCGGCAGGGGGCGCCAGGCGGCGCGCGCGGCGGGTGGGCGGAGCCACCGCATCCCCTCCCCTCCCACCGCATCCCCTCCCACCGCATCCCATCCCCTCCCCTCCCACCGCATCCCCTCCCCTCCCACCGCATCCCCTCCCACCGCATCCCATCCCCTCCCACCGCATCCCCTCCCACCGCATCCCCTCCCACCGCATCCCCTCCCCTCCCACCGCATCGCCTCCCACCGCATCCCCTCCCCTCCCACCGCATCCCCTCCCACCGCATCCCATCCCCTCCCACCGCATCCCCTCCCCTCCCACCGCATCCCCTCCCACCGCATCCCCTCCCCTCCCACCGCATCCCCTCCCACCGCATCCTCTCCCACCGCATCCCATCCCCTCCCACCGCATCCCCTCCCCTTCGCTCCCGTCCCGTCCCACCCGCGCCGCAGGAATCCCGCGGTTCCGGGAAGCGGCGGGAGGTGGGTCTGTCCGCCGCCGCTGTGTCCAGGGTCTGGCACCCGTCGCTGAGACACCGGACGTGGCCTGTAAGGGCCATGTGCGCGGCGCGCCCTGCGCTACGCTGGGAACAAAGTCGAGGATAGCAGGAGGGTCTGCAGCCCATCATTCCCCACCGGAGCGCTGCAGCGGGGTCTGCTGATGCCCAGGCTTTCAAGTAAAAAGGGACCTCTTCCTCCTATTTTTCCTACTGAAGTAAGTGCAAGGCTTACCGTAAGCCAAGTAAAATCTCCTTAGCTTTAAAATGGATGAGCCTTAGTAAACCCACGCCAGAACTGAGGATTTGCTGGAAGACAACACACTAACATGAACAAATACACAGTGCAAATCGCCAAACTGGAATTCAGTTATTTATTCAGTTATTATCCCTAGGCCTTTAGAGGTAAAACACCCCCACTAATTTCCCCTTTTCTTACTAATTTTTTTTCCAATGGATTAAAAAGCCTTGTCATACCACTGTATTTCCTATGATCTTTGTTACAAGTGAATTCATGAGAAAGGAGATGACAATAAGATAACCTGTTCTTCCAAGTTGTAACTAAATAATCCATTGGCAATAATCAGACCTTTATATTAGCACAGGGAGTTTATTTATTTATTGCTTTTGACTACATTGATACCACTCATGAGGAACCTGGGCATTGACTGATCTTACTAGAGTTCTCAAATAAGAAAAAACAGGCAAGATCTCCAAGTTCTTATATATTGATCTAATGGCTACATTCAGATACTGGAAATACATTGCTAGATAAGGGACACAGAAACTTCTAAAAGCAAAGTCTCATAATATTCCTTTCAATTCTATTTTTCTGTGATTCTATGACAAGATACCATTACCGAACTGGCTCAGACCTTCAAACCTTCAAATGTAAATAATTTTATTATACTGATAATGAAGCAGAAACTAACAAAGGACAAGTAGAAAAATATTAACCTAGGCTGGTTTCACAATGTCATGAGCTAGATAGTTAAAAACCACAGATGGGATTAATACAAAATTATTCTCAAAGCCTTTTAGTGTTTTGCAGTAGTTTCTTCCTCCACAAGATTCCAACAACCAGAAAAGCTTGCCTTTAGTTATTTTCCATATTCACTGACACATGTAATTAAATCCTTTGTTGATAATGCAAAGCTCTACTTTCACAGAAATTTGTGCATTATAAAACATGAGATCTATGTGCTCTTTGTGCACTGGTGCTGCGAAATGTAGGGTCTTAGCATTGGGCAGCTTCAGGTCTGGACGTCTTGCAGATCAGTTTCCATAAAAAACCCTGCATGACAGCTACAGAGAACCTGAATTAGGGGAAGCTGTTTATTTGTGATACATACACCAGTCTCTGAGCAGAGAGGACTATGAATGGCACAACAAAAATCTGCTTTCTAGAAGTCCTATACTAAACATTACAGACAGGGTTACAAAAAGCATTTCGTCCTAAAATTCCTTTTAGAGAGAAATTTAGACAGGTTCCATTTAAAGTTTAGAGAAAAGATGGCAGCAAGAAAAATCACTTGCTGTTCCCCTCAGAACTCTCTAAATGATTATTTTACATAAAGGTATCAAAAATCACGTCATCAGGGACTAATCTGCAGATTAAGAACCCGGACACATAAGACTGTACAGAGCTGAGTTCTCTGGTATCTGTGCTTAAAGCCATGCCTTAGCACTTTGTTAAATTCACAAATATTTACAAGGTAAAGAGAATACCACAGCCAGCTTTCCCAATAGCTAACAGAAAGTAAACATGTTTTTATAACCTTAGAACAGGATGCAGACATAGAAAAAAGTCAAATTACAATTAAAAGTTAAGCTTCTGCATCCCACGGGAAAGAACCCCAATACAATTTGTGCATTGTTCTTCATTCTCCCTGCCACTCCATGCTCTCACGCACAGTAGTGCGGTATGTCTTTGTTCAGAGGCAGAGAGATGTGGTTATTCAAGCCCTGCAATTACCAGAATTCCCCAGTCTCCAAGAGATGGTCCCAGCACCTGCATTATCTGCAGGCTGCAAAAAGTCTTGGGGGTGACAAGCAAAGCCAGGGCTTGACGATGCCTCAGACTCTGGTGCACAGTGTCGAAAGGAGTATCTATAGCTAGAAATAAGTACATGTGCTGTCAGTGGATCAGCACAGGAGCCTGAAACCTCCAGGGGAACTTCCCCTTCTGCCTGGTGTTCATTGCTGGTTAATGCAATGACAGAACACACTGGTTGCCTATTGGTGTATTTATTCATTTCAGGGAATTAAAAATCAGCTTTCCTATAAATAATTAATTGTAACTCATAATAATAAGAAATAAGCAGACTAAGATTCCCCATGTCACCTAAAAAGACCTTGCTATACTGAATCAAATGACTTACTGCAATAAGTTGTGCAAGCAGTAGAAAAATAAACAATCTGATAAATTCAATTCAGGTAACTAGAAATTAGGGGTCAAAAACAAAACCCACAGCAAAGAGCTAACCCTCTAAATGAACCTGGACTTGGGCACATGACTTCACTGTTTCACGGTTTGATTCTTCTTTGATCTGAAAAGTTAATCTCTGGTGGTAAAATCATGGGGTTGGAGAACAGGCATTACCCTGGAGTTCCTTGGTGAGGTGTAGGAATACCTGCTATGTGACGAATAGGGAAACTTGACTTCTGTGTTGTCTCTGGTTTCTGCATTCCTCTAGGTAATAAGCTCTGAAACTTGAAATCTCTGACACCTAAGGGAGTCACCCAAAATCATGCATCCAGTCAGCATCAGTATGAAGAATTCAAAAAAGGCTCCTGAATCACAGTCCCATGGTGTTCTACTTCAGTCTTTAGCAAAACTTTGAAATGTGAAACTCATAGGACTAATGAAGTAGTGCTACCCTCCCACTTTGGTAAACAGATCGAGAAATTAATCTTCTGATATTAATTGATGTACCATAGTTGATAAAACAAGATAGAGCCAGAATGACTGTGAATTTATGGTCCAGGTTAGACCCAGGAAAGCCTTTCACCAAGTGTGTGCTTGAGAACAAAGAGTGGCTCCACTGCAGACAGTGGAACTACCCAGAGGGCTCAAACTAAGGATATACGTAAGTGCTTTCCTTGACCCAAGCCCTAAGATCTAATTTGAAGGCTGCGGAAGTTAATGGGCGTTTTCCAGCTTTCCTGAGTAGGTTCAAACTTTTTAAGCTAAAGATTGTGTTTATATCGGAGGTTTAGTTATCTATGTGATTTAATGTGCAAATATTTATCTGCATGATATATCTAAGTTGTATGGAATGAGGAGGGAACTTTGCAAAAAACTTATCCTCTCATTGAGTATTAACCCAGCATGAGGGCACCAGCTTTTTTTGATGGAAGGTGTCATGGTTTAGCATAGTTTGGGGTTTTAGTTAAAGAGAGCTCCATCAGTCACGGAAGTGATTCTTTTGCTAACAGGTGCTTACAGCTTCCTCCAGACCCAATAGAACCACAACTGGCTAGTTTGAATATTGGCAACTTTTTAAAGCCACTTAAGAAGCTTGACACGCCTCTGTGATCCACATTTAAGAACGAACACACCCCGGGAAAGCTCTCTTGTTTCCAGCTTTTGGACAGGTAACTGGGGCCTGTGGCACAGCCCAGTGGGGCCGGGCCGGGCCCTGCTCGGTGCGGCCCGGCCGGCTCAGCCGCGGTGAGGTTGGCTGAGATCTCAGCCGCTTCTGCTCGCTGGACACCCGGCACAGCCCCTCAGTGCGGGCCGGGCCGGGCCGGCCGGGACACAGCCAGCCCGGAGCCTCGGAGCCCTGTGCCATCGCAGGGGGCCCCGCAGCACGGCCAGGCCCTCCCAGTGCGGCCGAAATTCATCTGAGGCCGCTGCCCGGCAAAGCTCATGTGACCAACAGCGCTAAGGGAATTCCAGCTGCAAGGCCTGGCTGAGATTAACCCTTTTAGTGTTGTAAGTTTCCTCCAGAACAGATGAAGCCTGCAGACATCAGTCCTCTCCCAAGTCAGAGAAAAGGTGAAGGCACATGAAGAAAACACCATAAAGACACCAAAGTCAGTGAAGAAGGAAGAGCTGAAACCCCGAGAGAGGAGAAGGAGGAGATGCTTCAAGCTTAGAAGCTGAAATTCTGTTGTAAAGCTATGGTGGTGATGGACTGTGATACATCAGAGTACCCGTTGTAATTTCATGAAAGCGTGGGGGGGTGGAGCGTTCAAACTGCAATTGTGAGCAAAAGTACCTGTACTGAAACAAGCAAATGTTGAAGTAGCTGTGATTTCATGAGAAGCTTGAACAGAGAGAGATGAAAGTGATGAAGACCCTTGCTCCCAGGGAAGAAGAAGACCTCTGTTCCTGGAGATGAAGATGCTTCCAGAGATGGGTGAAGAGAACGTTTGTTTCTGAACAGCTCAACCTTAAAATGGTACCCCATTAGCTCAAGATTGAACCCTCAAAAGCAGTTGTGGGGAAAGCTGTAAGTCGAGGGAAGGGACTTTCACATGTGAGCAGAGAACCAAGCCGGGCGGCTGTCTCGCTGTGACATTGAAGCTATGAGAGAACTGTTTCTTGTGGAGATGTCTCCACAGCATGAGCAAGAGAGACTCCTCTCCTTAAGTGAACTGAAAAAAAGATTATTATAGAGGTGGTAAACTGACTGAAAAAATCTCAAGGGTTGTCTTTTTACATTGTCAGTTGGAGAAGGGAGAAAGGTGGGGGGAAGAGAAGTGTTCTGAAGGTGTAGTCTGACCTTTCTTTCTTTTAGGTTTGTAATAAACTTCTTTATATTCTTTTAAGTTTTGTGCTTGCTTTGTTTTCTCCTAATTCTTACCTCACAGAAGGAAAATAAGGAAGTAATCAATATTTTGAACCAAACCACTACAGTAAGTAAGAACACCAAATCATAGAATGGTTTGGGTTGAAAGGGATTTTAAAGATCATCTAATTCCAACCTCCTGCCATTGGCAGGGACACCTTCCACTAGGCCAGGTTGCTCAAAGCCCCATCCAGCCAGGCCTTAAACACTTCCAGGGATGGGGCATCCACAAGTTCTCTGGGCAACCTATTCCAGTGTCTCACCACCCTCACAGTAAAAAATTTCTTCATAATAACGTATCTTCTCATAATAACAATTCTAAACATGCCATCTTTCACTTTAGAATCATTACCCCTTGTCCTGTCACTGCCCTCCTCATCTTTCCCATAATCTTAACAGAACTCTGCATGCTCTGGTGAAATTAGTGCAGTGCTATGAAAGCAATTACCCTTGGAAGAAAAAGTGTATTAAAAAGAAGAATTCACTGGAGATGTAGCCAGATCTAAGACTTTAGGAAGGGACTAAATTCTCTTAAAGCAAGATCTGAGTATCCTCAAGCAGGAGGTTCAAAGGCACCCAGTGTCAGCCTACCAGCAGACAGTCCACAGCACAGCTGGCAGGGCTCTGGCATCTTTGTCAAGAAATCATTGGCAGAAGAATAAGGTGTTCTGCCTAACAAGCACTTTGAAAGCAAAACCAGTCTTTCTTTGAGGTCTCTATCAAAAAGCCACAAAAGGATTGCCATAAAATTTCCTGTTAAGCCAGGGTGACCTGGTAGTAGCAAAGCCTGCACTTGGCAGGTGAAAGGGAGGGGACACTTTTACAGTGGTACAAGATATAGGATGGTGCACATCACCCATAGTTTCTCTACATTTGTATGAAAGCCTTATATCAAGAGATCTGGGAAAAGACACAATCATCACTGACAGAGTTTGCAAACAATACTTAATGTGCCAAATAATAATTGTCTGGTCACCTTAATGGTGAAATAAACTGTGCTTACTTAGTTCATGCTTTAGACTTTTTTTTTTTGGGGGGGGGGGCGAGGTTTTATCATTTTGAAGGAATAGGATTTTTAAACAACTGTGTAAAGTATAAAATTTGTATTAACAACAGTGCCCGTGAGAAGAATTTAGGGATGGAAAGCAAGTGTTTTCTATCTAGAACAATATGGTGCTTAAGACAGCTGATGAGGTGCCTGGATACATATACAGGAAACACATTATGTCCTTCATAGTATCTGAGGTTGTTTCCACAACACTTACAAGCTTTTATACCTTGTTCTATATTCAGATTTGAAATGAGATACTGTCAGGTTTGAGACTGTGCAGAAATGGGTTACAGGAATGAAAATAAATCTGTGCTACAGAACTGAAGATGAAAACTGCTGTACTCACTTGAGAAAGGTTGTAAGCTGACTCAACACTTTGTAAACATGGACAAGAGGGAGACTTAGATGATAAAGTACTGTTATCTACCATGCCAGAAGCAAAGGATGAGAAATATTTATTGAGTTTTCTCAATGAAAACATGACTATCATGAAACTGAACTTTTAAATGTAGTGATTACATCAGAAAAAAAAAGAAGCCAAGTGTTTAGTCTGAAGATTGAATGCTTACAAACTTTTCATTAATTATGTCTTTCTTACTAAAGAATTATCAAACCTGCATGGACTTCAGCTTTAGCATTTCCTCCAGAGAGGTCATGGAATTATGTTATGATGTACTTTAATTTCTTTTGCTCCGGCTGAATTCTTTGGATTAAATTAATTATTATTAGTACGCAGCAATACATAGTGGACAGGAAAAAATGACAACTTTTCTTGCCACAATTGTAAAGTATATAACTCTGTGTTTAATCTAAGAAAAAAAGCATCGAATGATTTAGCTTATTTTTTCAGAGTCTTTAAAATCATAGGCTAAATTTCCTGTAGCTGATAGTAAGTCACCCACAGAAATGAGTTTTGAATTGCTTGGCAGCATCTGTAATGAAGTATTTTTAAATGTAGGTAGGGACACAGTCAGATATTGCTTCCTGAAAAGAGGATGCAGGAACAAGAGAAAGCAGAGTACTCGATTAGCACTCTGAAATTTATCACTTCTTGGGAAAGTGCACATATAAAAGTGATCATATACTCTATGATTACTCAGGTCAAAGCCTGAGCAGTTCCACAGGAGTAACAACAGGGTTTTGATTTGAGAGGAATTTTTTGTTTTGGTGGAGGAGAAGGAGAAATGTTGCCATGGGATCCAGCTTCAATGTTAAGAGGTTCTGATCCTGGTAATGGCCAAGTACCTTTGGTTGCCTTTCAGTGCACACCACAGCATTAACCATGAGTATGCAAAGATCTGGCAAAAGCTCCACTTGCTATTCATACCTGATGCACTAGTCAGCATGTTCCAGCCCACTGATAGCAGAAAGGATTTCACATGCATTTCTGCCCCACCTAAAAATCACCTAGCTGGATAATATTGTCTACAGCTTAGCTATGAATATTTGTATTCCATCAGAAAGGCTTTTTTCCCTCATCATAATGCTTCCAAGGAATACAGAGTTCTGGACTCAACAATTTACCCAGGTCAGTGCTCTACAAAACCAAACATTTTCTCATTGCCAGCTGGAAAAATTTCAGAGATTTCTTTGGATATTACAAAGGAACTGCATTTACATTGAGCAGATTTCCCCCCTTTCCACTCAACCGCCCGCCCCCCCCGCCCCCCCATTCCCCCATTTAGACCGGAATTGCACAACATAAAGGCACCATAAAATATTTGCTCTCTGATTCCACATAAAGCACTTCAGCTTTTCTGGAAACTTAGAGCTCTCTGGGAGCCTAGCATTCCACAATGGTAAGTCAAAGGTTTAGATTGGTTTGGGCTTTTTGTAAATGGGGATACAGATAGGTACTTGCTTTAAAACTGCAACAGGAGAGCATTTAAGAGAATCACCTGGTTACACATTTTAAATGTGGCTAGATTGCATTTCAAACCTGCAAGATGCAAAGACAGGAAGGCACCTCTGTGAAGATTACTGTGAATTTTGTTCTTTGTATTGTAATTCTTTGCAAGAAACTGTACAGATTATCTCCTAGTCCTTCACTTGCTGTTATCCTTTCCTCAGAGATGTTTGTGAAAATACTCAGAGTTTTGCAAACATTTAGGACCATGCTTTTAAAGCTTATAAATATGAAATACAGTTTAAAATATGCCATTTTACAATGAAAGGAAGTGTATATCTTGTCTGTGTAGTTTTTTCTGCTCTTTTTAGCGGGGGCTGGGGGGGGGTCTCGGGTTCAGGGGGACCAGCCGGAGTCACGATATGAACACCGATGCGATTTGAGCATCGTGCTCCCCTTTATTGTTCACTTACACCAAGTTATACTTTGCAAAGTTCACGCCCCTTTCCCATGAGAAAGCCTCTAAGCAGCGGGGGAGCTGACCAGTGTATACCTTTTCCCAAGGCTGTTCAAGGCTGCCTGCTAGCAGGTGCCTTGCAAGCCTGTCTTCAGCCTGAGGCCCCGTCAGGGGTACTTCTGCAACAGCCCTGGGATGCCCAAGCTCTCCTGGGGTATCTCATGCCCCTGTTCCACAAGGAATTCCTCTACAGCTCTTCACTTTTGATCCCTCAAATGGTGCCCTGTTCCAGCTCTTCAAGCCTCTAAAGGAGTTTGCAGAATCTGAATCAACAGTTAGGCAATGATAAATAGACCGACAAAGTCCTATGGCCTAGTTTTCCTGTAATTTGTGCTCACATAATCCCAAAGGTACAGACATCAAGTACTACCTCTGATGAGCATCATAGGAATGGCCTGGGCTCTACAGAGGGGGCAGTAGTTTCTATATGTTGATTCATAAACAAGGGAAAAATTACCATCTGCTCTTTCTCTGCTTAAACTTTATTTCTAAGTTTATGTTACTTAGCTGGCAAATCATTTAGTTGTTGCAGCATAAAGCCCATTCAGATACCTGATTGAACACCACAGACTTTCACTTATGTTTCTCTTTAGTTTCAGTGGAAGGTCTAAAATTTTGATCTTTAGAGAGAGGAGCATGCCCAAGCTCATCTGACTGGCATTTCCAGGAATGGCATGATAAGCAAAATGTTGGAGGAAAAAAATTATAAAACATTAACAGAAGACAGTGCAACAAATGAAGGATTTTCTATAAAGAGTGACATGGCATGGACTATCTGTGTTATTGCAAAGACTTGACTCAGGCACTACAGAATAGCACACTTTAGTAGTTTTTCAGTCTTTCCCCTTAACTTCTCTCATTCTGGCTATGGTGCTCAGCATGACAATTGTCTCTATTCTAGTCTAAAGCCTCAGGAACTCCATATCATAGAACCACAATGAAAATGAAGCATTACACCCTTCCCAGACCACTCCATAAATCCTCCTCCTCCTTGCTTTCACTACACCATAAATGTCACTCAGTCCTATAAGAAAGCAGGACATCAAGGATTAAAATATCAAGGTTTTTTTCACAGCAGACAGAGGAGTTTCTCCTTGGCTCACCACCTGCCTAAGGCTCAGGATCTTTCAATGTCTTACAGCATTATGATTCAAGTAAGCCAAGGCAGATAGCAGCGCTGCCTAAACCCAAAACCTCTCACTGGTGTTTTAAACCCAGTTTCAAGCAGCAACAGTCTCAGTGACATCAACAGCTTCTGAAGTTTAGAACAGTAACTTGGAAAGACCTACTCATTTTAAAATCCTTTCATGTTAGTCTGCAAGTGCTATCAAGAAAATTTAAATAACTTCCTCCATTGCTTCTCAGTCTCTGGCTATTCCTAAACTTTTGCTTTATCAGCTGGACCAACCCATCAAAATAAACCTGTGCTCTCTCCTGCTTTTCCAGTCCCTCTACCCCAGTATAACAATCATTACAAAGCCATGTAGGCTTTTTGAAAAAAAAGTTGTGGATGTTCAGCAGGTCCGAGGGGACATATCTGAAGCTCTCTCACCGAAGCTTAGCTGTTGCCCCCACTAGACAAAAGGAGGTGCATGCTGTGTCAATTCCCAACCTGTGACTTCATGGTTTGACACGATAGCTCAGGTGATGCTAAGTACAATGTACAGCACTCAAATTTTGTCCAAAGACACACATTTATCTCTCTCTTCTCTGCCCAGCCACCTATGTCAAAAAACCAACTGGAACAGATTTAGATCTGAGATCTCCTCTCCAATGCCAAATGTGACCAAGAGTTTGACAGGGCTTTCAAGTTTGTAATACTATTGAAGTTTTGTGTGATTTCTAGAGATGGGACTTTGGCAGGGAACGATGCTGCTGAGACGGTAATGTCATGCCATTTTGTATCTTCCCACCTAAATGAAAAAGCCATCAATGCAGGGAAATATCTGGAGTGTACTTTTCCACTATTTTCATGTACACATAACGTTATTTCTAATTTTGATTCAGGTTCAGTGACAGCTTTTGAAAACAGAGCTAAGCAATGTGGAATAAAATCCATGGCATAGGCTTTGTGTTTCTTTTACAGAAGAGCTTTCTGGCTTTCCTTATCGCAATGGGCGTCCTAGTGACCCTGGGTGATGCAACCTGCTGGACTAAAATTCACAAGCCAGGGGAGGCCAAAAACGGTAAGAACAAGGAAGGTCCTGTCACCTGATTGCTCTGTGGTAGCTTGGCTCTGCATGGAGCTGCCAGGAAGGGCTCAAAATACAAGGGAGGGGGAAGACATTGGAAAGACACAAATAGGGGCTCCCAGCAGCAAGTTGCCGAAAGTAGGGGAAAAACAAATAACTGAGTATGGTTGCAGCAATATTATTGCTGTTGGTGGTAGGTTGCTATTGCTATTCCAGCACGTAGAGCTCATTCAGGAGTTGACAGAATAAAACCCCAATCCTTGTACTTTACTATTGCCTGGGAGAACATTTTCAGGAAAGCTGAAATAATTCTTCAACTCTTCAGCTTTTAGGTGAAGGCTTAAAGAACATGTTCTGTTTTGGTGCTGTCTTATGCAGGCTGTATGCTGAATGGAAAACTGTATCTCTTTGGACCCATTGAGAGGACAGAAGATTGCTACAGATGCAGCTGCAGTCAAACTGAAATGAAATGCTGTTCCCTGTAAGTTTGAACTTCTTGGTACCATCACTGCCTGTAGGATGACCACAGCTTTCCATTGCTGGGGATAAGTGAGTTTGTAAGGGCACAAGAGAGCCTTTTCTCACCCATGTCACAGAGCTAGTGAAAGCAACGCATAGCACTTGATTGTTTGGATCCTTAGCTGTGTTTGCCATAGCTCATTTTTTGCTGACTGGGAATGGACACAAGCCTTTCTGGGCACATCCAGTTGGTGCTTGCCTTTAAGTTTTTAGGAACTTGTGAACCCATCTTCCACTGCAGTTAAGTCTTTCATTAGCTGAGAAAGTGGGGGTAGGAAGGAGTGACTTAAGTGAAGTTTCTCTAAAGAGCTTATGATGAACTGAATTCCTTTCCTGAGGTGCTTTTCTCCAGTGAATATGCTACCATAGAATGACAAGGCTCAGCTCTGAAGTGTCTCTCCAACATCCTCCTTTCCTCCTCTTCTGCTTTCTCAAAGGTCCAAAATAGCTTGATTATGATCTTTGCCTTTGTTTAAGGGGCACAATCTGTCAGGGAGCAGCCACCACATCTTATGCAAACTGGAAATAATGAAAAATTAATGGGAAAAAAGAGAAAAGATGCCAAGCCTGTGCTTATGTCACACTGCAGAGTGCTGTCCTAGAAATCCCTTTGCTAGTGCTGAGCATCCTGGTACATCTACACAGTTCAGTGCACAGGACATCATTTGAGGCTCTGGAAGCTGCAGCTGCCTGGTAGTCAAGCTAGCTCAGCTGCCCTTAGCCATAGTTTCAGAGCTCTCTCACTCAGCAGTAATCCAAGCTATAATCACTGAACTATTGAAACTTTTATTGCTCTCAAGCTAACATTTGCTTTCTCTTTGCCACTGACAGCTTTTCTACTCCTGTTGCTTATGACAAAAAGAAATGTAAAGTTGTTTTCAACAAAGAGCGCTGTGACTATGACGTGGTGCAGAAGGACGACCCCTCAAAGGAGTGTTTTGTCTATTCTCGTGTGGGCTAACACCTGCTCCAAACCTCTCTGCACTGTGGGATTCCTCTTCTTCCAACAGATGCTTTGCCATCACAGAGAAGCATGGTGACATGGGAAAATCTCATAAAAGAGAGGACTTCAGTAGCTCACTTCTAATCTCCTAATTGTTCTAATTCAGCTTACAAAATGCATAATCATATAAAGTGTCTCATTTCTGTCATTACTGCATTTGTTGACTACAATAAATTGAGATGAAACATCCATAATTGCTTCATACTGATGTTTTGTTTATTGCAGTGACATGGGGAAATGTCACCTTCTTTTAGAAAGAAATGCATTTGGCTCTCTACTCTGACATGCTGTGCACCAGTACCCTGGCACAAGCCACTGTCATGCTTTACAGGTTCTCTTCTAGCCAGGTGTCACAATCTGTTACCATTTTGAGGTGATGCAGTGTTTGGGACATGCTGTACAATGGCTCCTACTCAGGGTGCATAGGACACAACTGGCTGTAGGACTTTTGGTAACACCTGTGCTGCTAACACCTCAGAAAAATCAGTGATGATGAGAGATCATCATCCTATTTCTCCCATTTTTTCCCCTTATTTTCATCAATGAAATCACCAAAACTGGCAGCGACTGTTCTGACAAGCCCTGAAGTTTAAAGCAATGTTAAACTCTGACACTCTGACTTGTCCTCTGCCAAGCCCTGATCCTGAAAGTCTGCACACACTGTGCTGCTTTAGTGGTTCTTGTCCACTCTGAAAAAGAAATCTAGATCAGCCCCTGGAGACATGCTGCTTCATGGCAGCAGAGCTTGAGGTACTAATAATGCAGATTCCTTCTGTCTCCTCAGTATAACAATTCCCCACAATCACAGGGGAATGAAGTTCAGCTTGGAAATCAAATGTCCCACCTGGCAAGGGCTAGTGTCCTAAATCTGCCCACATATATGAGACCAGACAACAAAAGCCTGTTAAATCCTGCTTCTACATGCAGCTCTCCACTCCAGAACTGGGTGTTAAAAAACCACAACAGTCTGTAGTTAACTGTTCCGTGGTTTGAAAAGAGACACACCTTCCAAAAAAGGTGGACTGTTTAATGAAGTTCCATAATCACAAGTCTGTTGTCTTGTGAAAGTATGAGGTTACACACAACTGAGTGTTCTTAGTGCAGGGATCCTCACTTGGCCCCAAAACAAGAGTCAATCTACATTTATTCAGCAGGGGTATTTCCTTCACAAGACAATCCACCTCAAGCTCTGTGAGCCATTATTAAAATCAGAAAGATTTAGTGTGGTGTATTTTCTCTGGCTTTGGTAAGTTGCTTATGAGCTGTGTTTTAAGGCTTTTTAGACCTCCAAATAACATACCTCGGTTTGGGGAAAAAATCCAAGGATTTTGCAAGCACTGGTATTACATGCTTCACCTTTTAAAGTTCTCTGTGCTGCAGACTGGATATCAGTCAACAGCTCTGTGTTTCTCTACAACTGGTTCCTGTAAAGATGAAAAATGTGAGGGGCCAGAATAAAGAGGCAGCTCAGCTTTTTCCAGTATAGACATTTGCATATGCCTTTTAAAGATCTTACTCCCATTCACTGATTCCATCCTATCATTCCTCTAAAGGGAGCAAGTGAAAACAAACATTCTCATGTTGCTTAAGGCTCTAAAGTAAGTTTTGCCCAAAGGGGTTTCATATTCTGCAGGAGAGGAACAGTTTTGAAACTTGTCCTGAATGACTTTTGCTGTTTCATGCTAGCTCATGTCAAAATTACACAGAACACAACCTTAGCTGATACACCTGAAAGAATGTTCTTGCTTACAGAAAAAACAGCCACAGCTTCATAGGGAAGTAATATTTTCAGCATGGAGATCAAGCACTTCCTCCCTAAGTAGCTCACAGAACTGTTTCTTGAGAAAATTTGGTTTTCAAAATTCATGTGTTTATTTAAATTTTATTTATAAAAAGAACGAATTTAATGGATAACAAAAGTTGGAGTTTCCTAATGGAATACTTTTTAATTTGAGACATTGAGAAGTACAGACATCAAGATTAATATCCAGCTTGTTGTAACCCGGAACTATGCCATGCAACATTGAAATGTTTCAGAATTCAAAATCTTTCCCTAGCAAAGCCTCTCAAGTTAAGTGAGGAAGTATTTCTTCTAAAAGTAACGAAAATTAGTTAATTATCTTATATCTTATTTTGGTGGAGGAGAAAGAGAAATGTGGTCATGGGATCCAGCTTCAGCGGAGGCCTCAATGTTAAGAGGTTCTGATCCTGGTAATGGCCAAGTACCTTTGGTTGCCTTTCAGTGCACACCACAGCATTAACCATGAGTATGCAAAGATCTGGCAAAAGCTCCACTTGCTATTCATACCTGATGCACTAGTCAGCATGTTCCAGCCCACCGATAGCAGAAAGGATTTCACATGCATTTCTGCCCCACCTAAAAATCACCTAGCTGGATAATATTGTCTACAGCTCAGCTATGAATATTTGTATTCCATCAGAAAGGCTTTTTTCCCTCATCATAATGCTTCCAAGGAATACAGAGTTCTGGACTCAACAATTTACCCAGGTCAGTGCTCTACAAAACCAAACATTTTCTCATTGCCAGCTGGAAAAATTTCAGAGATTTCTTTGGATATTACAAAGGAACTGCATTTACACTGAGCAGGCTCCCCCCCTTTCACTCACTCACCCGCCCCCCCCCCCGCCCCCCCATTCCCCCATTTAGACCGGAATTGCACAACATAAAGGCACCATAAAATATTTGCTCTCTGATTCCACATAAAGCACTTCAGCTTTTCTGGAAACTTAGAGCTCTCTGGGAGCCTAGCATTCCACAATGGTAAGTCAAAGGTTTAGATTGGTTTGGGCTTTTTGTAAATGGGGATACAGATAGGTACTTGCTTTAAAACTGCAACAGGAGAGCATTTAAGAGAATCACCTGGTTACACATTTTAAATGTGGCTAGATTGCATTTCAAACCTGCAAGATGCAAAGACAGGAAGGCACCTCTGTGAAGATTACTGTGAATTTTGTTCTTTGTATTGTAATTCTTTGCAAGAAACTGTACAGATTATCTCCTAGTCCTTCACTTGCTGTTATCCTTTCCTCAGAGATGTTTGTGAAAATACTCAGAGTTTTGCAAACATTTAGGACCATGCTTTTAAAGCTTATAAATATGAAATACAGTTTAAAATATGCCATTTTACAATGGAAAGAAGTGTATATCTTGTCTGTGTATTTTTTTCTGCTCTTCACTTTTGATCCCTCAAATGGTGCCCTGTTCCAGCTCTTCAAGCCTCTAAAGGAGTTTGCAGAATCTGAATCAACAGTTAGGCAATGATAAATAGACCGACATAGTCCTATGGCCTAGTTTTCCTGTAATTTGTGCTCACATAATCCCAAAGGTACAGACATCAAGTACTACCTCTGATGAGCATCATAGGAATGGCCTGGGCTCTACAGAGGGGGCAGTAGTTTCTATAATATATGTTGATTCATAAACAGGGGAGAAATTGCCATCTGCTTCTTTCTCTCTACAGAAGAGCTTTCTGGCTTTCCTTGTCGCAATGGGCATCATAGTGACCCTGGGTGATGCTTACTGCTTTAATTTACTTCAAATTCCAGGGAGGCCCTACAGAGGTAAGAACAAGGAAGGTCCTGTCACCTGATTGCTCTGTGGTAGCTTGGCTCTGCATGGAGCTGCCAGGAAGGGCTCAAAATACAAGGGAGGGGGAAGACATTGGAAAGACACAAATAGGGGCTTCCAGCAGCAAGTTGCCGAAAGTAGGGGAAAAACAAATAACTGAGTATGGTTGCAGCAATATTATTGCTGTTGGTGGTAGGTTGCTATTGCTATTCCAGCACGTAGAGCTCATTCAGGAGTTGACAGAATAAAACCCCAATCCTTGTACTTTACTATTGCCTGGGAGAACATTTTCAGGAAAGCTGAAATAATTCTTCAACTCTTCAGCTTTTAGGTGAAGGCTTAAAGAACATGTTCTGTTTTGGTGCTGTCTTATGCAGGCTGTATGCTGAATGGAAAACTGTATCCCTTTGGACCCATTGAGAGGACAGAAGATTGCTACAGATGCAGCTGCAGTCAAACTGAAATGAAATGCTGTTCCCTGTAAGTTTGAACTTCTTGGTACCATCACTGCCTGTAGGATGACCACAGCTTTCCATTGCTGGGGATAAGTGAGTTTTTAAGGGCACAAGAGAGCCTTTTCTCACCCATGTCACAGAGCTAGTGAAAGCAACGCATAGCACTTGATTGTTTGGATCCTTAGCTGTGTTTGCCATAGCTCATTTTTTGCTGACTGGGAATGGACACAAGCCTTTCTGGGCACATCCAGTTGGTGCTTGCCTTTAAGTTTTTAGGAACTTGTGAACCCATCTTCCACTGCAGTTAAGTCTTTCATTAGCTGAGAAAGTGGGGGTAGGAAGGAGTGACTTAAGTGAAGTTTCTCTAAAGAGCTTATGATGAACTGAATTCCTTTCCTGAAGTGCTTTTCTCCAGTGAATATGCTACCATAGAATGACAAGGCTCAGCTCTGAAGTGTCTCTCCAACATCCTCCTTTCCTCCTCTTCTGCTTTCTCAAAGGTCCAAAATAGCTTGATTATGATCTTTGCCTTTGTTTAAGGGGCACAATCTGTCAGGGAGCAGCCACCACATCTTATGCAAACTGGAAATAATGAAAAATTAATGGGAAAAAAGAGAAAAGATGCCAAGCCTGTGCTTATGTCACACTGCAGAGTGCTGTCCTAGAAATCCCTTTGCTAGCGCTGAGCATCCTGGTACATCTACACAGTTCAGTGCACAGGACATCATTTGAGGCTCTGGAAGCTGCAGCTGCCTGGTAGTCAAGCTAGCTCAGCTGCCCTTAGCCATAGTTTCAGAGCTCTCTCACTCAGCAGTAATCCAAGCTATAATCACTGAACTATTGAAACTTTTATTGCTCTCAAGCTAACATTTGCTTTCTCTTTGCCACTGACAGCTTTTCTACTCCTGTTGCTTATGACAAAAAGAAATGTAAAGTTGTTTTCAACAAAGAGCGCTGTGACTATGACGTGGTGCAGAAGGACGACCCCTCAAAGGAGTGTTTTGTCTATTCTCATGTGGGCTAACACCTGCTCCAAACCTCTCTGCACTGTGGGATTCCTCTTCTTCCAACAGATGCTTTGCCATCACAGAGAAGCATGGTGACATGGGAAAATCTCATAAAAGAGAGGACTTCAGTAGCTCACTTCTAATCTCCTAATTGTTCTAATTCAGCTTACAAAATGCATAATCATATAAAGTGTCTCATTTCTGTCATTACTGCATTTGTTGACTACAATAAATTGAGATGAAACATCCATAATTGCTTCATACTGATGTTTTGTTTATTGCAGTGACATGGGGAAATGTCACCTTCTTTTAGAAAGAAATGCATTTGGCTCTCTACTCTGACATGCTGTGCACCAGTACCCTGGCACAAGCCACTGTCATGCTTTACAGGTTCTCTTCTAGCCAGGTGTCACAATCTGTTACCATTTTGAGGTGATGCAGTGTTTGGGACATGCTGTACAATGGCTCCTACTCAGGGTGCATAGGACACAACTGGCTGTAGGACTTTTGGTAACACCTGTGCTGCTAACACCTCAGAAAAATCAGTGATGATGAGAGATCATCATCCTATTTCTCCCATTTTTTCCCCTTATTTTCATCAATGAAATCACCAAAACTGGCAGCGACTGTTCTGACAAGCCCTGAAGTTTAAAGCAATGTTAAACTCTGACACTCTGACTTGTCCTCTGCCAAGCCCTGATCCTGAAAGTCTGCACACACTGTGCTGCTTTAGTGGTTCTTGTCCACTCTGAAAAAGAAATCTAGATCAGCCCCTGGAGACATGCTGCTTCATGGCAGCAGAGCTTGAGGTACTAATAATGCAGATTCCTTCTGTCTCCTCAGTATAACAATTCCCCACAATCACAGGGGAATGAAGTTCAGCTTGGAAATCAAATGTCCCACCTGGCAAGGGCTAGTGTCCTAAATCTGCCCACATATATGAGACCAGACAACAAAAGCCTGTTAAATCCTGCTTCTACATGCAGCTCTCCACTCCAGAACTGGGTATTAAAAAACCACAACAGTCTGTAGTTAACTGTTCCGTGGTTTGAAAAGAGACACACCTTCCAAAAAAGGTGGACTGTTTAATGAAGTTCCATAATCACAAGTCTGTTGTCTTGTGAAAGTATGAGGTTACACACAACTGAGTGTTCTTAGTGCAGGGATCCTCACTTGGCCCCAAAACGAGTCAATCTACATTTATTCAGCAGGGGTATTTCCTTCACAAGACAATCCACCTCAAGCTCTGTGAGCCATTATTAAAATCAGAAAGATTTAGTGTGGTGTATTTTCTCTGGCTTTGGTAAGTTGCTTATGAGCTGTGTTTTAAGGCTTTTTAGACCTCCAAATAACATACCTCGGTTTGGGGAAAAAATCCAAGGATTTTGCAAGCACTGGTATTACATGCTTCACCTTTTAAAGTTCTCTGTGCTGCAGACTGGATATCAGTCAACAGCTCTGTGTTTCTCTACAACTGGTTCCTGTAAAGATGAAAAATGTGAGGGGCCAGAATAAAGAGGCAGCTCAGCTTTTTCCAGTATAGACATTTGCATATGCCTTTTAAAGATCTTACTCCCATTCACTGATTCCATCCTATCATTCCTCTAAAGGGAGCAAGTGAAAACAAACATTCTCATGTTGCTTAAGGCTCTAAAGTAAGTTTTGCCCAAAGGGGTTTCATATTCTGCAGGAGAGGAACAGTTTTGAAACTTGTCCTGAATGACTTTTGCTGTTTCATGCTAGCTCATGTCAAAATTACACAGAACACAACCTTAGCTGATACACCTGAAAGAATGTTCTTGCTTACAGAAAAAACAGCCACAGCTTCATAGGGAAGTAATATTTTCAGCATGGAGATCAAGCACTTCCTCCCTAAGTAGCTCACAGAACTGTTTCTTGAGAAAATTTGGTTTTCAAAATTCATGTGTTTATTTAAATTTTATTTATAAAAAGAACGAATTTAATGGATAACAAAAGTTGGAGTTTCCTAATGGAATACTTTTTAATTTGAGACATTGAGAAGTACAGACATCAAGATTAATATCCAGCTTGTTGTAACCTGGAACTATGCCATGCAACATTGAAATGTTTCAGAATTCAAAATCTTTCCCTAGCAAAGCCTCTCAAGTTAAGTGAGGAAGTATTTCTTCTAAAAGTAACGAAAATTAGTTAATTATCTTATATCTTATTTTGGTGGAGGAGAAAGAGAAATGTGGTCATGGGATCCAGCTTCAGCGGAGGCCTCAATGTTAAGAGGTTCTGATCCTGGTAATGGCCAAGTACCTTTGGTTGCCTTTCAGTGCACACCACAGCATTAACCATGAGTATGCAAAGATCTGGCAAAAGCTCCACTTGCTATTCATACCTGATGCACTAGTCAGCATGTTCCAGCCCACCGATAGCAGAAAGGATTTCACATGCATTTCTGCCCCACCTAAAAATCACCTAGCTGGATAATATTGTCTACAGCTCAGCTATGAATATTTGTATTCCATCAGAAAGGCTTTTTTCCCTCATCATAATGCTTCCAAGGAATACAGAGTTCTGGACTCAACAATTTACCCAGGTCAGTGCTCTACAAAACCAAACATTTTCTCATTGCCAGCTGGAAAAATTTCAGAGATTTCTTTGGATATTACAAAGGAACTGCATTTACACTGAGCAGGCTCCCCCCCTTTCACTCACTCACCCGCCCCCCCCCCGCCCCCCCATTCCCCCATTTAGACCGGAATTGCACAACATAAAGGCACCATAAAATATTTGCTCTCTGATTCCACATAAAGCACTTCAGCTTTTCTGGAAACTTAGAGCTCTCTGGGAGCCTAGCATTCCACAATGGTAAGTCAAAGGTTTAGATTGGTTTGGGCTTTTTGTAAATGGGGATACAGATAGGTACTTGCTTTAAAACTGCAACAGGAGAGCATTTAAGAGAATCACCTGGTTACACATTTTAAATGTGGCTAGATTGCATTTCAAACCTGCAAGATGCAAAGACAGGAAGGCACCTCTGTGAAGATTACTGTGAATTTTGTTCTTTGTATTGTAATTCTTTGCAAGAAACTGTACAGATTATCTCCTAGTCCTTCACTTGCTGTTATCCTTTCCTCAGAGATGTTTGTGAAAATACTCAGAGTTTTGCAAACATTTAGGACCATGCTTTTAAAGCTTATAAATATGAAATACAGTTTAAAATATGCCATTTTACAATGGAAAGAAGTGTATATCTTGTCTGTGTATTTTTTTCTGCTCTTCACTTTTGATCCCTCAAATGGTGCCCTGTTCCAGCTCTTCAAGCCTCTAAAGGAGTTTGCAGAATCTGAATCAACAGTTAGGCAATGATAAATAGACCGACATAGTCCTATGGCCTAGTTTTCCTGTAATTTGTGCTCACATAATCCCAAAGGTACAGACATCAAGTACTACCTCTGATGAGCATCATAGGAATGGCCTGGGCTCTACAGAGGGGGCAGTAGTTTCTATAATATATGTTGATTCATAAACAGGGGAGAAATTGCCATCTGCTTCTTTCTCTCTACAGAAGAGCTTTCTGGCTTTCCTTGTCGCAATGGGCATCATAGTGACCCTGGGTGATGCTTACTGCTTTAATTTACTTCAAATTCCAGGGAGGCCCTACAGAGGTAAGAACAAGGAAGGTCCTGTCACCTGATTGCTCTGTGGTAGCTTGGCTCTGCATGGAGCTGCCAGGAAGGGCTCAAAATACAAGGGAGGGGGAAGACATTGGAAAGACACAAATAGGGGCTTCCAGCAGCAAGTTGCCGAAAGTAGGGGAAAAACAAATAACTGAGTATGGTTGCAGCAATATTATTGCTGTTGGTGGTAGGTTGCTATTGCTATTCCAGCACGTAGAGCTCATTCAGGAGTTGACAGAATAAAACCCCAATCCTTGTACTTTACTATTGCCTGGGAGAACATTTTCAGGAAAGCTGAAATAATTCTTCAACTCTTCAGCTTTTAGGTGAAGGCTTAAAGAACATGTTCTGTTTTGGTGCTGTCTTATGCAGGCTGTATGCTGAATGGAAAACTGTATCCCTTTGGACCCATTGAGAGGACAGAAGATTGCTACAGATGCAGCTGCAGTCAAACTGAAATGAAATGCTGTTCCCTGTAAGTTTGAACTTCTTGGTACCATCACTGCCTGTAGGATGACCACAGCTTTCCATTGCTGGGGATAAGTGAGTTTGTAAGGGCACAAGAGAGCCTTTTCTCACCCATGTCACAGAGCTAGTGAAAGCCCTCAGCTAACATTTGCTTTCTCTTTGCCACTGACAGCTTCTTTACTCCTGTTGCTTATGACAAAAAGAAATGTGTAATAATTGTCAACAGAAAGCACTGTGACTATGACGTGGTGCAGAAGGACGACCCCTCAAAGGAGTGTTTTGTCTATTCTCGTGTGGGCTAACACCTGCTCCAAACCTCTCTGCACTGTGGGATTCCTCTTCTTCCAACAGATGCTTTGCCATCACAGAGAAGCATGATGACATGGGAAAATCTCATAAAAGAGAGGACTTCAGTAGCTCACTTCTAATCTCCTAATTGTTCTAATTCAGCTTATAAAATGCATAATCATATAAATTGTCTCATTTCTATCAAAAGGTCATATTCATGTTCTTAATACTAGTTGTTAAGACTTTGTGTTTTAAGTGATTTACAGTTCCTAAGTTAACTTTTAAATCAAGTAGGATTTCCTTCTACTAGTTTCCTTTTTTGGACCTGTATTTATTTATTTTTAAATTAGAGCCTTATTACCTGTAAAGTTCCAAGAGTTTTTGTAGAATCTGGGTGCCAGTTTTCTTTCAGATGAAGATGACTTTCTTAGTGCAAGAAGATTTCTGATTTGCTGAGAGCACCAGTAAAAGTGTGAATGACCAAAAAAAGAAATCTAGCACAGGCTTTAAATCTCATGAGAAAATATTCTTTAAGGTTATGGGACTGGGAAGAACCAACATATTTGATGGTTGTGATTAGCACATCCTTCCAAAAGTTATCTGTGCATGGGGAAGCCCATCTTCCACTGCAAGGGCACCTCGTCCACCACTTGTACTTGAAGCAGAATCTGAACAGCTCAACACAAACAAGAGCTGACCCTGGAGAAGAAAGAAAATTAATTCTGATGGGTTTACCAGGACAAGGAACATAGAGCCTTGGCCCAGAGGCTCCAGAGAACAGACTGTGTGAATTTACTGAGACCCAGAAAGTGCATATAGATCGATATTATTATATATAGACTATTGCATATAGTTTATAAAAATAGACTTTTTAGTGTCAATGTGCAATTGTATTGGTTTTCCTATTACCAGAGTACCTGGCAATACCGAAACTGCCTTTCCTCCCCTCAGCCCCCCCTTCCCTCAATAAAACGAATTGAGCAATTATCTTCCTTGCTCTGAGTGGAGAAATGCTCAACAACACTGACACAGGTAATTTTTACTGGTTTGGGATTTTTTATTAATGATATTATCCATCTGCAGGAAAGCAGGCTAACACATCTCTCATCCTCTGTTTTGAGCTCTTTTCATTATTTATGTACCACTAAAAATTAATGAAATGTGTAGGGCAGGAACAGGGGGATACCAGTTCTGTTTTCCATCATTCACGGCAATGAGACTAAAGAAAAACTTGTTGAATTTTGGTAACTTCTCAGAAACCCCAACAGAACTTCCTCTCCAAATGAGAAATATTTTTGTGTTGGTAAGACACTGGAGAATAAGTTTTTGGCATTTTTATATCCACAGGTTATACCATACAAAATCCCCTTAGAAGCAACCCATTATTGTCAGAGTAAGTCCAAA
Organism: Aphelocoma coerulescens; assembly: GCF_041296385.1. NCBI lineage: Eukaryota > Metazoa > Chordata > Aves > Passeriformes > Corvidae > Aphelocoma > Aphelocoma coerulescens. Next base: position 18,311,249 of record NC_091020.1, read on the forward strand.
TTTCAGATTCTTAAGATTTTATAGCACTCAATCTGTTGACATGTATATGATCAGAGAAACATGGCAATACCACAAATGTATTTAATCTGAAGCATATTTCACATTTCAAGGATTTCAAAAATAAAATGCTAGCTGTCATTTTTTGCAAAAACTTACATGAAATTTGTTGCATTTTCTACACCCTTTCAGGTGGCCATTCCTTTTTGCTTTCTCAAAGAGGGGGAGAGCAATTCTCCTGGCTCAAGTTTGCTGTCAGAAAGTGATAAATTACTTTCAAGAAATATTCCAAGACATCGTGGGCGTTTTACTGCAGGGTTTCCTGGGCTTACTTCTTCACACGACTGCATAGTGCATACTGTTATTACAAACTAAACAGCTCAAGTTTAATTGTTGCCTTTGCCAGACAGCAGGGCAGCTTCAGCTGAATCTTGGCCTCACTGGAGAGGGGGGAGCCGGGCCACGCTGTCTGCACGCAGCAGGGATTGGGGGGGGCCCATGGGTGGAGCAGGGCCCATCGGCTCCAGGATGGCTGTGTCCTGACCTGGGCCCGGCCCAAGAAGGTCCTGGCAGGGCTGCTGGGTCCCACATGGGCCCAGCCCAGTTACCAGTCCTCTGGCTGGAAGCAAGAGTGAGAGCTTCCCGGGGTTTGTCCATTCTTAAATGTGGATCACAGAGGCGGTCAAAATTCTAAGTGGCTTAAAAAATTGTCAATATTCAAACTAGCCAGTTGATAGGTTCTGTTAGGTCACAGAGGAAGCTGTAAGCATCTCTTTGCAGGAAAATCCAGAGCTATGCTTGCTAACCCATGACAGTAATTCTGGTGAAACCTGTCAGAGATGCAAGTCACAAAATCTCTCTTGGTGTTCTGTTCTAGTTGCTGCCCATCTCAGTCAGACAGGAAGGGTGTAGGACAAGAAATGGCAGGAAGCAGGATTTTCCACGTTACAGTGGAAAACAGCAAAGAAAAAAAAGAGGTTCCAAAAGCCAAGATATCTTTTGGATTTGGCTGAAGCATTCTGTGGTTGCTCTCCCCATCCCAGTCTGTTCTGAGTCCTGCAGCAATAACTTCCAACCATGGCTTCTAGTCTTCATGGAATCAGTAACTAACAGGTTTAGAAAATGGAGAAAAGCCCATGCTCTCTAAAGAGAGCTGAAGTACATTGTAGGTGGGATATACACAAAATTAACTGAATTTCCCTAGAAATAAGTCCAAAGGATGCTGAACTAAGTAACTGGTGGTATAAAATTGAGGTTAAGCCTCCTTTCATTTTGTGCACGCATGTGCAGTTTGTGTTCAAGATGAAAGACCAGATAAATTTGCTACCACTTGGAGGACCAAAGGCATGCTTCCAGTGCCAATGTGGCCAGAGCAGGGTCCACTGTTGCGCCGTGTAAGTTCCACAAAACCAGAGGCACTAGTGGATGGAACTACAGCAATGCTCCCACCTGCCACCCTTCCTATAGCTAATTCCTTAAGTCACGGCTCCACAAAAAGTTTTTCATATACATATGGTCTTCATTTGCTTAATCAGCTGCAGGATCAAGATAAAAAGCTGTGTTTGGAGTCACTGTGGGTTTTTTAATTTGTGGAATAAACTTTTCTGTCATTTTTCTGGTTCACTGAAGATTTCTAAGATCTTTTTGTTACTACATACCTTGAAATGGAAGTTGGAAGTGCAGGATATTTGGCATTTCCCATAAGCTGGAGATACCTTTTTGGCTGAATCTGCCACTCCTATTCATTTTGATTTACTGCCTCTGGACTTTTGTTCTTGCTGGCACAGCATCTGTGGCCACCTCCCTCAGTTCTACCCACACTTCAGAGATGGGGGTCTCCTCATTACAAACATGGCCTGGCATTTGTGGCTGGCTCTTTAGGTATTTTTGTCTGTCTCTGTGTCCCTTGCTTAGCACTGATGCTTCATCCTGGGATCATGATCTGACAGGATTTTCCAGGCTAGCTGAGAAATTATCCCATGTTTTAAAAAGGCATTTGCACCAATATAAAAAATTAAGTGTTTCTCATCCCGCTGAGACTGCATTGAATTAAAACTGAAATTGGACTCATAGATGGGGGCTTGGCTGCATATGGAAGAAGACTGGTGTGTTCAGATGAGAGAATAAATGATATTATTGTCTCAAGCTTGGGTGTCCCATCTTGAATTGTGATCTCAATTCAAATTTCTTCTCTGCCACCTGTTACCTGGGACAAATCACTTGCACTGCCTGTATACCTTGCTATAAAAGTAATATAATTCTTTGATAATTCCTATGCTGGGAGAGATCTGAGGGCAAAGGCTTTGAGGATTGTGGGTATATAAACCTCAGACTTAAGAAAAGTGTCCCCACCAAGATAAAACTTCCTTCTACCACCTTTACAATATGTTCTTGTGTAAACAGTGCACTGTATATTTTAGTGTTGTTTGCTTATGCCTTTCCTTAACACAGTTGTCCTTTCTCACACACAAATGTGACAGACTTTAATAAAGTAAAGCCAAAGTACATTATACATAGCATTGTCAGTTTAATGTCAGGAAGAGTTTATTTGTAAAATCATGTTTACTTATGATCTGTGAGCTGATATACCTCATGTTTCCCCTCTCAATAGTATTGATAATCAACTTCCATCTCAACTACTGGTTTAAGTGACTGGATACACAAACTGCTGTAATGTGTCCTGCACTTACTCTCCCACACAGAAAGCTGATCCCTCTCAAGAATGTGAGAGTAGTACTGAAATGGTGGCCTAAGAAACAATGTTCTTGGACTGCTTTCATTTTAGCACACCTCTTCTAGCTTTTAGCTGTCCATAGATACTAGCTGATTTATTGGGCTGTTTTAATAACATTATTGCTCTGAAATCATGCTGTATTTCTCTCTGTTGAGTGCCTTGCACTAAAACACACAGACAAACCCAGGCTGATCATCTTATACTGCTCTGATTATCTCTGTTGTTATCAGTGAGATGCAACCAGAAACTCCAGCTGAAGAATGACTAGAGTAAAATAGTCTTGGAGACTTTCTTGAAGAAAGAAAGTCTCCAAGACTTCTGCCTGCCTTAGGAAGAAAGAGGATACTCTATCTATCAGCATAAGTGGAAAGGAGGCGTAGAAGTGGGCAGAGCAATGATATTCTTAGAATGATTTTAGTAAGAAATTAACTGGTTGGGAAGCCAATGTAAGAGTTCAACAGAGCTACACCTGTTAGAGATACCTGTTTCCCACCCAAGCAGGGCACCTATCATCCTATACATGAACAACATGAAGAAATGTAATGCTATGTGGGTCACAAATGACCCCAATAATCAATACATGAATGGACTATCTGCATAGAGTTTGCTGCTGTGAGTGGTTTCAGCACCACAGCATTTTGTTAAGGTTTCTCTGAATTCACAGATCATGCAAAAGGCTTCTTCATTGTCCCTTAACACTGCCCAGGCTGAGGCAGGTCACTGTCTGCTGTGGTCCAAAGAAAACTGCTTGCAAGTTCCCTCCATAGCTTGCATAGCTCTCTGCATCGCTTGCACCTAGAAAACGGGGAAGTCCTGCAATGGGAGCAGCTGAGCAGTCTGAAAAGTTGGGAAAGAAAACACACAAGCATGTTGGTTGGATTTTTAGTTTTAGCAGAGTTGAGCAACAAGTGCATCCTCTGTCACTCAACACCAACCCAGCAAGTTGTCTTTTCTTTCATTTTGGCTGTAACAAATTCCTTAAATTTCACTCCAGTACACCAGCATCACAAATTTCCATGTGGCTGGTAATTTTTATTCACATACAAGAACTGCTGCAGGGTGCCTGACAAGCAAAATATTGCATGCCAAGTACACAACACGCAAGAAGAAAAATAATTAAATAGCTCAGTAATTTTAACAGAATAAGTGTAGTGCAATTTAATGGTCCTTTTATTCCAAAATATCACGGAACATTTGTTCTGGATCACCTTTGAGGACATGGGGGAGCCAATACCTTGAGCAGGGTTCCGTGCTACTTCCCACAGTTTCATCAGCTAAGAGCAAACTGTTACTTCTCAGTACCTAAAGGTTATGAAGAGCCAGCATGCAAAGCTAGGGCACATCCTTAGGCATCCCACAGATGTACATCAATTAGGCAACATAGGAGCAGGACATGAGAAAGGAGACTGAACTCTCTCCATCTTCACTGCAACCATCACAAAAGGCAGCTTTGGCCTAGGATCAGAGTGTAATACTTTGCTATCCTATTGTGCCTTTCCCTCCTTTCATTGGAAAATGCACATGGTCTGAACACTGACAGTATCCCAAACCACAATGATGCTGTTCAATTGGCTTCAAAGGGGGTATGTGGGCTCTGTTGATTTCAATAAAGGAATTTCCAGGGCTGACATGTCCAGGATTAGGAGTCAAGGACATGCTAGTTATCATCCAGTTCAGGGCAGGGCATACATCAGCATTGCCAAGTCTAGCTTACAAGTGACAGGCTGACTGTGGCAGCTTTATCAAACCTATGAACAACTGCAAGCACTTCATTTCTTTTCTGTCATCCCAAAGAGTGATGGTCTAGTAACTGAAGAAAAACCAATTTATCCAACCTACTGAGCTGAAAGCCAGCTACAATGTCTCTGGGAGTAGTGGTCTCACTGTGACCTGCATTGCACTAATTCTGGCCTTCTCCCATGGGCTTCCTGAGCTAGCTCTCAACTCTGGAGTTTGGGTAGAAGACATGGAGTAGCCAACCCAACTTGGAGTTCAGCCTCTGCTCCTGGAACCACACAAGAAGTCACCACAATTACGCAGCCACAGTAATTAATTCAGGTATTGCAGCTGTGCAGCTCTGGTAATAAGGGATAGACATCATCACCAAGAAGGGCCACATAGGTTGAAATACTTGAACCTAGTGGGTGAAAGCTAAGCAAAAGGGGACCATACTGGACCTCTTTGCTATCAACTCACTGTCCTAAGCACTTGGAAAGTGTGTCTGCCCCTGACATATCCAGCCTCTGCAGAAAAGGGACAGTTTCTCACTGGCTATAAGAATTAAGAAATAGAATACAAAATGCCTATTTCTTCATAGAGGACCTGAGCATATGGACCTCCTACATGATGGAAAGCTGAACAAGGAAGAAAATGGTTATCTAGGACCCATTTTTTAAACCCTAGATAGTTCAAACTAAGCATGCAATTTTGTTGTGCATGACAATCATCATGTCTCTAATGGTTTTCTCAGGGCAAGTGAAAAATATTCCTTCTAAGCTTGAAAAGTGCTTCCTGTAACTGTCTCCCAAATCTGGTGTGGCACAAAAGCCACACCTATTTCTCCAGTGTCTGTTAGAACAAACCTTTCTTCCTGTATGTAATTGCCTCATCTTAATAATGTCCACCCCATGAGGTCATTTTGCAGAAACTTCATTGGTGCTAGGTCAGTTTGCTCAAGGGCTGTTATCACAAATTCCCTCTCTATATAAGTTCTTCGAGAAGATGAGCTTCGTACAGGCCATCTCCTTACTGGAAGTCTCATAATTGTGCAAGCATGGTGAGTCCTTACATCTTGTACTGTAAAAGAATGTGGTATGTTGCTATAGATTTTAAAGGAGTTTCTGTTGAATTTATCTCAGTACTTGGCAATCTAAGCAGCTTGGAGAATGTATAAATTCTGTGTTATGAGAGCAAGAGTCAAAGAGAGGCAAAGGCAGGTAAGAATTTGGGGGTGAAAAGTCTGGATAATATTTGAACACTTTGTTGAACTCAGAAAAAAGGTATCTTAATTTTTTTCTCCTGCCACTCTGTTGCAGTTTTGTGGGTTTTAACCTCTCTTCTTCAAAAGAAAATGATAGATTTGCCTCCTCTCATGCCTCAGGGATGACTTCCTTTTATAAGTCACCAGTCCTACTCTGGCCAAAACAACACACTTATGTACAGTATGTGTATGTGATTGTTTATTCCTCATCTACCTTTCTTCTCTTACCAAGATCTTCAGCTAATTCCATCCTAGAATTCTTGCAGTTATTTCCTTCATATCCCCAAAGGAAGTGCTTCAGAGATTTCAAACTAATATTGAAGGATAAGCTACTAGCTGAGAAACTTCAGCTGAACTTACAGAAAAAACCCACTGACAAAAGTCACAGAATATAGAATAATCTAGGTTGTAAGTGACACCTGCAAGTCAGGTACAGGGCCAAGACTTGAGTATTCAGCTTCAGCTAAAGTTATTTCATTTTTTCCTAATCCTTCAATATTAGGCTGAAACATTCTGTATTTCTTCAGACTGCAGTAAAGAAGTTTTTGCAACTATAAGTGAAGTTAGTGGAAGAAACAGTTGCTGACCAACCCTATAGAGAAAAAAAGGACAAGAAAAATTAATGGGAAGTGGAAAGGAATAGAACACACATTGTTCACAAACAGTATCTGGGTCTAGCAGTCAATGCTTGATTTTCACGGCTTGGAAAGACACATTTTTTCCCCTCCCACATAGTGCTCTGCCTCTGCTTCTTCAAAATGGCTCAGTATTCCTGATAAGTATGCTAAAGTGTCTAAAGTGCAAAAGAAAATTGGATTTTGATTTGAAACCACAATGTATTTTCCTGTTATTTATCATCAAGACATCTTAATAGGTACCTAAGGATTGATATGAATTCTGTTTTCTTGTTCAGAGCACCACCTTGGCATGCCTTCTTGCTCTTGCCGTCATCATGCCACTGTCTGATGCTTCTTGCATCCTTATGCCATTCAAGCCAGGGATGTCTAATGGTGTGGTTGTAGGTAAGACATCAACTGCCCTTGATTTGACAGACATCATCAGAATCACTGCTTGATTTGTCCATTCTGTGCAATTCGTCACAATTTAGAAATAAGTGAAATAGTGAAAAGGAATCAGTGGGAAATGGGAAGGAAATGGGGTATGGAGAGAGGGGAAATTGTAATATGTTACAAAAAGAACGGGTTATTTGGGGAGCTTCACACAGACCAAATTAGGAAAGATCTTTTTCCAGGGAAGTAGCATAGTTTTATTTTACCCATCTGCATGAAGTTGTAACTCATACTTTTACAATGAAATCTTATCTAGAAATCCAGAGAAGGGAGAAGGACCAGTATGTAAGCGTGTGTAGTCAGTATAAAACAGGAAACAGCTTTACAAGTATTCAGCACCACACCATTTACTCATGTCTTGTTTCTGTATCCAAAAGCAAATTCTTAAGAGCAGAAGGGCTGCATCCCTTGAGTCTGGATCTGCTCTTCCTGAACACAGCTAGTCTGTCAGTCTACAGATGAATGGAGCTACAGGAAAATAAGTTCCCAAAAGAGAAGCATGCTATTTTTTGGACACAACAAAAGCTGATGTGTGCCAATATGCAAAAATACCCTAAGTGCTCTAAAATACAGCTTTACCTGGGAAAGCCGATGCTACTACTTGAAGAAATGAGTTAACATTGCCAGAGAAACAGAACATTTATAGACAAAGACACAACCTAAAACCCCCACCACTCTCTTTTGTTCTGTTCTCAAAAAAATCCTGCTTTCCAGATCAGTTATTTAGGAGGTCTGTTCTGTGACTGCTGAACAGGAACTTTATATCCAATATTTTCTTTCTCCCTGCAGCTGAGGACCGTGAAAAGTTTTCTAGCCATATGTAGTCTTTCTTTAAATGAGGAGTCAACAAAAGATGGTGTTAATAAGCAGGAAAGTCAAAGCCTTTTTTAATCCTGTCCAGGTCTGTGTCTAGTTGTCTTTCTGCTGGGTACTCCAAATTCCATACTTGAAGATGAACAACTCTAGGAAACCTGCTAAGAACTACTGGAGATAGAGGGACACAGGTCACTCTTCTCCATGCATTAGGATAGCACACCCTGCTCTGTTGGGGAACCGCCGTGTTTGGCAGATAGGGATGTTAATGCAAAAAGCCAGCAACGATCCCACCCCTTTTGTACAGGCAACAGTGTTGTTAGTGCAATAGGTCTGACACTGAAATCTGCTCATACACTACATTTTCAGGTTGCCTTGACGAGGAAGGAAAGGTCCATGAATTTCATTCCAGCTGGAGGACTGACGACTGCAATGATTGCTCCTGTTACAGGGCTGGAATTAGCTGCTGCACTAGGTGAGTTCAGAGCAGCAGTGGGGGATTTCCTCTGCTGCCATGATACAGCACAAACCACTTCCCTTCAGACAGGAGTTCCTGAGAAATAATCATAACCCTTCTGTCACTCACTTCCTATCACAAAGTTATGCATTAATCCAACACCATCATCACTGAACATGCAAGACATTCTAGAGGTCGTGTTTAAGAAATAATTCTTGATTTAAAATAAAAGGAGAATTTAATTCTTCTCAGGTCTAAAACATCAGGCAAGTTACGGATTCAAGAGAGGACACATAGTTACTTAGGAAATTCTATTGATCCTAGTCCTTCCCAAAGCCACCCATTGCCCCAATTTCCTCTGAGAAGCAGCTCAAGATACATTTGCCTGTCTGTAATTTTTCCTATAGTGATACCCAACCACTCATGCAATGTTAGTTCCATACCGTGGGTGAAGAGAAAAAGCAGCGATATTGGAATAGTAAATAAACACAACAAACATCCCTTGGGTGTAAATCAGACCAGAAAGACCACAGCTCTCCCCTCATCCTGCTTAAGCAGCAGGCTAAGTAACATTTGAGCTGGGAGCTCTGTACGAGTTCCCTTTTCTGCTCCCAAAAGTCTCTTCAGTATAGCCTCTTCATATCAAAGGTGCAGATATCACCTGAAGTGGGAGCTGCTTACTTCTTGGTCTCATCACCTCTTTTTCTTTTCCCAATGACAGCTATATGACGCCAGTCAACTATGACAAAGAGAAATGTGAAAGCATTTTCAACAAGGAGACTTGCTCTTATAAAGTAGTGGAGAAAGATGATCACTCAAAAGAATGCCCAGTCCATTCATGGGTGGGGTAAGAGAAGAATGGTGGATTGAGGGGATATTTCCTTTTATTGTTTTAATGGTTCTTTCTCACAAATTCAAAAACACTTAAAATGCAGCTGTTGAGTGAAATCTACTCATAAACCCCAACATATAATGAAACTGAGTACCTGCTCTCAAAAAACTTCTTTGGTTTCACTGCCTTATGCTTCACCATGAAGAAAGAACTGACCTTTTCCTTCCTTGAGCGCAGACATTAAAGGTGACATTTTAAAGCATCCTCAGTAGCTGCTAATCTGTATTCTCTGGTCATGTTTCAGTGCCAAGGAGCATATTCTGTAATCTGTGCACAGTTGTATCTTAAAGCTAAAATAAAGTCCAACGAAGCATCAGAAATTCATGTGACTTATTTTCTTCCTTGAGGATGAAAACCAAAACAATTAAAATTCCAAAAGCAATGGGAAAAAAATGAAAATCTACTTAAAAATCTTTCTGAACACTGTGTTTTCTATGACAATGTTTTACATGATTAACTTTTGTCCAGTATGGCTCCCTGGAGACTAACCTACGGACTGCAAGACCTACCAGTTACCCAATGTAACCCAGTCCTGTTCTTCCATTACACTGACAGCATAGCAGATCCAGTCCTCAGCGTGAGCTTTGGGTAAAAGAAAGCATCCTTTATTCAGATTAATTCTTAAGAAATTAAAGGTTTTAAATGAGGCTATGGGCAGCATCGTGGCTGCATGGAGTGACTGATCTGTGCTGGGCTCAGACAGGGAAGCAGCTCAGCAAATCCGCAAACAGTAACTGAGAGAGGTACGCTTACCAGAATGAGCTCTCCTTTGGGGCATTGCTTCATAATCTTTATAGTACATTTGTTCAATTGCCTCTTTCCATAAGTGACTATGAGCATCCTACATCTCCATGTTCTGTTCCTCCACAACAGAAAGTGTGTCAATGCTTCCATAGCTCCTCGTTTCAAATTACGGAATGAGCATATACCTCATGAGCAGTACCCAATCCTGCTGTGTGCAGGGGAAAGGCAAACTTCAGCTTGCATCAGCTTTAACTTCGTGATTTGCTAGATGATCTCCAGAGGTCCCTTTGAATCCTAACAGTTCTGTTATTCTATCCACATTCAGTGACACTACTGGAGACACTGTCCCCACTGCAGCTGGGCAGTGAGCCTGATTACTGCCCTTTGCAGGTCTTTGCTAAGAGAAAGTATAATTGAAGGCATCTTCTAATGACACCATGCCTAGCACAGACTCCAACACTTCAGGGTTGAGGCTAGAGGACTTGAAAATAATTTCTGAGAAACTACTACACCCTGGTGCATTGAAACTGTAGGGCTGCTATTTTTAGTTTTCACCAAAGGAGGTGACACAGAAAGGGGAGCAGCGTGGATGGAGAGAGATGTTTTACCAGGGAAGGCTGTGATAAGACAAGGGGTAAGGGTTTTAAAACAAAAGAGGCTGCATTTAGATTAGACACAAGGGAGAAATTCTTTAATATGAGGATAGCGAGACACTAGAACAGGTTGCTCAGAGAATTTGTGGATGCGCCATCCTTGGAAGTGTTTAAGGCCAGGCTGGATGAGGCTTTGAGCAACCTGGTTTAGTGGAAGGTGTCCCTGCTCACAGCAGGAGGGCTGGACTAGGTGACCTCTGATGGTCCCCTCCAACCCTAACCACTCTATAGATGTCTTTCTGTCTGCAACAGACTTCCAAGTGCATTGTTGTAGAGGAATTCCTTGTGGAGCGGGGGCATAGGATACCCCAGGAGAGCTTGGGCATCCCAGGGCTGTTGCAGAAGTACCCCTGACGGGGCCTCAGGCTGAAGACAGGCTTGCAAGGCACCTGCTAGCAGGCAGCCTTGAACAGCCTTGGGAAAAGGTATACACTGGTCAGCTCCCCCGCTGCTTAGAGGCTTTCTCATGGGAAAGGGGCGTGAACTTTGCAAAGTATATCTTGGTGTAAGTGAACAATAAAGGGGAGCACGATGCTCAAATCGTATCGGTGTTCATATCGTGACTCCGGCTGGTTCCCCTGAACCCGGAACCCTCCCCCTCCCGCTAAACATTGTAAGGCAAGTCCATAGAGACTTTTTAAGGCTGACTAGACATATACACCCAAATTCCAGAAAAACCAGCCTGAAGCAGCAATCCTACATGATCCAGAGCTATTTAAGCACATTTTAAATCCACCCAAGCACCTTTCTCCACCGTCTGCCAAGTCGTCTTATATGTGGATCTACCCTGTTTGCTATGATGAAGTAGGAAATGTTTGTTTCTTGCCTAATTCAAAACACCTCCTGAAGCACTCTGTCTCCTCTTGTCTGTCAAGTTTCAGGATGGAAACAGATTATTTACCTATTGCATCTAGTTTTGGAACAGCAGAAGTACAGCAGGGACCTGGCTCCCCTGTAGCAAGGAGTCAATCTGTGGGAAGATGACAAAACCCACAAAACTGGAAAAACAAAGAACATACAAAACTCTGCTTTGATCTTCCCACTTTTGCTGCGTTATGTTTTGCCTTGGTATTTCTCTACTTCAGCATTCATAGCTACAGTCCTATGCAAAGAATACATGCCCCACTCTCAAAACATTTAGCTCATAACACCACTAGCTCCACACAGTGGAAAGAAAACATTCATAGGAAAGTTTTCTCCACTACCCTATCAGATTAAAGGTTTAGGAGGCTCTGCAGAACCTTGCAGGAAAAATCATCCCAGTCAGAGGAGAACAGGTTGCGTGCTCTCTTACCCCAAATTTCCCTTTCATCTCCTGAAAGCGCACAGCTTTCCTTTTAGAAAGAGAGGCAGTTTTGGATAGCTGGCCCTCCTTTTCCAGTAAGTCTTTTTAAGGCAGTCCTTTGAGTACTGGAAAGGTGTTCTTGTCCTAGAAATGAAATCTAGTGCTTAGCCTACCAAAGCTTTTAAATTAAACACCAGAACACACATATAAACCTGATGCAAGTTTTCCTATTAAACAATGTTTACCACCTGAAGCTTAATAGCTTTGTACCCATTCATATTTTGTGGCCAATAAGATTTTTGTCCCAATCTTAAAAAGAAAATCCAAGTTAAACAAGGAAAGTGCATATCTCATTTACATTATGCATACCAAAGAAGCCATAGATTTGAAGTTCACATTCTGCTCAGATAATCAATTCTAAAATCTTAGATAAATTAATTTCACGAGAGTTTCACTTGTTCACTTTGCTCTTAGTTAACTCTTCTGTTGGAATGCAGGAAAGTTTGCATTGGCACCTTTCCAAAACCTGAAAGTTTCTGTTCAAATCTAATGTTTTGTGCATGTTTCATTTGGTCACGCTGTGGTTCATTTAAGGGTGAAACTGATCAGAATTGATTTGCTTTATGAGAGGTATTTACATGAAACTGTGGAACACACAAGTCTTATCACCAGTCTAAAACACTCAGCAAGATTGGGTTACTTTAACCTTCTTCCCCACGCTCAAAATTCTGTTTTCACATTTCATTTATTTCAGGAGGTCTCAAGCACTGACCCATTCTGTTTACATTTCTCCAGGGCTTCAGTGCTTTTTGCACAACCAACGCTTCCAGTAGATCTCCGTTAAGGACTGATGATAAACTGCAGTCCTTTGCCATCACAAGATGAAAACCTCCTTCAAAATATCCCAGTATTTTTTCCACTCTAATTCCAGAGGCTTCTCCCATGGCCGCCCTGATCTGCTAAAGATGGGATGAATCTACAGGGACAGGAACAAGTAGTTTTGTTTAGGAGCTAATTATACTGGCACAGAAACTGAAAGTGTTCATTCCCTAAGTTGTACAATACAAAAGTCACTCCAGTTTGCTGTATGAAAGACAGGGGAGCTGGACTGGTCTGAAAACCAACTTGGGACTGTAACAAGAGTGCTGCCCTGAGCCAAGCTGCAGTCTCATTAGAGTACAACTCTAATGATTATGTTCATTAGTGTCTCCCTGAAGTACTTTGCCTCTCCTTTTCAGTTCCTAGTTTGGGACTTGCTTGTTCTCTCCTAACAGCACTACCCCTTAGTCTCTCCATGTTCTACATGTAGAGGAAGCTTTCTGAGGCTGCAAGATCTTATTTTGTTAGGGTGCTCTCCTGCTCCTGCCCTGCTCCTGAACAGATGCTGTTCTGCACACCAAAGTTGGTGGTCAAGGAGACGTGAGCAAGGATCTGACTTGCTGCAGTATTCATTCAAAATTCTTTAGACTCTTGAAGTAACAAACTAGATTATGTAACACAAGACTTTTTTTTTTTTCTTTCCAGCTCAGTCTGTTCCTGTCTGTATTTGGCTGTGCAAAGGAGGCTATTGAACAATTTAATTCAAAGCATAGAGAGTATTGTCCTCTAATATTAACAGGAAATTATAATGGGTTAGATAAGAGATCAACTCTGTAATATTATGAGAAATCCTGGCAGGCATTTGTGAGCATAACACCCAGAAGTTCAGTGTCTGATCTGGCTACAGGACTGGCCTTAGGCCTATGTTTTTAAGACAGAATTACTGCTGAGCAGCCAATATCTGTCATTAACATGTCCTTTCGATTTCTTCTATCACTTTAAAGTTGGGAACTCTTCAATCTCTCTACAGTAAGAAAGGGTTCAAAAGTTAGAACAACCAAAATTGTATCAGGGATGGAAACTGGCATGCCAGCCAAGAATTTCAGAGAGGACCTCAGTTTTTCAGTTCAAGCCTAATGAAAGGTATTAGGAGCTTGATTGAACAGACTGTTGAACCTGCAGCCCAGCTACATTAGTACAGCTTATTTATGTACAGATACGACAGCTCTGGAACTTCATTTTTCTGTTGGTGCCAATGTTTTGGATTTGTTTGTTCTTTTTTCTCTACTATAAAATCACTAGTCACTGCATTACAGCATAGCACAGTGCTCCTGTGCTGGAAGGAGTGGACGGAAAAGTTGGAGCTACAGAGAACACAAAAACCTAGATCCTGATCCAGCTGGCAGCTCTACCTCATTTTGAGTTTGGTCCACTGAGTTAGAATGTAAGCGGCATTTTAGACCTGTCTTTAGTCTATAGCCAAGGAGACATCATGAATGGGACTGAGTAGTTTTAAGAATGCTTTTTGAACCTGAAATAAGACTGGCTTTCCTGAATTATCCTTACTACAGGAGAAGAAAAGCTTAGCAACAGCACGACTTCAGAATGTTGTTCAGGGAACAGATGCACCAGCATGTCTGACTGTTAACAGAGCAAAACCAGGAGTTTCCCCTTGAGCACAGCAGCGCGAGTTGAGTCAGATATGAAGGATTATGAAAACACCACTGGGAGTAAAAGGGAAAGCTTAATATGCATTATTAAATAGGCGTTTCTGTTTCACAGAAAAAAATAGCAAGGGGATTAATTTGGTTTAGGAAGAAAAGGGACTTCATAAGTTTTTTTAACTGTAGAAGCATTGATAGGACCAATCTCATGCTTTAAAGCTTCCATCAACAAACTTTTTTCTTACAGAACTTCAAACTGCATTTTTCTTATTTCCGTTTCTGTCTATACTGCCCCTTTTCCACTGTGTTTTTCTTGTCTTTCAAGAATGGAGAAGGCAGGTACCAGAAAGGAAACTCCTAATACTTTGAAGGAAAATCTGTGCCCAGCTGATAGAGGCTTTCGAGAATCCATGCCAGTAACCATACTTAATATCAGCTTTAAAAATTCACTGATGTGCATTGCATTAGTGCAGCATCCTTTAACTTTGAAGGTAATAAGCTTCATTTGCTAACCTTACCCCTTCTCCATTGACTATCTCTTAATGTCATACCAGCTCTGACACACATGTGCCTGTTCCCTGTGTGTTGCAGTGTGTTCTCCATGACAGGATGAGGAAGGAGCAGAGAGATTTCATTAGTGCAGCAAGGCCAGCAAAACAAGACAGAGCTGCTCTGGACTCAAACTAATTAGCAAGGGCTAATTCCTGCTGAAGGCAAGTGGGAATCTGTGGTCTAAATAAGTTTGTGGATTGAGACCAAAACTACTCCCTCTGTAGTACTAGTACAGAAGGAAGGAAAAAGCAACGTTTACCTCTTTTTAAGGTAACGTAGTTGTTGCACTACATTTGTGTTATGCCATTTTGCTGGCCAGCTTAAAGAAAAAAATCAGGCATTTTGCATGAGGAGCAGTTAGAGGACTCAATTTTTGCTTCAAAGGGAGGGCGTTCAGAGACACTGCCAAGCAGGACAAAGGGGAACATGCACAGAGGCTAAACGACTTGAAATACTTCAAACTTAAAATAAAATAACTCCTGCCCACATACACAAAAGACTCATCTGCCCCAGACCAGTAAAGGTGTGAACTGATGGAGAAAGAAAGTGCAAGTTAATAGAGAAATGTCTTTTAAAAAATGCCATTTGGGAGAGGACTTGGGCATGTGCTTTTGCATAACCTAAATGCGTCAGGAAGTCAATCTTGAATCATTTGTACAGAGGGAAGACAGTATCGCCCACCACAAGGCCAGACCAGTGCTGCAGCACCCCTAATAAGTATCAAACTCTATTCTCACTGAAAAGGGCCAGGTTGCACAAGTAGTAGTTTTGGGGAAAATAATAAATTTCATTTGATTTCCCCAGAGCTGCATAAGCATTAGGTAGGGTCCTACCTAATGACTCACTCCCATGGGTTCAGCTAAAAATGGAGTCAGCCAGTTGTCAGAGCCAGTGGTAACATCAGTTTCCCATATTAACTTCTGTAAAACGGATTGACATCAACCACTTTGAAGTCAGGTCAGATTTATTTTTGTGCTTTAACCCAATTTTGAGGCCCACCATAGTGTTTAATAATTAAGATGCAGTTTTGAAGCACAGAGTAAAGCAATAGACAGCCAGTAGATCAAGCCTAAAGCCTCTGAAGTCTTCTGAAGAAATGTTTTCAATGTGGGTAAGTTATAATAAAATGATAGAGTTGATACCCTAGTCAGAGCCTTGGTGATATGGAGCCACCATCCCATCACCCCTGTCATTCAAGGGGGAATCGCAGCCCAGTCCCTCCAACTCCAGGCTTCTCCTCAGAAAACTCAGGATCCTTCCAATTGTCAAAATCTTCCCAGGGCAGAATTGCCTCCTTGGCTTGGCTCTGAATCCCTGTTTTAGCCAAACCACTACATGATTTGAGCAGTTTACTTTGGCAACTTCCCTGACAGATGCAGGAGTGAGACAAACAGGGAAAGGAGGTGCTGGATGTTCCTCTCATTGCTTCACAGAACTCAGGCTGGGGACACACATTAACTGTTGCTGTTCCCCCACAAGCCAGTGAAGGAAGTTGCTTGACCTGAGTCAGTGTGTCTAGAACTGGGCTTTGAGCACTTCCAACTCAACAGAGCCCAAGGGAGAAGGTACAGAGGGAAAGCAGCAAACTAATATAGTCACCACGTCTAAGAGGTACTCTGCCTTCTCAGCCATCACCTAGGCTGAGAATTTATCCTTCCTTTAAAAGAGGACACGTGCTTAACACTGCAGCCCCTGAAGACTTCATTTACATCTGCACAACAGAGAAGCCTCTCTCATCCTTTTTTTAATAATTTGTCATGGAAAAGCTTGTTTATCTCAAGAGGAAAGGTCTAAGCTGATCAGCAACAGAGACAGGTTCAGACTCTTCTCTGCTCCAGATCCCACAGACAACTCAAGGTTTCAAACTCAAGGTTTCAGGCTTTCATAAGCATTTGTGTTTTTTATTCTCAGTTCTGCAATCCAAGATGCTTTAAGCTGCTTTTAAAATTTTTTCTTAGGAAACAGTGCACACAGAATACTTTAATATACACTTCCGTTTCAGGAGGTAGAGCTAACAGGCACCTCTGGAAGCAATAGCCTTGGTCACACTTCAGTTTCCTATTTTATGTGTATATTTTATACCTATAAATATATCTGCCTACCTGAGAAACAGCAAAAATTATACAGAAGTTATTAATATAGTTACTTCTCTCCAAGGAGAAAAAGATAATTAGCTAATTAAAATAATAATTTTAAGTAAGAGAATTATTCAGAATCCACCATGCCCTTCAAGTCAGAATTGCTTATTACATTTCCTTGCAACTATACTGGAGATATTATCCACTGTAGCACTTATTTCTCCTCAAGACACAGCACAAGATTTCTCAAGAATTATAGCAGGACAGAGCAGAAGTGGATCTGGCCTCTAGCTACTCTAGACCCTAATCAATTGGTTTCAATTGAAATAAAACCAAATTCACAGTGGTATAAGAACTTTTTTATGTTTTCACCTTGTTGCCTTTGCTAACAAATTATTTTGAGCAAATAATTCCCTTCAAAGAGAAATTCATTTATTTAAAGGCTACCAGAGAAAGAGTATTTCCTCAAAGCATTTCGTTAGACACCACAACTGTTTCCTGCAGCAGAACTGCACACACAGAGCATGATCTGCCAAAATCATAAGGTTAACACAAAACTTGACAGCTGTACTGCAAAGCTAAAAGCAAAGCACAACAGAAGCTGTAAAATCTCTTACTAAGTTTATGCAAACAAATAAAGAAAAGGAACTTACATAATTCAGATCTTCTGTCACAACAAACAGTAGCCACCCCCTCCACAACAGTCACTTGACTCCAGATCCCTCAGGAGACCACACTTGTTCTGCCATTGCCCCTTTTGTTCCAAAACCACTTCCAGTGCAGCTTTGTTTCCTCTAGCTGTTTGTCAATCAGTGGAAGCTAACAAATTCAGGCATACCAATCAAGGTGCCTAATTAAAGCCAGGTGTGCTAAAAGAGCCAAGCTAATGGAATTAATGCAATTCATTAGGGTGGGAATGCTCTGGTAACTTTTGAAACTTGTTATGCATATGCTCCAATTCAGTACAGCATTGAATCCCTGCAGTCCTAATGTAGCCACAGGGATCTGTGCTAATTTTTCTGGCTGGTTCTGAGAGGCAGCCTCACATACTGTGTTTTTTAACAGTCTACTGTCACAAAGACCTGGACACCTATGGTAAGATATGTATTGAAGGAAATGTCCTCATTTTACTGTTGCAGAAACAACACTGCCTTTGGTGTCCAATTCCAGCTGTGTTTGAGGCAGGACATGAATGCAGTGAAATAAAACTGGAACTTTATCTATCTTTGCCGTCCTCAGTCCTTAGCATTGTTTCTGGACTCAGACAACACACATCTCATCTCATTTTTGCTGCCAAAAGGGTGATACCTGGTCATGCTGATCTGCCTCTAGTCCCTGGACCTGGCTTTGCTTCCATAGCTGAGAGACACAGAACTGCAGCTAGTTTCTGCAGGTTGCTAAATATGGAAGTAATGTGTCTTGTATAAAATAATTGAAAATATAATAGATCAGTCTGAGAACAGTGGACTTTCCACACCACTGCTCTGTATGAATGACCTGTCCTGTACCTCCTCATAGCAGGTCAGTCGAACAATAGTGTCCTTTCCCTGCTGGTCCTTGATGGCCTGCCAGTTCTGGAGGCACTGCTTTCAGGTGGTCAGATTTCTCCACTGACACCAGCGCTGATGTGGAGCAACCAGTGCATCTGCTGGAGTTTCTTTAGATTTACACCAGCACAATGGAGTTCAAGATGCCAATGTATGCCAGTGCACAAAATGAGCCTTTGCAAGACTTTTTGAGGTGCCACCTTCTGATCGATGATCAGAACAGGTTAGAGTGTCCACTGGGAACATATTTACATCACCTCCCTTTGCACTGACCATTGTTTCCTCCCAGTATATAAATAGACACTACTCCTCATTATTAAATGTGAGCAGCCCATGCAAGTATGGTAAGTTATCAGATTTGTGTGTGTGTATGTAGTATTTTTTATACTGGAAGTATTTTTTGATTTGATTTTATTTGGAATAGTAGGACTTGTTCATAACTCTGTGCCAGACCTTTGGAAAAAAACCACTTAATTCTAAAACAATATTCTTGTTTCCTTTCAAGAAATTCTTGCTGGTTTTTTGCTTGATCCTTCTTTTCTCAAGAGCTCTGTGTGTTCCTGCTCGCTGTTACCTTAGACCAGCCAGAAAATATGGTAAGAATGGCAAATATATTAGACATCCCTGAGATATTAATTTTGAGATTTGAAGGCTTTTTGCTTAGAATGTTGGAATAGCATAACATGCTCTTGGCTGAGGAATGATCCAAACAGCTGCCTACTCAGGAATCAACCCACCCAGAGGCATCTCGGGACTGAGACATTCAAGAATTACGCTCTGGGCTGATGTATGACTGAGGTACTTGCCCATGTGGCAAAACCCCATGTACTTTAAAGTGGCATTGATTCATCTGAAGGGGGCACCTGACACTAAAATCGAAGCAAAGACAACACAACTGTTGTTTGAATTCGGTTTAGTAGCACAAGCTGAGGTAAAATAAGAATTGGGGAGGAGGAAGGAGTGAGAAAATAAAGTCTAAAACTGTATGTTGAATATAAGAAAGGGCAGAAAGATCCTCCTATAGCCATAAGCTAAGGTGTTTTTCAGGTTCATTGCAATAGCAGAATAATACGCATCTGGTGTGTGTTTGCAACATTTTATCATGTCATGTCATACACTCATGCACGCTGCGGGAGCAAAGACATGGTATTTTTTCTGGAAAGCACGGGGTTAGGCTCTTCTCTGGTGGGACTCTGTGGAAATCAGTGCTTTGATTACTAGTCCACAAACGTAAGACTGTGGTCTGTGTCTGTTGATTTCCTGACTATTATTTTCTGGTGTGTACATGCAGGGTGCCTTTCAGACAGAAACCTCTATGTTTTCGGTGCGGTGTGGAAGAATGAAGATTGTTTCCAGTGCAGGTGCAAGATGGGTGCAATGACTTGCTGCAGCTTGTAAGTTTACCCAAATTATTGTTTGTTTATTCAGAAACTGGTTGAAATAGTCACACTAAAAAACCTCACTGAAAGCATGCACTGAAATGTCATACTCAGGTGAGCAAAACTCCTGTTCCTGTTTCCCAGTTAGCTCTAATCATGACCAGCAGAATAATCTGTCAATCACACAGACTTTTTTGGAAGAAACGTGATCAAACACAGGGTGTCTCCAGCACAGTTTTTCCTCATCACCTAGTCCTTCTTTTGACTCAGACACTAACTGGGTGTGTGGTTCCCTTTAGCCTCTGTATTCTTGCTCCTTCTATTCACCAACTTGTCTCCAGACACCTAAACACCCCACAACACATGAACTTGTGGGTTTCTGTAGCTCTGCACCAAACCACTGGCCTACCTGCGAGCATCTATTCAGATATTCTAACATCCTTCCCATGCTGCCAAGAGCCCACACTTCCTCCTTATCAAAACAGGACATACATGATGATAATTTGCTTTCTTGTGTGTTTCTGCATCCTGGATGGCAGTGAGTCATCAAGGACAGCTGTGTCTTCCTGAATATAGTGATGTGAACTGATTATCTCCCCAGAAAGCTAGAAAAATCCTTCTTTTAAGGGGAGGGAGAAAGAGTCCTGTAAATGATCTGTGAGGAAGGCTACAACCCAAGGAACTTTTGGAGGGATATATTCCCAGATTTTCTCAGCTGTGAGGTAGGGAGCTGTCCTGTGCTGAGAAGTGGCCCAGCTGGGATTCATTCATGCTGGGATGATTCAGCACTCTTTAATTTGTTTGTTGTTATCAAGAAAGTGTTAGTTTGAATGGGGAAGGCAGAATTAATCCATATTTTGCCTCTGAGTGGGAATTTATGCTAATCCCTAACAGAATGACGAGTAAGAGCTGCATTTAAACAACAACAAATGTTGGGAAATCACTTCATCCGTTAACAGCCAAAATCAGGACTCTGTATTCCTCCTGAGATAATCCATAGCACTTGTTAGGGATATCCACAAGCCAAGTCAATCCATAGTTGCTCCAGGATGGCTGTAGCTCAGTAAGTATCCTTCTCAGACCATGCCTCAGTTGCTGATTTTCTCTTTGCCTTTCTCAATGACAGGGTTTTAATCCCCAAGAAGTATGATAGGGTGAACTGTGTCGGCCTGTTCCACAAGAAAAGCTGTTCCATCCGAGTGGTGAAGAAGACTAATCCTGATATAAGTTGCAAAGTCTACAATGGAGCTGGATAAGACCACATGATGTATTTCTCCTCTTTCACACCTACCCCAGTAGCTGAATACGCTCCAGATCTCTCCTTTAGAGGAAAGCAGCAAGCAGCATGGCTTCCAGAGAAATGAGTTTGCCTCATGCCTTTCACAGCTCTAATTGTGCCATATCTATCTCATTTCTGACACTAGGTGGTTTGTCTCACACACATTTGTAAACAAACTTTACCACAGGCTTTTTCCCTGTTGGGATCCAGAGTTAAATAAATTTTCACATACATCACATCACTGTAGTCACTGATTGGTCTCCTTGAAAACAGAAGAATTCATGGTGTCTATAAGTGTTTGTAAACCTAATTATTGATTTGGAAATCATCTAGCTTTTAAACTAACAGGTATTATATAAATTGCTGCCAGACACAGGGATTCATTATGCTATTACACTTATTGACATTCCCCCAAGGACATGTGTACTAGAAGAATGGGATGAAACAAACCAGAAAAACAGCCCCTTGAAAGCCTCCCCTCACCCTGGTGCCTTGTGTAGGTCAATCCATTAATACAGATGCACAAGGGAACATATTCTCCAGGAGATGATGGGTACATTACAAAAAAGGCAATCCCATGCCTGGGAGTCCAACCTACTGCAAAGAAATGCCATATAAATAGCTCTGTAGCCTTCCATGCTGGGGTAGAATTTCCTGCAATAATCTTGTTTGGATCAAAGGCCACTGACAAACAGCCCCATGACAGCTGTTTTTATAGGAAACCTAGACTATAAATCATGTTTAGCCTGTAGACTTCAGGCATTACTTTGTGCCTGGTACAAAGTCCATGAAAGTAGTTAATATGAGAAATATCCTATAAAATCTATTTATACAATATTAAGAGCAATTATAAAAAGAGTGCTGTACAGCTTAAAAGGCCAGATAAATAATTTGAGTGTGTTCAGTTTATTCAACACTGGCATCATAGCCCTTTTCTTCACCCGCCTTTCTTCTACCTTCCTGAAGTGAATTACAATTAAACATTTCATCTAATGGAAACAACTTCTTTCAATATCTGTTGTGGAAAACCACAATCTATTTGCAGGTCTATTTGCAAGTGTGGTGCTGAGAACATACATACAAGTAGAAAACCTGCACATAATAGGGAAAACATCTTACCAATTATCAGAAAAAACTCCATCTATGGCAGTCAATAAGGTGATTCCAGGAAGCAGGTAAAATGAGAAATATAATTTATCTTCTTAAATCTTTGGGCCTCAGGGTTAGTTAGAACTAGTAACAGCTCCCTTTGATCATATCTCTCTGTGCCTTCTTGGGGCTAGTGGCATGGACATCACTGCATCTGGCTATGACCCATCCAGGCTGGGAGGAACAGACGCCAGAGGGACCCTCACTTCTCTGCTTGTGGAGGGTGGATCAGAGGATTTCATCCAGTTACATATAAATGCATACATATATATTTGTGTGTATGTATATCTAAGGAGGTAGATGTAGATACAGATGCATACACAAGGGGTAATGCTATCAGCTTCCTAAATGCTGGATTCATTTATAAGGGCCTGTCTAGGGACACCTGAGTAACAGGGCTACTTTTCTGAACGTCATTTAAGCAGTGCAGAAAAATTCCTGTGATGTTACATCAGTTTCATAGCTCTCCCAATGGAATGAAGGTTATGAACAAGTTGAAAATGGTGGGTAATGGTTAAAATAGCAATTCTGCTTCAGAAAGAGGTAAAGTTTCAGACAAAATAAAGCCAAATCAAACATATGTGAAATATCTACAAGGATGCCACGTAGCCCTGATAAACTTAGCATACACATGGACTATGTACTGTTCCATGGTACATTTTCTCCACATGCTTTTGTCATCAAGTGCCTAGTACTATTCTTTGTGGATACTGTTTGCTCACTGTTTAGCAGTGCCAGAGAGAGCAGGACTCCAGATGCTGGAACACAATTCGATTTGCTAAATGTACTGTAGCAGAATTGGTCTCTGAAATTTCATGCTCAGAGGAAAGGAGGAGACAGAATATCAGGGCTCCATCAAGGAAGGCTGGTGTGGCTGAAGATCTGACACAAGAACACTAGAGGAGACCCTCAAAACATCCAGAGTCCACCTGTAATCCCAGTGCTGTGACAATCCTGTCACTGCAGGGAAATGCTTAGTTGCACCCAATGAATGTTGGTTGGTAGAGGCCTTGCTGTGACTGTAACCACTTGCAGGAAGGAGTTATTTGGCCAGAGCAGAGATAACTATTTCTTCATGCACCTGTACCCCCTTGAAATGCATTGTCTCCATGGAGTCCAACTGTTTTTGTAACCAGCTGCAGAGCAAGCAGGACAGTTTTCCAGTGCCTTCTCATAACAGGAGCACATGCTGTGGGTGGAGAATGGGAACAAGGCTTCTTATTGCTCTCTGGGAACTAGGACAGCCCCATGCCATGCCAGCTACAGTTTCTTTATCCCATGCCCTAACAACAGCAAATGGGACTGGTCTACTGACAGCACCCGGCTAGCAATAGTTAGGACTACAGTGCTTCCACACTGCTTCTCAATGTGGAATTTCCATTCTTATGCACCCTCATACAAATACTCTTGTGCATTTCTCAAGTCTTAATGGGCTGGGATCCTCACAGAGACTCTCTAGACTCATGTTCTGTAGTCCCCACTGGGAAGTGACCCATGGCCCGATACAAACCAGCTAGCTCAACTACCAGAACCCCTTGTAGCAAGGTGCTGAACCCAGACCCACCTGAGGAAATCTGCATTGGCATCTTTGTCTTGCTGCTGCTGTTCTCACTGCAAGGTAGCTCCAGTATTGGCCCCTCTATGCTACAGTCTGGACAGCTGCTGGTTGGCAGCTCCAGCCCCATCACATTTTTTGGCTTACACTCAGTGGCTGCTGATGCATGTAAGTCCCAGCTCCACGAATGTCTACAGGGTTGGAATGAACCAAGTGCTGCTCCCACATCAGCTTATTAATAGCAAGCATTTTCACCCTGCAGTTTGGATACAGTGTTGAAAGATCATGTGTGTAACAGGACTCTAATGCAGCCCCTTTCACCTCACCAAAAAGGCCAGAACCTTGCTAGAGAAGCTCATCCTAAAAGTCCATCAAGAAGAAAGTCCCAGATGACATAGCAAGATATTGGTGGTTAAGTAATTTCCTGATCCCTGGGCAGCAGAGCCCTGAGCAGTGTTTCAGGAACAGGGATACAGCTGTTTTCTATTGGCTTTAAGAAGAGAGCAGATGTTTATTTGCTAGTTTGTAAGCTCTGCTCTAATGTCTGAATTGAGAGAATAAAGGTGGCACAATAAATATTTGGAAGGTGTGGAGTCAAGGCTGGCTAAGGAATGCTGCAGCTGAGAGGAACAGAAAAACAGCTTCACAAATCCAAATATCCCTCAGGAAAAGGACTGTCTGTTTCCTAATGGTTCCCTCATCCCCCCCCCCCCCCTTTCTTTAATGCTTTAAACAGCAGTACAAATAAACATACGATAAATAAATTAAGGAAGAAACAGAAGTGTAAAGGCCAGCCAAATAAATAATTTCAGCTCCTCTGTCTCCAGTAAGATAGGAAGAATCTTCTACTTCCTGTAAAGCTGGCCAGAAGCTCAAGATCTGTGTGGGCTGATGCTTTCTCATCTTGAGCACAGCCTGCATGTCCCTTTCCATAGCCAGATCGAAAAGCTCGTCTCCTTCTGAGGTGCCTGGGTGAAAGGGGAATGTTGGGATATGGGGTACTCATTCAAACTAGTTGGTAAATAAAGCCTCTGAAAAGGAGGCTGGAAAAAAATGAGTAACACAAAATAAGAAGCAGCTCAAGCAATCCCTGATTTAAAAATCGTTGACTGTGGACAAGTGTCCAGCTTACACTGTTCATTATACAGTTTCCAGTTCTGTGCTTCTCTGCACCATGACACGTGAAATGCCAAAATACCATATATCCCTACTTCTGCTTTGATTATTTCTCTAATGATGAAAGCTATCTGCTAAGCTCTTGAAGTAGATGATCACATCTCTAATAGCTGTTACCAGAAAAAATGAAAGAAATAATACAGTATAAATGAAAAATTGTTTCCACTGTTAGTTTAGTTCATAAGAGCTTGATATTGAAACATTTGATTTCTGTTACCATGCTACATGCCTGCAAATAAAAATACCTATTTGCTACAACTGTTTACCACAACTTTAGAAGGGCTCCAGAATAGCATCAGCCACTGGACTAATTATGTAGCTGACCATAGCTTAAAACCATTTTTATATAAAGACCAAAATTAGTATATTCTCATATAGCCATTGGAAATATTCTGTTTGTGTATTTTCCCATGCAAGAGAAAAATTTGCAACTCTGATTTCTGCCTTGTTTTTTGATGAGAAAGACCTGGGGAAAAAAAATCACAGAAATCTGGCACTTTTGCAAATCCCTTTCCCCCTTCATTTCCAACTTTCTCAGTGCTCTTTGATTTCTGAGTTCTTTTCCTGAGTAATAGCAGCTCAGGAAAAGCTGAGCTTTTCTGAGTTCTTTTCCTGAGTAACCGTGTGCCTCTACCCCTTTCACAATCTAAGGACTTGCAGCGTGCACCCTTCTAAAAGAAAATTTCAGTGTCTGTCTGTGGTGGAATGGAAAATCTGAGAAAACTGGTACTGGCCTCATAAGTATGAGGCAAAATTCTCTTTGGAGCCCTAGAGATCTTGCCTCAGCAAGGAGAACAGGATTAGGTTCTATGTCTGTATTTTGTCCCCTTGTTTTCACTTGAGATCACACTCATGTGCAGCATGGGGGCAAGCTGTGCTTCAGATACTTCACAGCTCTTTTCTGAAGTTGTTATTCCTCCCAACTATCCCTAGAATTTGTATATTTATACAACAGCAGAGGGAGCCAGAACTTCAAAGTCAGACCATAATCACAAAGCAGAATTCATTGGCTAAGTTGAAGGGAGGGAAGGAAAGAGGGTGGGAGAGAGAGGGGGAGAGGGAGAGAGATGCCATCCAAATTACCTACAGAAACAGCCATCAGAGCTTCTCTCCTGGATTGCTAGGGCACAGAAGATCTTATTTTGCTCCTACAGCATTTCTGCTTTCTTCCAGAACTGAAATGTGCAGCAATAGCAGTGATTCTCTCCATCAGTAACTGGTAAGAATTTTCTAAATTTTCTATTTCAGACCATCAGGAGCTCACATCTCTATATTAAAGTTATCACCTGTTATTTTAAAAGCAGGTGACTGTGTTTGATAAATGAAGCCAGTTTGACTTGTCACGAAAGGCCCAACCCTTGTATCTACTGAGTAAAGCATTGTAACCTTTTGGGGTGCAAGAGGGAGATGGCAGCTTCTTGGGGGCCTTTGCAGTTCAGTGTGCTCCCTGCCACCCTGCAGTGTGATAGAAAGAACCTTCCTATGTGCCTCTGGTCGCTGGAAAACCCTTCTTATCTCCTAGTCCCTGAGATTTCTTGGTCCTCACACAACCAATGCAGCTTCAGACAGGACACAACACATCACTCTCCAGATATCCTGACTGACTGAGGTGCCCATTGCAATGTTTTATGGATTCACCACTTCCTTTGGTAAAAATCACCTTTGTAAAAATGTGGGTTTTTTTCTCTTGTGTAGCAAACGTCACAAAGGCCTTTACTCTTAAGGAATCAGGGGCTAACTGTTCTGGTCTGCTGACTTGCTATTCACAGTTTACCTTTGTGAGCTGGCTCCATGTCCTTGGTAAGGTTGTTAGGAATTTAACCCGAAAATAAAAAGTTGGAGTAAATGCTTTTGTAAAACTTCTCTGCTTTCTACAAGATCAGAGAAGATTAACTCATAACTGAACTTTTTAAACTCTAAAAGGTTTCCCTTGAAAACATGAGATGTGAGAGGGGGAAAAGGAATTCAATTTCCTGGATATTTATTCTACCTGTAAGTCTATTTATGTTATAGACTTGTAACATATTAATATACACAAGTTTTTCTATACCCTAATTATGCAGGTTCTAGAAATTTTTATCATATACAGCTTTTTTTAATGACCTAAGACAGCTGCTCCCAATATTTTTGCAAAACAGAGTCAAAAAAAGGTGGAGTCCATCATTAACTTTCACTGTACCAAATCCCTTATGGATTTAACATTGCTGTGGGATGTCTGTGCAAACTCAGTGACATGTTTCCTCTTCTAGTTAAGTGTTACTTTCCTGGGAAGCTGTAATAACAGCCAAGTGATTTTTAACCTTTCTTTAGTATGTAAGGCTAAACGGGGCAAAACTGCTTTACTGAGATAATGCCACTGGCAGCCTAAAGGGGATACCCCTGCCAGTCAGTCCCCACTACTGCAATTAATATCTGTAATATGGATTCTGGCATTCTGTTGAACCTTTCCATTGCTCCTTTTTTTTCTAGCCCACAACAGCGGCTTTACTCCCAGTAATTGCTGTAACTGTTTAAATAAGTGATACAATCACTGCATGTCTTTAGGAATTGCTTCTCTCAGAAGCTTTATGGACTGAAAGCAGCAGTTGTTTGAGCAACTAGTTAAATTCTGAGGTAGATAAGCAAGTGCTTCTAAGTACCAGATAATGAAGCTAGACACTGCAAACATGTTTTTATCTTTGACTAATGTCTGATGTGGAAATTGGTTTCCACTGTCCATCACAACTGTGGAGACTGTTATTTGATTACAGGCAGTGGATGATCATGATCAGCTTTGCAAAAATGACCCACCCTTTTCCAGTGGGCACTTAGAGCCCAGCATCTGTAGCAGTCCCTGCTTTATCCTGGTCTCCAGGAAGAAAAGTTTTTATAGGGTTTTTCATAGGATGTATTCGAGTCCAGAGATCTCTCTAAAGGGCAGTCCTGCATTAACTACTTGAAGCCACTTGTGGTCTAGCAGTCTCCTTGAAACCCACTGAGGGTTTTATTTTGTTCCCTGACTCATTTCTACAGAATTCCCTTTCATTTGAGGAATTTTTCTGGGAAATACAGGATTGTGCCCTGGGGGAAGAATTTCGAGCTGACAAGTGATAATTTGGTTTCTTTTATTTTTGAGACAAGCCGAGTGACATTTGTTAGTTTAGAAGTCTGTGCTGTTTGCCAAGACAAACCCTCCAAACTTTGCCTGCTCTTCTTCCTTGCTTCCAGCACAAACAGCAGTGATGAATGTCTGTAAAAGATGTATGTGGGGAATTTAACTTGCACTAAGATTAAATCTGAAAGCTCATTCTCCTCTTCCTTCTGTATCCTGTTAATTTGCTGCAGACTTTTGTGACACTTGCTTTTTAGAGAAGCTGTCTCATGCTGCATTAACTAGAGAAAAAACTCTCATGAACATTTCAGTTCTTGTTACTGAACCCAACGTTCATTAAGAGTTCTGGACAGGATTCCTCTTTCTTCTTTATAAACAAATGAGCAGAAAACAAACAAAAAACGTACCCCCTCTCTCCCTCAACAAACTGATTTAGGAGATATACTTCTTATTCCTACAAGCCAAGTACATATTGCTTCACTTTCTGGAGAAAAAAAGCTGGTTTTTCTTAGACCATCATCTTATGGCTGTGTTTTCTGGGGTAATCAACAAACTTGATAGGGGGACTAACACCCTTGCTCCCACTGCACTGGTGATTTGGTATATTAGCTAACCTTTGATTCAAATATCTAAACAGAATATGTACACATTGCTTATTACTGGCTCTTGGTTTAGGATAAACTGAATGGCAATCAAACAACTTGAAAGTCAAACACATCATTTGGCAGTAACTATCCTTGAGGATCTGCCACCCAAGGATACCATAATGATGTGCAGGATAAGTCACTACAACATTTGTTTTTCTGTTTTTCTGGAACTGCCTTTTACATTATGGTTGCTGGAATAAGGGTTAAAGAGCACTACAGACATAGGTGATCTTGGCATTGACTTTTCCCAAGGCATCAGGTTGGCAGGTGGTTTAAAGTACCTCATAGTGCATCACAGGTTCCCTTGAGACATTGGACAACTCATGTCCCATCTTCCTCTCACAGTCCCCTTATCTGTGATAAGGAGGTGATAATTCCTTATTTGCCTCTGGGCAGTACCATAAGACTGAATGCCCAGGAAGTGCCTGCCAGTCACCTGGTGGGGGACACCATAGAATGCAAGGTGTTAAAAGAGAAGGAGCTCCTAACCCAACAGTACACATTGCAGAACCTTCAGAGATGCTCTTTATCCCCACCACACTTACCATCAGTGCCAAACTCACAGCCACGCTCAGTCTTTGGTATTTTTCTTGGAAATGTGCCCCATAAACCTGTGGGATCTGGCTTCTGCTTTTCAGGTAGCTCCACCACTTCCTTTTTTTTTCTCTTCAGCATTATTAGTTCTTGCTGATGCCTCAGCGTGTCCGAAAGTGTCTGGGACCCTTCAGAGGGCTTACTCCGTGGGACACAGATGTTTGTAATAACTGCACATATTTTCATATTTTTCTAGCAACAAAAGAGAATCATGTGTTTGTTGTCGAGGATACTGTAGCTAAGGACATGAGGCTGGGACTGAAGTAAAATGCTCATGTGTTTTGTTTACAGCAAAATCTGTTTGTCCTGTCCAAATGCCAAGACTTATCTCTTCTGACTGGTAAAAAATAATGTTGCAGGCTGCTGATCCCTTTGCTCTGTTTCACTTGCAGCATCTCCACTGGCCAGCAATCATTAGAAACTATGGGGCTGGTTGATGGTTTTTCACTCTGTATTCATTTGCACACTGAAACAGACCACCATACCCTCCCCATATGTGAACATGGAATCTATATGTCACCATTGCCTCTTTTTCTTCCAGAAAATGAATCAATCTGTTCACATGGATTAGGCAACAGCACAAGAGTGAGTGGACAGAAGGAGTCACACCTATATCCTCAATTTGGAAAATTTTCTTTGTCCCTCTTTAATTAAGATTTCAACTACTGAGGAAATGAAAGACTATGAGAAAGAAAGGGCTACTATATTTTGCTTGTGTGACTATCTTGACTGTCTCAGATGCATACAGATAGATGACAGAAAGATATAGAGAGATACAGTCAGATAAATCAACAGGTCTAGCAAAGCAACAGAAGAATTTACCGTACTCATTTACTTTTGCTGATCAAGCAGAACAGTGAATCCAAAGCATCTTTTTATTTACTGCACACTATTGCTTTCTTTAGTTCCTGAGAGGCAACATCTCTAGAAACAATGAAATTCATAATGGGAAAGATACGGCAAAGGAAAAGATGTAGGATAGTGTGTGCTTTTTTGTACAGTACTGGTTATCTTTGGGCATGCAGTTGTTCAGCAATAAATGCTACTCAAATGAAGTGATAAGCTCACTATACCATGTTATTTATGTATTCATACCTTGATCAGTTGTTTTTTTCTGAAGCTCAGACATTTTTCACAACCCCACAAACTTGTTTGAGTGACATTTTATCGTTGAGGAAAGGGTCATGCAGTGGTTAAATAGTGTCATTCCCTGAGTATTTATTTACTTTTCATACTACAAGCCTTTGTACAGCATGAAACTGCCTCTGGCCTGATGAGAACTCCCAGAAGAGTCAGATTTCTTTACTTTGATTCCTGGACACAGAGGATTTGGACTCAAGGGTCAGGATTATAAAGCAGCCTTTGCTATGGCTCACAGGAATCATCTGGGAGAGTTGAGGCAGTCCTGTGACTGAGATTTCCAAAAGTATGCAGCACCAATTAACTCCATGGGTTCAGCTCCCTGAACCCCATTGAAAGTCCCGGCTCAGGTCTTGCAGCAGTGATTAAGCAGCAGACCTATCTATCTGTGCAGGAACACTATCTAGCAGATAGAAGGTGCTTTTACAACTTGTGAAAATAAAAGCAAAATTATACTGAGGGAGAACCAGTAAAAATCTTCCCAGAAGGAATTAAAAGACATTATCAAATCAATCACTCTTAAAGCCAAGATCAGGGCACTGGTCTGTATATCTAATAAACCCTGACATGGTCATGTTAGGGGAGATATCAATGCTTCATGGGCACTAGTGTTCATCTGGAATGAGGAAGCAAGAAATTTGGACTGCAGTTCCCATGACCTATCACAGCTGTGTAGAAGCTGGAAAATGTTGAAATTATTTTGAATTATTTTAGACTTTAAAAAAATTGTCCCATGATATCCTTCCAGAGAATGAGCCTGAATTTTTGCATGGTGATTTTCTCACACAAATGTGAGTTCTGGCTGCAATCACAAACGCATTTCACAGATTAACTCACATAAGATATTTTAATGTTGGCTTTATGCACCTGATATGCCCTGCTTTCACACTGATGTTTAGCTCAGCTGAAGGTAA
Source organism: Aphelocoma coerulescens (assembly GCF_041296385.1). Classification (NCBI taxonomy): domain Eukaryota; kingdom Metazoa; phylum Chordata; class Aves; order Passeriformes; family Corvidae; genus Aphelocoma; species Aphelocoma coerulescens. The sequence goes on from NC_091020.1 coordinate 18,342,458, forward strand.
ATGCAGCTTCACAATATCCCCTGCCCCGTTTTGGATCAGAACCTTGCAAAACCAGAATTGCACCCCTGGGTGGATTTTGATCTGGTTTTCTTGTATCACCACTCTACTGCATTAGTGATGTTCAAGATACCGCACTGAGTTAAATAATGAAGTTAAGATGTTCTTAAATCCATGGGACAACCTCACAATGAATAAACATGGTCATAATTCAATAGAGTTGCACAGACTTTCATACCACAGTGTAGCAAAGGGCTCCATTTTATGATCTAATGAGCTGTGTAAGAGGGAGCTGCAGAATATACACCCAATCCCTGACATTTGTTTCCCTGTCTCTCTCCTTATCCTTTTGACTAATTTCTTGCAGCGTAACTAAACATACTTTTTCTTTGCCTTTCCTTTGCAGATATACCCGGACCTTCCACAGCCACAGAACAGATATAACGCTTTTAGGGTGGCTGCAGAATACTCAGACTCTGTTTGACTACCACCCTTTTGGATAAATATTTTGCAATTCAGGATGAATAAGACAAGGGCTGTTAATGATGTTTTTCATTTCCTGAGCAGCAAGAACTGGAGCTCAAGCCGAAGCTTTCCTATGAACATTTCTAATCAGTGCATGAACATCACTGACCTTACTGTCTTTCTGGCCACCTCTTACAGCTTGGAGACTGTTCTGGGCATTGTGGGAAACATCTGTCTGATTGCTGTCATTGCCAGGCAGAAGGAAAAGGCCAATGTCACCAATATCCTAATTTCCAACTTAATAATTTCAGACTTGTTTATGTGTCTTGTCTGCCTGCCTTTCACTGTTGTTTACACCATGATGGACTACTGGATATTTGGAGAAGTCATGTGCAAAATGACCTCTTTCACTCAGTGCACAACAGTAACAGTGTCAATCCTTTCCCTTGTCCTTATTGCTCTAGAAAGACACCAGCTCATCATAAACCCGACTGGCTGGAGGCCAAATACCTCCCAAGCCTATCTAGGAATTGGAGTAATTTGGACTTTAGCATGTCTCATGTCCCTACCCTTTCTGACCACATCCGTGTTGTCTAATGAGTTGTATGAGCAGCTCTCACACTTCATGAATTTTTCCACTGATAAGGCAATATGTATCAACTCGTGGCCTTCTGAGCAGCACAAACTTATCTACACTACCACTTTACTGCTCTTGCAGTATTGCATCCCTCTGTTCTTCATTATCCTTTGCTACCTGCGTATCTACTTACGCCTGCAGAAGAGGAAGGACATGTTTGAGAAGAGTGAGTACAGCAACCGAGCAGTCCAACTGAGAAGGATAAACATTTTGTTAGCATCCATGGTTGCTGCTTTTGCTGTTTGCTGGCTACCACTGCATGTTTTCAACACCATCGTGGACTGGAATTACAAAATCATTTCGCCTTGCCATCACAACCTGATCTTCTCATTGTGCCACCTGGTAGCTATGGCTTCCACCTGCGTCAACCCTGTAATCTATGGTTTCCTAAACAGCAACTTCAAAAAAGAAGTGAAGTCACTGATTCTGAGCTGCCAGCATAATTCAGTAACTGCCTCAATGGAAGAATATGATCATTTGCCTTTATCCACCATGCAGACTGAAATTTCCAAAGGCTCACTGATGTTGAACTGCAGACACAATTCTATTTAACGAGCAGAAAACATTTCAGAAGGGTCCAATGACACCCCACACCAGTTATTACCTGTGGGTATATAAAGCAACTGGTGATGCCACAGCTGGAATTTGAACAGGAACCCATCACTATCTGATTTTTGGAAGAACAGGCAGAGTAATGTTGCAAATGTTTACAGTTTCTGCTGTGGTGCACAAGTTTTTCATGTCGATGAGGTGGTACTGACACTGAGGAGACTGGGCTGATGTATAAGCAGCTGCTCTAAGATCAGTAACTAAGCTGTGGCTGCAGAGAGGCTGACATAGGGTTAGTCAGCTAAGCTCATATCTCTACCATGGCTGCAGTAGAAAACCAGATTTCCAGTTTCAGTGCTGCAGGCTGCCAAAAGTTGTGTTGGAGAAGACTCTCTCAGTTTTTCAGTATTAGAAAGATTTTTATGCACAGCTGACACACCAGTGGAACAGAGATGTGTAAATATCTAAATTTTTTTTGCTTTACCACCTCTCACAGCCCATCAAATAACAGTAATCTTTCAGCAGATCTTCAGATAAAACAACTGCCTGTTTCTAGGAAACTTAACTCTCTGCCATAGGCTTGAGAATAGTCATTGCCCCTGCAAGTAGGGACAAAGAACAAGGACCCTGGTATATAAAAAAGACAGTCACGAGGGATGGCAGTAAATGAAAATGTTATTCAGTGGATTAAACTCAAAATGCATTGAGATGATACTGAGAACTATTTTTAAGCACATAAAAACAGTTGTAGATCTACACGGAAATGAGTCTTGTTGAGTTTGTCGTTCCCAGTGCTGTCCATTACAAAGCTCTGCAATGCTGAAACTTCATGCCATGATGGTACAAGATGGCCAGATTACAGGAGTTGTTCCAGGACTTGGTAGCAACATATCATTCTGCTTCAGCATCTTCTTGGTACTTTAATTGCAAAGTATCTAATTCAGAAGGTCAGAATGAGCATGAAAACCTGTTGGTGGAAATCATGTGTTTCCAGAGTGGATATACTTCCAAAGAAATAAGCATATGCATGGAGGATTTCAGTTTTCTTAAAAAATAAAACCAGATGTCAGGTATCAGTCCCACTGGCTGGCATCAGCAACAGAGCTGAAATTCCAACAAAACACCAGAAGGTCAATGAAAACACACAGGTGGAATCCAGGTCAGGCTGAAGCCAAGCTGCATGTAAATAGGTAGTACTGTCGATTGCTCTACTAAGATGAGAGTCGTATTTTTTCACATGTGTTATTTGTTCATGAAACCTACAAACTACAAACTCATTTTAACCTCTGGAGCCAGAGAAATTGCTCAGTGACTACTGAGAAACCAAGGCATGCCCAAGAAGGCCATACTGAGGTATAGATTAAAAATAAACCCAGGTAGCAAATGCAAAAAGGAGACCAACCAGTTCAATGCTAATGAAATATTGAAGTGTATTCTGTCCTGATTCGTTAAACTAACCTTAGCAGAAGACTGGACTAGGTGGTCACCTGAGGTAATTTCCAACATGAATTGCGCTACAAGAAGTGGTGGTTACTTGCAGTCAGTGGGTTTGCATGGAGTTGAAGATATCCAGTGTATAGTTACACAAACAACTAGAAATTCCTTAGCTGGCAGATCTCTGGTTAGACAAATTGGTATAAAGTTAGGTGAAGAAAAGAACTCTCCCCATGCTGTGAACTGACAGGATGCTTAATGGAGTATCTGAGCACAAGAGCTAAACTCTATGCTATAAGGCAGCAAGAGCTATCAGTAAGTACGAGATCATTCCCCAGCTGGCAGAAATAAGAGTTAACCCCTTGCCATGAGCTGCGTGCACAGATTTCAGTGGTAAAACTTGAAGTTCGGCCTTGAATTCTTGTGCGCAGAATCCTGAGGCAGAAGCTTTTTTGATGCAGCCACCCTTGTAATTCTGGCCAGAACCTGTATATCTTAGTAAGAGACTTTGTGTGTGGTTACCTTTTGTATCTTCCTCAACTATGTGGCAAGACATTTTTGCTTTTTTCAAATGGACTTCTGCTTTCTTTTTTTTTTTTTTTTCTTTTCCTTTGTTACTTGCCATGCTATGATGAGAACTTGTTTCTCTTGATTAGTTTTCATGCAATGTGATTTCTAGACTGGACGTTGAGTCTACTAGAAACACAGAACAGGAGGACTCTCATTTTGTCTTAGATACATCTTAAAACTTGCTACTGTAGCCAAAGCCTCCATGGGATGCTGAGTAGCGCAAAACACAGTAGCTCCTCTGTGAGTTATATCAAAAGTGTGCTATATTACTTCAGGGCTTAAATATTGTTTCAACTTTGTCATTGTTTTGTATTTAAAATCAATTTAAGTAATTGAGTAATTCTGTCTGTTTTTTGCACTTGTTAGAATTTCAGCATTTAACTAGCTGTGTGTCAAGCTATTGTAAGAATACTCTGCTAAACACAAACACAGAAAATTACCTGATAGTTGGTCTTAAGTACATAACTTTTCAAGCACCAGTGTCTTAAATGGAAACATAATTACCTTTAGGATTTGTGCTTCCATGAACCTGTCTTTGTCATTAGTTCTGAGTGAAAATTTTTCGTAAAGCTATTACAGTTTATCAGAGACCTGCCACTCGAGCTATGCACTGGCACTGTGTGTCAGATCTGAGTTCTTCCTACAAAGGGTAGAAATATGAGCGAGATCTGGCACTCTGTTTAACTGTAATTCACGTGGCCATTTGTTTCCATGAATACAAGTAGATACATAAAGCAAGCAGATCCAACTTTACACTAACACAGAGAAGCACAAATGGATGTTATCTTACTCTCGTGATTAAAGGAAGTGTCAAGTTTGGAGTAAACTACTGTTTATTGCTAACTGACTTTGGGCTGGATAAACTATAGGATTTAAACACTAAAAGCCACCAAACTGCACCCATACATCTAACTGAAAAAATGCAGATCCTCAGAACTCCCAGCCAGCTGCAGTCTATCCATTTACTTACATACCATCCTGAGACACATGTTTTTCAACCTCTAAAATTTCCTAAGTAATAAATAAACTTTAAAATAAACCCAGAAAAACAAATATATCCAGGTACCAAAGGACTGAATATGTAACAGGAAAGGTGCCTGTACCACTTCTTCATTCTGTGCATACACCAAGGCTTCTGCTGCTATCCCAAATGCAGTAGAGGATATTACCCTTTTAGGTTTCAAGAACTGGTGTAGCAACTGTTCCCCATTCCTTTTGAAGGCAAAGTCACAAGGCAGGGTGCAATTATGCCTGCATGCTCGAAAGAGCCATTTTATTTGTCACTTTGAGGCTTTATGCAGCCAAGGGAGGCTAGGTTTCTTTGGTCCCAGCAGAAGGTAACAGAACAGAAATAATTTACATACGTCTTATCCATCTGTAAATAACATATAGTGTTCATATGTAAGAAGCATTGAGCATTTTTGTGTTCATTGTACACAGTGATGGTTTTGGGTATATTCTTTAAAGTTCTGCTACTGAGTCACAAAAGCAATGTTGAAGAAATAAGCAGGAGTTGTGCAAATAATGAGTTCACAAAATTTTAAGACCTTATATTGCCTTTTTCTAAAAAAGTTTTTCATAATCTTGCCTCCTGTGACACATTATAAGAAGACAGTAAGGTTTTCAGAGCAAGAGAACAACTTATTTCTGTGATATAAGTAGCACACTACAGGGAGTCTTAAAATAACAAATAAAGTAATATTGTCTGTGTCACTTCTCTGTGCCTGCTTCTGTAAAATGACGTAATACTTTTCATAGTATAAAATACATAAGATTTAGTCCTCAACTACTGTTTATCAAGAGGAAGCAAGTGTATTGTGTGATAAGAGCCACTGATATATGCAGGATTAATAATTTGACTCATAATTCCTAAGGACAATGGTGCAGTGCAGCCAACAATGGAGGACAGGCAAGTACCAAAAATTCAACGTGGAACATTGGAATATTCTGATGCCAGAACTCAAATCATCTTCACAGACTTTTCAGATTGCACAGGAAGCTGGGTCCTATGTGGCGCACTGTCCTGAACCCTGACCAGAACCACACCCATAAAGTAAGTGACACTGCTGGGATGAAAACCAATGTTGTTGGTTTCAACAACAACAAATGTTGCTAAAACAGCATTTTACTGACCTTCATAAAATGCTTTGCCTGGGTTAAAAGTATTGGTAAATTTCTCTGACCTGGGTTACCTGGGTTACTTGACAGAAAGTAAACCAAGGTACCAGAAATGACTGCAGATTGTGCTATAACCAGGTTTGGTTTATTACACTTGCACACACAAGGGAAGAGTGCAATAGCAGTATCTGCCAGCCTGGACTGGTGGTGTGTGGCATAACCTGCTACAGTGGTTGGTAGCAATGTTGCGACAGCCATCAGTCACATCTGCAGCACATCTGCAGGTTTACTGTGTGCAAACACGGGGTGCCCACACATCTGAGGCCTGATAGTCTGTGAGAGATTATTGTGGGATAAGATGTCATATCCTGAGGACCACTTGAGAGATTCTTTTGCTTTGACCTATGTGTCTTCTCACAAGATCACCTGGCATTTCATTTTACAGGCCATTCTCTTCAAGTTTCTTATCGATCAAATGCTGACCTGATTTTCACACCAGTATTGATTTCAATGTAAATTGTTGATGCTTAGCACGATGTGTAATCTGAGTTTACACTGTATGAGCATCAAAATCCACAGAGCTTTTATGATCTTTCCTCCCTTTCTCAGTTTGCTCTATGAAGTCACTTCTTTGAACTCAGAAAGTCATAAACAGAATAAGCCTGAGATTTATACTTCTGTACTATGCCTTTCCTGTCAGACAATGCTCATTAGACCTTAGTCAGAATTGTTTTGTTGTCCTTCCAATAAATGCTTATATGAAGCCCAGTAGCAGCACAGAGATTATAAGATGGAAACCTGTGTTGAAATTTAATTCCAGAAATGCCTACCTTTTGTGTTTTCTTTATAGAACTTTAATTGATGAGACCCACCACCCCTTTGTAAAAAATCACTCAGTTAAGTTGTGCTATATTATTCATCACATATGATAGAAAGTATTTTGTTGAATAGAAATTGCAACACCAGATATACCAGATTACCAGATATAACACTAAAAAAAAAAAGCGCCATGATACATATAAAATGATGGCATAATAATAATAATAATACGAATAAGTAATTTTTGTGGAATATCACAAGATGCAAACTGACAGTAGAAAGATGGGTTTTGTCAGTCAAAAGGTATGATAACAGAGAACATGAAACTTGTACTCTAACTCTTTAAAATAGGACTAGGCCTTGTTCTTAAAATACCAGATAAAAAATTGTGTCCTTTGAATATAATAAGTTCAGTTCATGAATTACTGTGTCCCTTATCCAGTCTATGGGAATATGAATCCTCCCTGTCAGAAGCTAGTGGGAAAATATTACTTCATCATTCATAAGTATTTGTCTTTATTCCATTTCTACAAGGTGATTGTATGTAAAATGCACTTGTCCAATGCCATGCCTTTAGTAGGGTAATGAGCATTGATTCATCTGGTTGATAGGCTGACTTAATGACTAAAATTAATGACATGCACCATGTATTCCTTTATATTAAAGACAGATTGTAGAAAAGTTCCTGATGTCCTAAAGACCAGGTAACCACTTTCTGAAAGACCCTATATTCAGAGCAGAGAGCTGAAAAACACAGGAAAGTTGTGGCCTTCTCAGCATGTACGTTAAACTCAAAGGAATTTTCACAGTTGAGCAGAGACTTTTGTTTAAACTTACAAATACACAGACTGCTCCAGGAGCATAACACACACGTACCCCCAGGGCTATGTTTTGGGAAGGCTCCCAGGCTATAAAAATAGCAGAAGCTGGCTAGCACTGTGGTAAAGGTTTTTCAAGCTGGTGAAATCAACTAACACCACCAGTCCCATTTAAAATTCAGCATGTGCTGAAATCCATCAGAGAAATGCAGCCATATGGTCCCAAATTGCACAACATCCTTTCATAAGAACCCACATTTCCACAAGCCACCGCAGAACCCCACACGGCATATGACACAACACACAGGCATGCACAGCTTCGCTCCAGGCAAGCTCATCTCCTCGAGCAGACAAAAAGGTCTTCTGTTAAACCTACAAACTGTAAATACAGCTCCTTTGCCTCAGAAATAATCTGTGAAATGTGGTTCTCAACAGGATTAATATATTTGCCACGCATTGCAAGGAAAAGCTTCATGGCATTGTAGTTGCATTCAGCATCTGGGTGAGTTGCTTACAGACACTCATAAATAAGGAGTATCTTATTATTTGTGGGAAGGAAGCACGGAATTACTTGGCTGGAACAAAAAAAAAGTGTTCTACCTGTATTCAGAGCAACTTGCAAACAAACCTCTGATCCAGCACATACTCAATTATTTGCACTGCAGAATGAATGTGTTACACTCCAGATTTGCAAAGGTGAAGGTTTAAGTGAGGACGATATGAGGTTTTGTGCTTCATAACATTTTCACTGATCAGTTTTCCACAAACCACAATTGGTTAGAACTAAAATATGCAAAGCATTCCAGGATTAAAATATACATGAGATTTATTATAAATACACAGTTTCTCAGGATCTGGGCCTTAGAACAAAGGTACACAGTGCATTTAAAAAATAATTCCTTAAGAAAATTGATTATTCATTTTGAAAATTTCCAAGCAATAACGAACAAGGACAAAAAAATAGTCCCTCATTCCACAAACAGGTTGAATGCAGAAAAAAAATTGTTTACTTCAAATTATGTCAGGAATAGGAGTAGTTTGGTGTTAAATTTCCTACTTGCAGTACTTCCTAGGTCAACACATTAGTTTCACTAGAAAGAACAAAAAGGAACCGTAATGATAAACACTGCAAAGCACACATGAATGCACTGTTGTGACTGGTAAATGATATGGCTTGTGGCAGTTCAGAACTGCTGATAGCTTCTCTTTAGTTTAATAAGAAGGAACATGCCCTTGTTTCAACCAGCTTAACTCAGTATCAATTTTTATAAATAGAATTCACCTGAAAAAGGTAATAGGCGGCATCTGTGCACACAGAGAGTAGTTGAGCATAAAGGACAGGTTTAAGACATTAACCATAATCCTCTTGTATCTAGGAGATCATGCAAAGTCTTTATTAGTTTTTTTAGACTTGGAAACAAATCAATTGATGGTGTTGCTATGATTCAGCCATCAGCTTCACTGGCTGCATTCACTTTTGTCTCTATAGTCTGTTATTAAAGGTAGGGAATGAAAATAACCTCTTTGGTGCTTATTTTAAGCATACTTATCAGCAGCAATCTCCTATTTTATACTAAGAGCAAACACTGTTTAATATATCCTTTTATAACTAAATACAAATTACTAAGGGGTATGGGATCAATAAGTGGTACCAGCTTGCAGGAACATCATTCTTTATGAAACTTTTTTTTAATAGCATTTATAATATCTATTCAGGAAAACACTGTCAACTGTTTTAATAGAGCTTTACAAAACACTGCTCTGTTAGGAAAGAATGTCTGCATTGCATCCTCTGTTAATATGCTTCAATTGTAAATAACTGCCAGCAGCATCTCCTACAATGAACTCCAGGCCTCCCAGTGCCATGACGATACACAGAAATTAAGTGTAGGCAACTACACTGAATTTCCATGTGCAAGACCACATCAACTTGGACACCACTAGATGTTTTCCTACATGCCACAAGGACAAGGTGTGATATTCACACACATTCACAGTGCAGACACAGCCACAGAGCACCCGCTCTTTTCTGCACAAGACAGCAGGGATGTGCAGATAACTAACTTTTGAGAACAGAATACACTAACAAATTAAGCAGGTGTACACCTTACCTTTCTCTTTTCAGAGCCCTGAAGACACAGGCAGATAATTTTGCTTACCTGTGTGTGCAACAAATCCATCTTTCTGCTGCTGCAGAAACTGTGCAGGGAAGTGGGGAGGGGTCTTACATGCACTGCCCATACATCAGCTGCTCAGGAGGCCAGCAAGAGTGTCAGGGAGGGGCATGGCCTTGCCCAAGCTGCTGATGCACACCTGATGGAACAGGGTTTTGGGGAGGCACAGGCTGGGCAGCTCCCACTCTGCAGGCAGCAGCAGGGACTGGGAAGGTGAATGGCTCATCAGTGGTGAAAAAACCAAGAATAGTCCCCCATGGTCACAGCAGGATTTCAGATGGACCAGGGAAGTGACACAAAGCAGAGGTCTAAGGTTAGGCAGAGCTTTGAGGATTCCTTTTTGGAGCATAGATGCCCAAGCTCCATCTAAATCTAATATTAGATTCAGCTCCAAGGTAACCTGCTGAAGTTACACAGGGAGCTTGTACCTGAGCAGCTGTTGAACCCAGTCCTATACCAGCACAGTAATCAATAATCCACTTCCACCTAAACCATATCTAAATCTCTGAAACCTGCAGCTCCAGCATGTTCAATCCAGAATAGACTCAGGGGTAAGAGCACTGGGAAGGAGATGGGGCTGTACAAGGTGACCTGAATAAGTATGGGTAGTCACACAACTGGAACAATTAAAATGATTCCCCTTCTTGGGGAGTCACTTGATTTTAAAATTAACTTTGTTTGAATGAGTTTATTTCTTGCAGGCTCTGTAGTACTAATGAACCACCCAGCCCCTGAGGAACACCCAGCTGTGCAGAACTTGATAGATATGCTTTCATGCAATTTTAAATCTTATTTGGTTAACCACTAGACCTCCTCAACTGCACATAAAGAAAGCAAAGGTTTGGTATGCTCCATCTCCATAAGAAGAGTACCCAGGATGAACAGTGAGCTGAAGACAGAGGCCTGATTTTTTTCAGTTAATTAACATGAGAGAGTCCTGCTTTCTGCAAGAGGCAGCATAAGTCAGTGTGCAACTATACGACATGATGGATCTAGGTATCATGCTGGTCTCTTTCACAGCTTTCTCCCCACCCACTTGTTCATCCTGGGGCTGTGACAGCACATCCCGGCAGAGCTGGGAATTGCACAGCTGAACTGACATGCATTTAAAAATAAGACTTAAAAAAAATAAGCATTCTTTAAAAGCTCCAATTTGTTATTTTCAACTTTGTCTTATCATTGATCCAGTTAATGCAGTGGCCCTATAAAGAATTTTATTATCATAAATAAAGAGACAGTGACTTTACACATGGAAAAAAAAATGGAGGTAAATGTTAGGGACTGGGATTTCTTAGATGAGCTTTACCACCAAAGTCAAAATTGTGCCAAAGTAAACCCACAGTGTCTGGATTTTTACTTTACCTATACTGAAGGGACTATGATCAGAAACTTCACAGAAACACAGAGCATCTGAAGTTGTAAGGGACCTCTTGATACTACCTTGAGCTCAAGCAGGGTTGCCACAAGCAAGATACTCAGGACCATGTTCAGGTGGGGTTTTAATACCTCCATGGATGGAAATTCCACCACCACCCTGGCCAACTTTGTTCCAGTGCCGCCATTGTGCACAAGCAATCATATTGCTGCTTCATCTCACTGTCTTAAGCTAAAATCTTCAGCACATGGAAACTAGCAGCAATTGCAATGTCTGCAGCAATTTCAGTGGGATGTGACTGGTTTACACCTACTGGAAGTCTGTTCTCTACTTTGTTTTCTTTCAGTCCAAGTTCCTCACTAGTATTTGATATTGAAACTTCGGCCCTAGTTCAGTTGCTGGCTCATACTGCCCATCTAGGATCACACTAGCTCACAGGCCACTGTGGAGTCTTAAATTTTATTACAAAATGTAGTGCCTTTGAACTTGTTACTGAAATTCAGACCTAACTACCATGATTCTGTTTCCTTAAAACAGTAGATTTTGTTTGGTGGAGGTATCTCATTGGGCAATGCTGAATGTACAACCACAATGATACTAACTCCAAAGCCTAAGATAGAACAAATAGATTTTTTTTTTCTAAAGTATTACTAAAACACCTCAATGACCAACAGTTTTATTAGGAATCTCTGTTTGAGCAACTCTCCTTTCAAAACCTGTTACTTGTTGCTTTATTTCATATCCTTGCAAACATCTTCAAGATTAACATGTGGCAGCATTTTCTATTTTGCCATTTATGTCCAGCAGATTTTTTCCCATTGGGTACAATATGAAGTTCATGGGTCTCATTTGCCAGGGTGTTCTGGTATAAGGAGATGGCAGCCAGCATCAGGAGTGAAGGTGATATCTGACACCTTCACAGCAGAAGGATGGTGCTTGTCATGTGTTACTTTGAGGAGATCATCCCTGAAGTTCCTTGAGAAATGGACTGGGTGCATCAGACCAGCAAAATACCAGGTTATCTTTTCTTTCGCTGGGGTCCTATTTTTTGAAAGCAAATTTTTTCCTGAGCTGCCCTGATTAGATAGTACTAATAACATTAAGCTAAATTGGTTCCTTGGGAGATGTCCCAATTAAATGGCTATCCTAATTAAGCACATCCTGATTAAGCAAAAGATCCTATAATTATAATAATAGCATGTAATAAAAACTGGCCCATAGTTCTGTTCAGACAGAAAGCATTTTGCAAGCCTTATTTACAGGAACCACTTTATCCAGTATTGAAACACAACCAGCTCTTGGGTGAAATGCAACATCTGTTTAACAATGTGCAGCAGAACTAAACAGGCTTTCAGAGCAGGAAAATGAAAAATTCTTCATACTGACAATGCAGACAATGTTATGATAAAGCAGAAGGTACTTAGCGTGTAATTTGGATGAAGTATTTTGACTGATCTTAGCAGAATTGCTGCAGTATTTACAATTGCTTCCCATTATCACAAGTTCACCAAAGAGGGTGTTTTATAGAAGATTCTAACAAATATTTAAGCTCCATACTAAATGGAGGAAAAGTACCCTACATTGAACTTTTGCTTTCCAACTTCTGAAAAAAAAATCTCATTCCTATATTGACACAATGGAATTTTTATCAACTTAAAATACCGAGGAGAGTGCAGCACGAGAAGCCAAATACAGTCTGGTAGAAGTACCAGTGTGAAAAGTCAGTTTCCTCCAACGAGCTGTAAGGCTGAGCTCCTGACCCCCTGTAGTTATTGCAAATGTATGGCATGCTTTTTGAGCACTACTGTCCCAGAGGGAATTCTGATTGTGTGTTTTGGATACTGCTCATGCTCCAGCTTGCCTAATTGTATTCATCTGGCTTAGTTCCTCTCTTGATCACAGTGGAGTAGGACAACCCCATTTTTTTTTTTAGTTTGTCCTACACCACACTGTAGAGAAGATGTTGAGTAACTCTCGGTAAGTAATAAGAGTTGGATAAACAAATATAAATGAATATATTTACTTATTAAAATTACCCTTTTTTTGGCCTCCTAGTGACAAAAGAGCAGAAACAAGGAGTTAACATGTAACTCATACCCCTAAGTGTGAGCTGACAATAACTGAATGAATATAAATGTTAGCAGTCATCAGCATAAGGTAAATTATCACTGAACAGAAAAATTGGTGAAGTCCACCACAAACCATTATTCCAGAGAGTATATATAACAACTCCCTACATCTTTCCTTATTGTCCTGCCATTGTTATGTCTGAGCATTTGAGAGATATAGAGATATTATGATATTAATTATTCAATATTAGTTCAGTATTGTATGGATGTAGAGTTTTTAAGCTACACACCATAACGTTGAGGAGCAGAATCTGGTCCTTGCATAAACTCAGGGGTATGTATAATGCAGCAACACAAGCTGCACTGAGGTACTGCTCTCCACAATATCAAGAGAGATGCCCATCTATGATATTTCTGAGGTACCACTTTAAAATACAATGGTGCCCTTTGAAGAAAGCAAGGATTGCTGGTGCTGCTGGAGGATGGGGACAATGTTGTCCTCTCAGAATTACACTGAGCTCCTGACACAAGGCAGCTCTGAGAAGCGCAAATGCAACCTGAGGGGGGGTGGTAGAGCAACATAATTGCAATTAGCGCCAAGAGTGACTCTATACAAGGATGTAACGCAGAACACAGAGACCCACATTGAGGAAATATCTACAGAAAGCACAACAGGCTGCAAAGTAAGATTACTAGGATCAGAGAAACAGCCAATGTGTATACCTAAAATGATTAAAAGAGCTTCACTGTTCAGGATGCAATTGACATTTGTACCTGCATCAGGCAAATCAAATTAGAAAGAAAAAGCAGTTGAGGTAAAAGGGCAATGTTAAGACGAAAACAAGCTAAGGCTGGACTTGAAACTGAAAGGCTTTCATTGAGGTACCTTCTAACCATGTTAACCTTTCAGAATAAAAGCCTGGTTAGCCAGTAAATAAACTTACCTGGTGCTGTAGCAGATGACAGATGTAGACCAGCTCTTTAAGTCCTGTGCTCTGCTGCCAGGTAGTTGTGATATCGGACCAACTGCTTCAATCTCAACTCCAGCCTTGCTTGAAGTCCTTCCTTTATCCCAGCCTCCAAGTCACTAACTCTTCATGCCTTAATACGTCCTGCTAGGAAGCACAAAGAGAAAAATTAACAATTTTGCAGAAGCTACTTGTGGGCAAGCTCCCCCAAGATGTCATTAGCATAGGCTAAGGAACTAACCTAACACCTTTTTAAGGAACTAACATCAATCTTCTGGCAGTTCACAGCAGAACAAAAGTCACTCCATGTTCAATTGAGGTAAAGGCCTTTTTTCTTTTTGAATAGAAATACACCTTGATGCTCCCACTTCACAAGATGAATAATACTATAAGTAACAAATGTCTCAGTATAGGATACTAAAAAAAAAAAACCAACCGAAACAAAAAAGAAACCAAAACAAAACAACTAAACAAACCTAAATCAGAAGAACATCAACAACACATCAAAGAACTTCTAGTTAGATCTCCAACAATAGCAACACCATAGGGAAATGCACTTCAGTAGCAAAGGCTAAACTTGTTTGTATATAGCAGCTATCCTTGCTTCTTTTCAGACTCACCTTCCCCAACAACTAACCTGACAGCCTCATGTGTAGTTCCTTAAACAGCAAAAAAACAAAGAAAAATCTTCTGGGACCCTACCTACCATCCCTAAATCTTAGGGATGGTTATCTTAGACTGCATTACACAAAGCTACATTACTCTGTGGCCTGATGCCTCAGGTGGTGATTTTATACCCA